>NC_050517.1:7220586-7267948 GCF_002922805.2 Oryzias melastigma
TTGAAGTACTAAGGAGGTCTGTGGAGGAATGGTGAAGTACTAAATTAAAACTGAGGAGTTAGTTCCACCCAAAGTCAGCCAAATGATATAAAGATTAGACCTTATATGGCATTTTTGATGTTTTTTTTTCTCAAAAACTATACAATGAAAATATTTTAGATTTCCAGGAGAAAATTTCTATTGAGGACTAAGTAGGTCTGTGACGGATTCATAATGAAATACATTGATGATTGAGATGAATTCACAGCCAAAATTAAACAATTTTTTTTCACTAATACAAGAGATTTTGAGATTTTTTTTTTAAAGTAATGCACAGTTTTTTCTAATAAACATCACATGCATAAAAAGTAATGTGAATGCATTTATGAGGAGTAAAAATATAATGTTTTCTACGGAGTCTCCAGGGTTTTCCAGCGAGCACGAACATGCTACCGTAAGTCTTGTATGAAACTCGCAGAAAAAATCCAATGAGGGCTGATTTGACCAGGGAAAAACGAACAGCGGCTCACTTGACCGCAGTCTGCAAGCAACAGTCACAGTTTAGAGCTCAAAATTTTCTAAATTGTAAACAAAATGTAAAGGTTTAAGAATAAAATGAACCATTTGCAGGATAAAAATATTTAATAACTGGTTTCAGAAACGTTTTTGCTTTCAAAAATATTTTACAAATCAGCTTGCTGGCATAAACATTATATAAAACTGAAACATCAACACAAATCAAAGATAGAGGAAAGTGAGATGAGACAGAACAATTGACTGTATATAAAAATAGCAACCAGACACCTGCGCTTTGTCAACTCTTTCTCGCTTTTTCCTCGATTACAACAAAGAGAGCAACAGATGAGTAGGCCTACAAAAAAGAGTTAAAATTTGGGGTAATCGAGCCAATTCAGCGACAAACGGCAGATAAAAACTTCTAAACAGTTCTACCCAGCTTCGCTGCAGACAACCTCATCTCTAAGCCTGTGTGCGCGTGCCGCGTGAGCGACAGAGTGAGAGCATAGACTGTATATAAAATAACTGGACAGAGCAAGCCGTGTTCCATACATAGACTGTATATATAATAACTGGACAGAGCAACCCCCCTACTTCCGTGTTCCATATAGGAAGTACCACTGGGTTGCAAAAAGGCCAAAGTCCCATTGACTTACATTGGGAAACAGACAGTTATTTCTCAGTCATTTTATATGTCAGAATAATCATTCTTCCTCTGCTGCTTTCTGATTAACTTCTTTTTTCTAATCCTATTTTTTTTTTAAGATTTGTATCCATTATCACAAATTATTAGAGTTATAAATTGACCAATCAGATGTCTCAATAAGCGTTAGTGGGTCTGACGTTGATCGTCTGGGGGGTTTGATTGACAGATGACGGGTAGCCAATGGGAGCAGACTTCATCAATGGGTCCGTGAAGACCTTTTAACACCTACTTTACAATTCAACAATGTACCAATCATTGTCCTACTGTTGTTTTCCTCAATGGAATGTACCGATGCAGCAGTTTAAAACAACAAGAGGAGCATGCTGTCGACATTTTTAGATGAGGATTTACTCTGTAGAAATAGATTTCACTCTGAGGTTATGTGCTTTGGACTTTTTTGTTTGTTTAACGTTCGTTTTTCTTTATTTCACTGTTTTGATTGTAGCTTATAAATTATAAGTTGCATATATGTGCATAAAATCACCAACCAAAGTTTCATCTTCGCCGCACTTTTCCAGCTTCAGCCTGAATTAGACGCAGCCGTCTGAGGAGCGCGAGACAAACTTGAAAGGACCTGGTCGTATTTTCAAACAGAAAAAAGATCCAGCTGTTCACTTGTTAGGATGGTTATTTATTTTAAATACCGCTGAACGCGCTTCTCACGTGCATCTGATCAGACGGTAACGTGGCTGCATGTGAAGAGACGAGCTGCGGCGCGCGCGCGAGAGGGGGACACGCGCCGGTCTGCAGCGGCGTCGCCCAAATGCTCCTTTTATCTCGACAAAAATGAATAAATGTAAGTAAATCCCAAAGGACCGCTGACAGAATCAAATGTTGAGATGGTTCTTCCTCAAAGGCTTCAAGAGTGACTTGTACAATCAGCCCAGTCTCAGTAAAATGCGTACATATGCCACGATTTGGGAAATACCGTGTATAATATACGCCAAAACCGGTTTTTGCGTGCATATAATACGCGCGGTCCTAAACGTGTTAAATGTGTTTTCCACGTTTGACACGTCCCCTGTGAGCATCACAGACAGCCCCACAAACGAACAAATTGCTTTTCTAACCCTAACCATAACCGTAATCCTAACCTTAACCAGGAACGACGTCATTTAGAAAAGAGCCGGAGGATTTCTGGCCACGTGATCAAAACGAAACCTAAAAAGCCATTCTCCCGAGCCGCCGTTATTGAAGCTGTTTACATCTGCGGTCTTGTGGTCGAGGCGTGGAAAGAGGCGGACGGTTGCAATAAACTCACTCCTGATTGGCGACAGTACTTCCTGTAGATTCATGACTCAGCTATGACTCAGACCAATCGCTGAAGATTGTTTGCAAATGGCGGTATCCGTTTCAGGAATTGACGGTGAAAGCGGCGGCCTACTTTTGCGAGGAGAGGAAGTAATGCATTTCCAATGGGGGACCTCATTGCTCGATCTGTCCATTATTTTTACAGTCTATGAGTGAGAGAGAAGAATCCAAGTGAAGCGAGAGGCCACGCCCTCCTTTGGATCTATCAATCAGCACTAGCAGCTACTTGAATGAGAGTCAGAGAGAGCAGAGAGCGCTCTGTTTTTCTTGTTTGCATGGCATCACGTTTGGGGGGGCAGTCCTGAAATTTGGGGGGGCATTGCCCCACCTTGCCCATGCCTAGATCTGGCCTTATCCTCCACCCCCACAGTATTTAATTTAACAAAGATCTTCAGCTGCTGTGGGAACTCTGAACTTCTTTTTGAATGGATGGATTGATGAATGAATGGATGGATGGAGCAAACACCCATCATCTCCTGTTAACACAAGTTTTCATCTGTGCTTCCACATCCAGCCAGTAGAGGGAGCCCTAATGCAGCAGATCAAAGTTAGATTTTACCTTGGAGCCGTCAAGCTGTGAGATCAGTGTTTGGATTGTGATGAGGATGATGTTGGATTTAGGAGCAATTGCGCTCTGGTATCATAAAACAGAACCACTTTTATCCTCTCTATATAAATACATACTACTATAAAAATTATTAATTACTATGCTTCGGTCTTCCCAAGAAATCCATCCATAGACTTTAACTGGTACAAAACGCTGCAGCTTGGATCATATTTAGAACTCCCCTTCACCACCACATTACCCCTGTTCTACAGCACCTGCACTGGCTCCTGGTCCGGTCATGCATCAACTTCAAAATCCTTCTGCACACCTTCAAGGCCATCCACCACCTCTCCCCTCCATACCTGTCTGGACTAATCAACAACCCCACACCGTCCCGCTCCCTGCGGTCCTTATCGTCCCTTCACCTGTCTGTTCCCCTGCCCCGCCTCTGCACCATGGGAGGCAGAGCCTTCAGCTGCTCTGCCCCCAGACTCTGGAACTCTCTTCCCCCTGATCTCAGAAACCTGGACTCTCTAACGACCTTCAAATCACAACTCAAAACTTTCCTGTTCAGACAAGCTTATTTATAGCATCTTCTGTTCTCTGTTTAATGCTCTTATACTTTAGTTTATAACTTGTTTGTTTCACCTGTTTGTTCTTAGCTGTTTCATGTTAACCAACCCTGAGAGCCTGAAAGGCACTTTTGAATTAAATGTATTATTATCATCATTATAAAAAAGTCTGCCTCCAAAATAAAGAGGTTTTGCATTTATGACACTGAGATGACATTAAGTTTTAAACATTTTTGTATTTTCACCTCCTTTAGCTTCAACTTTTGATTGTAAAATGGAACAGACATTTTATCTTGAAAAAGTTTAAAATCAGAAATACTTAAGAAAAAAAGATTTAGGAAAATAGAAACAGTTTTCCAATTAAGTTTAGTGATGAAAACAAGTGGTCAGATACATCCAGAGAAAACTATTTAATGAAGTTAAACCAAATAATAATAGTAAATACGCTTATTATATATTTGGTTTAGCAGGGATTTTTTTTTTTTACATTTGACACACACTCATCAATGATTCACACTTCACCTACATCCTGATATTTGAAGCAGTCAGGGACACGCCTGTGGATTACCGTTGGGGTGAGTCAGCACACCTTAGAGGTGGAGCCTAAGGTGTTCCAGACTGAAAAAAGAAGAGGTGGTGGGGTTTGGCTCTATAGAGCGGTCTCACAGGGGAGATGCTCATGGAGAAAAAACCCTGGAGACCCTCAGAGAAAACAGAGAAGAAAAACAGAAGGATGAAGGAGAAGAACAAAGGTTATTGAGAAAAAACAAATGAATAAAAGACAGTTGTGAAAAAACATGCACAGCTGCTCCTTCCAGTTCCTCAAGTCCTTCTGTGAGGAAACCACTGAACTATATTCTCCTGGGAACAGCAAACACTAACAGTCAGAGCTCACAGGACAAAGTCTCTGCTGAACAATCCAGTCTGCTTGTTGTGTGCACGTGCAGAAGCAGAGTCACAATGTGTCCTGAAAGCCGTCCACTCTCTGGCAGCCTTGTGAAGCCCACAAACCTCCGAACACTCAGCCAGCTGCAGCAGATGATAGCAGAGTCAGCCCATCTTTGCACCTGCACATGTGCAAAAACTGCAGCATGTTTGCAAAAATCCAACCAACCCTGAGATGCTGGTCAGCTGTCAGAACAGCTGCTCCATGAAGCTCTGCAAAAAGGAAAATTGCATTCTGGAAAAACAGTTTATTTTCCTGCAGTTTGCTTCCAAAGAGCTGAACTTTTTCTTAGTAATCAATTAGGAGAAAAAGTTTTTGTTATCACTCATTTTCTACCAAGTTTGTTAGTGACTGTCACCTCAACCAGTCCACCAGACTGCAGCCTCTGCTCCTCCAAAAATCACATTTACTGTTTCTGCAAGTGGAAGACCAACCAGTTTATTCAGCTACTTGTATCCCAGATCATCAAGTTTCATGGACTGACCAGTAAGTAAAATGCTTTGTTCTTTGGCTTAGCTCAGTTGCTGCACCATTCTCACATCCATCACTTTTCAAAATTACACCAAGATACTTCAACTCCTCCACTTGGGGGAGGGAGCTCTACACCCACCCAGAGAGGGGAAACCTACGTTTTCTGGTTGATCTCATTGGCCTCTGACTTGAAGTTGATTATTCTAATTCTAACCACCTAACACTCAACCCCAAACCACCCCAATGTGCTCTGAAGGTCCTGGTTCAATGAGAACAACATCATCTGCATAAAAATAGAGACAAATTCCTGCAGTCTCCATCCACTATGCCTAGAAATTGTTTTCACAAGGTAACAAGTGTATGCATGTTTTGATGAGTTTTTGAGCATGTGGCAAGGGTTACATTTTTACTCAAAGGTACAGTAAGAAAGAGGAACTGGGAAAACTATCCAGTAACTGCATGGCTGATAAATGAAATTGAAGCCCTGAAGCTGCCATACTGCTGTCTGATGTGAACTGGACAACCATGAAGTTGTGGTAGGACGCTGGGACCGCAAAGCACCGGATGAAAACACCAACACCCCAGATGCTTGGTTTGACTTCCATTCCTGACATTTTAAGTATGATTTAAAGTCGGCGGATCAAACCGATCTCCTCTTTTCCTGCCACATCTCCCAGGACAGTGGGGGAATTGTACAAGCATCCCTCTGACTCCTCCAGGTAAAACTCAGTAAAGTCTGGCTGAAATGAAACCTCATACATTAAAGTTACATCACTTCCCTCCTTAGATTTCATCGGGGAGCTGGTTGAGATTACCTTAACGACAAGGCCCTGCGGAGCAAACAAAACCCAACGGAGGATGCAGTCATTACTGCAGGACTGAGGGTAATTTGGGCTGTAGAGTTTATTGCGTCCTCCACTTGTATCAGAGGAGAAGAGGGGGGTTACATTCTGGAAATTCTGTCGCAGAAGTGGGCCCAGTCGGGTTTGTCCGCAGAAAATTCCTGAAAGGAAAAGAATAGCAGGCTGTGCGAGAGCGCGCACAAAGACCGCTGTTTGTTTGGCTCTGGTGG
This sequence comes from Oryzias melastigma, assembly GCF_002922805.2. Lineage (NCBI taxonomy): Eukaryota > Metazoa > Chordata > Actinopteri > Beloniformes > Adrianichthyidae > Oryzias > Oryzias melastigma. The sequence goes on from NC_050517.1 coordinate 7,226,707, forward strand.
GTGGAGAATGGGAAACCTTTGATGTTGGTTAGTTGATACTGGTGGAACCAGAAGATGAAGAAGACTAGCTCCACATTGGAAGGCCCTTAACTCAAACATGAAGCTTCCTTTATCTAGCATTATGACCCAACATTTGGCATCAAAGATCCACTGCAATGAAATTGGTGGCATGTTTCTCTCGATGGAGGACATGGAAAGAAAAATAAGATTAAAATTGCATTTCTGTGTATCTATTCATTCAAATTATTTTGAATCAAAAATGAAAAACCGCACATTTGTGACGTAGCAACTCCGATGGGCGGGTCAAAGTCTCTCTGATCTGCTCCAATTCTGATGAATCTACTGCTGATAAATAGATCTATGAACGTCTTTGTTTTCCTCGTCTGAGCTGGAATCTGGATCAAAACTGTACGACTGATCGCCCATTTTTTTTCTATGCAAATGTTAGTCAGGGGTTGTGAGGGGCTGTAAGATAGTGGGAAAGCGTGTAAACAAAGGAATGCTGGGATGTCAACAAAGGGTAACAGCACCGTCCACAACTCAGAGTTGAATTTCTGATTGACACCTGCCACTCTGCAGGAAATATGTCTAAGAACAAAACACAGGCTTTTTGATTTTAGCAAAAAAAAAAAAAAAAAAGGAAAATCACAATTAAAACTGGGAAAATTTTACAATACATAAAAATAGTGCAGAGCAACATGATGATACATACCGTGTGTGCAATATGACGATACGTCTTATGTAGGCGATATTACGATACATATCATGTCGGCAATGTGACCATACACATCATGAGGTCGACATGACAATACATGCTGTGCGGGGGATATGATTATACATGTTATGCGGGCAATATGACGATAAATATATATTGATATTATATTAAGTTTATTTTACAAGTTTCTTAATTTTCTTTTAAGTTTTCATTGTGTGTGGGGTCATGGGTGTATGTGTTATGGGGAGGGTGTGTGTGAGTGAAGGGTGGGTTGGGCTTTTACTGTGTATATTTTGCTTTTAAATGTGAAGCGCTTTGAGTTGCTTTAAGTATAAAAAGCGCTTTTAGAAATAAAGTTTGATTTGATTTATAAATAAAGTTTGATCATGTTGGCAACATGATTATACATATCATGTTGTCAATATGACAATATATATCATGTTGGCGATATGATGGGCGATGTGACAATACATATCATGAGGGCGATATGACGATGCGTATCGTGTGGGTGATAAAAAAGTGTTTATTGTGCCATTTCTCTTCCATCGTTTGTATAATTTTTATTTGTTTATTTTTATTGCTGAACTTTTGTGCAAAAATGTGTTTTCCTATCAAGAAACTGAAAACTTGTGCACCTTAAAAAATGTTTCTCATTTGTAAATATTCAGTTACTTCAAAAAATAAAGTCAGAGAAGAGTAAGTAATGTCATTTTAGTCCATTTTTTTCCAGAAAATAACTGAAAATATACTTGATTTGGGTATGTCGTAATATATGTTGTTATTGTGATGCAAAATAATCTATGTCTTGATACACATTTATTTCATTTTACCTAGCACTACATAAACATATAGTTGGAGTGGAACTTTAAGCTCAGGGTGCTTTGTTTAACTGCCAACTGCGTCTCAAACAGTGAGTTTTTTTTCTTGTTTTATTCTCATTTATAAGCAGAGCATAAAACCTTTAAACTGTTTTAAGTCCTGAGTGTGGCTGGTGCCTCTCATAAATATTGATGCACTTAAATCAGACGGAGTCTTGCTGAGCATTTGCATAATTTAAGGCTCCTGTGGGGTAAAAAGCAAAACACTATCTTATGAATTATAAAAAACATGAATAATGGTTGGTAAATTAAGTTAATATGAAATAAACTATTGAGATTTACTCTATAACTTTAACACAAAAAGAGATGAATGAGATCAAAGACTTTTTTTGAACATTTTTTTTGTCTTTCAGGACAGAACAGAAGTGATCAAATTCCAGCAGAATACTGTGACCTGGGGGGGGCACTGATGCTCCACAAACACAACCTGTTGAAAACCCCCCATCAAAGATCCCTCTCGATTGACTGGTTTCTCTTAGAGTTTTAGGGTCCCATCCGGCATCGCAAACCCTTTCCTCCTCTCTGAACTCATTGGTTGTTGTCATAGCGACAAGCAGGGGGGTGGCTGGTGTTTCTGACACCCCCTCGCTCTCTGACACAGATCCACTTGCATTGTGTGGGTCCAGCCCCCTAGTCTTGGGTGGACATCTTTAGCATCCAGGATGGGAGACAGAGATGCCCCGCCCCCTTCAGAGGTATAAAGTTAATTGTTTCAGGTTTCTGTCGGCATTGTTTCACATACCACAGCCGCTCCAAACGTGTCAAATGTTTTTCTAAATAGAACAACAATTAGTTTTGGTCTCTGCAGGAGGATTTCCCATCAGGGTTTGTGTTTTATGAGTCTTTTTGGGTTGTTTCCTGAGCTGACCAGATCTGTTGAAATATGTTTACTAACTAACACTACCACTTAGACACAGAACACATCACAACAGGAAGCGTGCTCACTCTGCTGGTCACCTGTACAGCTCAGAACCATATTCATGGGCAGACAAAGTTCCTCTATTTAGGTTTACAAAAAATATTAACAGACAGCATGAATGCATGGGAACAAACACGACCTAAAAAACTGATTTTTGATTTGCATTAATAAAAACGTTTCCGTCTTTCCAACTCTGGATTGATGTGTAAAGTTTTGTCATGTATTTGGTGGAAATGTCACTGTTGGCTAAAAAGAGAGAAGTCCTTCAGTTCAGTGGTTTGATGACTCTTCCTGTGAAGAGCAGAACAGCTTGTATGTTCTTATGCATGCTTTGTTTTCTGCATGTTTTCCTAAATGTTTCAATCCTTTATATTTACTTTAGCTTTTTACTTCAAAAAAGTTTATTCTAAAATGTATTTTGATGGGAAAGAGCTTTCAATTTACAAATAAAACAGCAAAGTAATTTGGTGCAGTGTGATTCACGTGTTGTTCCCCTTTCCCCCTCCCCTCCGGGGGAGAACAGGAGAGATTTCAGATTCCTGGTGGATCGCCGATTCGTGTGTTCTTGGCCGTGGTCTATGCCATGGATAAGCTAATTCTTCTTTAATAGTCCTGGTAAATTGCCTGTCTGTCCTGGGAGAGGATCTCTCCTTCCCTAAGGTTTCTTTTTTTTTCCTGAATCAAGTTTTTCAGGAGTTTTTTTTTTCCTGAATCAAGTTTTTCAGGAGTTTTTTCTTACCGGGAAGGAGAGTAAGGACAGGGAAAACCAGTTTTATTTAGTCTGTTTAGTTTAGCAATTAACTTTTGTTTATATTTTATGACCGACCTTCTGCTTCTGTACATTTACTGAGGCCCAATGAGGCAATTGTTTTGTAATAATGGGCAATGTAAAAAAAATGAAGTGAATTTCTTCTGATGGTTTAGACATTTTTTCAGTCAAATTTGCTATGATTGACCTTTCATATTGAGAAGATCTTTTGTAATATGGTTTGTGCAGAGTAAAACTCACATTAAACGAAAGTTCATGTCAATGTAAAACACACAAATAGATAAAGTTGTCACTTTTTTCCATATATAAAGCTTAGCAACACAGGTTGCATCAACAAAAAAATGCTAGCAAATCACTAAAGACAACAGTTCTAATGATACATGATTTTTGTTAAATTCTCTGCTACTTTCTAATTTTGTGTTGTTTCCTTGTCAATCTCAAGCTCCTTCTCTGTCGAGGACTTGACATTTCTTCATGCACACACATACGTGCTTCAGTTCCGTATTTTCTCACAGTGGCCTTTCAACAAAGCAAAAACACTTTTCACCCAGAGAGGAACAGCTAAACGCGGCTCTAGAGAACTGATGCAACACATGGAAGCAGCAGCTTGTTGTGTCACCACCATTGACTACACAGCAAATGGCAAAGGGTTATTTTTTATAGTCTTTTTTCAACACTACAGAGTTCATCAAATCTAACTACACTGATTACACTTTGCAGAGTCATTTATGATGTTAGTGTAGATCTCACATTTGCTCACCAAGCACCCAAGACTGTATATTTGTGATTGAGTCTCACGTCATGTAGGCACATTTCCATTGGGAGGAGCTTTTTATTGAAGACCGTTGTGTTGAACTGTGTGGTGCCAACTTATGTGGCACAATATCTATGTTGTACCTGTCAGGACTCACTCAGCCACGTCCTCCTCCGACCACCAGAGGGACCCCTCTCCTGGGTGTTAACCATCTTCAGCACCTTCCTCACTACAACTCCCATCAGCCACCGCTTTAATCATCTATATGCACAGCTGATCATCATTAGCCTCATCAGAGCCATCAGCATTTATTCTCACTCCAGCCTCAACTTCAGTGTGAAGTCTTGATTGTGTTTATCCGTCAGTCTGAGCAGTTTCCCTAGTTTGATTCTGTTTATTCGTTGATCTGCCTCACCTCTGTGTTTTTGACTCTTGCCTGCCTTTTTACGCTGTCTATGTCTTGCTCTGTTCCATTAAACTGTTTGCAAATAGATCCTTAACGTCACAGTACCATGTTCAAATGATCCTAGTGAGTCATTACACTGACCAGTTCACACTTCAGAGTGACCTATTCTAGTGACACAACAGAGTTTGGTTTTCAGTCTCTTATTGCTTTTACTGTCTGTATTCGTTTTAGGTTCAATGGTACCTTAAATTAGCAATTAAAAATCTTTTTGAACTGCAGTCGGATTGGTTGCTTATTTGTGTAATCATGAACTTGAATCACTGTTGCTAATTAGTGTTTCAGTACGTATGGCTACGTAGTTAAGGTGTAGAATATCTAAGCAAGAGTTTATTGTATGACCCGAGGATTAAAGGGAGACTCTGTAATTCTCCATTTAGATGAATAATCAACTCCCTTTGGAATAATATAGGCTGTAGACAATAACACTGAGTTCATTTCTACATTTCTAGTGTAGATACAGTCAACATCAGAAGTGTTATGGTTCATCTGGACAGAGTCAAATAATATCTGCAAAAGAGTTTAAATAAACTCAGTGTTAGAATTTTACACTATATTGCTGTTATTTAATTAACTGTAGTGGACAGTATTGTTTTCACATTGGGAATTTGGACCCAAATAATCACAGAATTCAGTGTAAACTTTACTCCTATGGAATAAAATAGAATTTACACTGCCTGATTTGCCTGAAATACTGATCTGCATTTCTGTTATTGTTACTATTATAAATCAACTTTTATTTTTTTTGTAAAAATAAAAGATAAAAGCCTGAATACATTTAGCTAAATAAAATTAAATACAAGTCAGTTAAGTGACTTTTTCTGTATTGTTTGAACTACAAGGGATTTTTAAAACCTTTGAATTTGTTTAAAAATAGAAAATCTGCCTTATAATCAAGTGGGTCTTGAATATTATGGCCGTGCTTACTGGCCTCTGATTGCTTTTGTGGGGTACAAGGAGTTAAAAAATCTAGCATAAATCATTTTTTTAACCATTTGAATTATGTTTGGGGTGTTTCTTTGCACACATCAATAAAAAGCAGGAGAGCGTTAAAGTCAAACGGCTCCATGAAGTCCAGCACAACAGACAAAAGTTCAATTACTGCTTTTTTTGTTCCAAGGCTCAGGGCTCCACCCACCTGTCAATCAGCGAGCTCCATGGTAGCAAACTTGTGAGCTCCACTGTAGAGAGCGAGCAAGCTCCGCCATAGCGAGCTAAGGAGCTCCACTGTAGCGAGCTAGCAATTTCCGCTCTCGCAAGCTTGCAAGTTCCCCCGTCGCAGGATAGCGAGCTCCACTGTAGAGAGCTAGCAAGCTACGCTGTATCGAACTAGCAAGGTCCTCTGCAGCGAGCTAGCGAGCTCTGTTGCAGCGAGCACCCACTGAGTTCCCATTTAAGCCAATGTGGCCAAACACAGGTGGTGCCAGTGCTGCAGTTTGTGCAGACAAACCCATTTGGGGCCCAACTTTTCTGCCCTCTTTTAAACCATAAGGGGCCCACTTGGCCTTGTTGGCTGTACACCCAAAGCCGAGTGGCGGCCCTCATTGCTGAGGAAGACCCTCAGCGCGAGCTTCATTACAGGCCCGGCAGAGGCGGTGACAGTAAACCGCTTTGTGAGCTCAAGGTCGGCGAGGGATGTTTTATCTCAGCTGTAAAGACGCGTGTGAGGCAGCAGCTGCTGTAAAACAGCCATAAACAGAAGATGCTGGAGATCCTCTGACCCAAATGAGCAGAGAACAGCTGTTTTTAGACTCAGTTCCACCTGCGTCAGCTCAGAATTTAAGAGGAACGCAGGGATTTAAGATCCAGGAGTTGAATCAGAGCTTAAAACAGCTGACCTTTAACACCTGAGTGTTAAAGGGTTACACAAAAATCTTTAACATGCTGTAACTTTTATCCTTCAGAATCTACTAGAATTATCGCGGTTGAAAAGTTACAGTAAATCTAGGACATAAACATGAGAGTTTCTTCGTGTTCCTACCATTCATATAAATCTAATACACGTCACAGATATGAGGTGAGCGGCGCTCAGCGATGTGTTTTCTGCCTCCCGGCTCTCCCTCTAAGCCCTCTAAGCCCCCCCGGGTTCCTGTTTATGCAGCCCAGCGGCCCAGACCTCACGGGGTGGCTGGATGGGATACGGTTGCCGAGAGACCGTCGTCAGGGACATGTTGCCATGATTTGAGAAGGGAAAAAACACTGAATGCTTTCCATGTGAATGGACCTGTGCAACATGCAGAAAGATGAGTGAGCCGCCAGCAGATCAGTTAGTCCGCCCCTCTGCCTGTTTGTGTCGTCTACACTAAAATCCACAAGTGTTCCACAATTTCTAGGTGTACAGATGTCATTTTTGTTCATTGCTGATCAAGATCAAGAAGTTGCAAAGTCTTTTACAAATGCTGGTATTTATTATCTTGTTTTTGAGCAATAGTAACAAATCAATTTCCCTATCGTGGGATCAATTAAAGTCATACGTATAATAATAATAATAATGCATTTTATTTGTTGGACGCCTTTCAAGAGACTCAATATCGACTTACATAATGAAACACAATGTAGGCATAATGCTATACAAGTTCAAAATGAAGTGGATGGTAATAACATAAACAGTTCTAATACTGTATAACAATTTTAAAATAAGATCTCTGTTTATCTCTTCTGTCTCTTATTTGAGCTTTTGTTTTTTTAACTCAAGTTCTGAAGGTTTGCTCATAAAACTTGTTCTGCTCTGATACAAAGAGGATAATGTGTTTTTTAAAGAAGGAACTTGCCTGAACTCTCATTGTATATAAATTATTGGTATTTATGTAATGGGAACCTCTGCTCTTTTTCAAACATTGTTGTCAACAGATAATCAGGATTTGGGCCTTTTTCCAGAAAAAGTCACAAATGACATAAAAACAGTTTCATTTTCCCCAGATTTGTCCGTTCAATCTGCTGAGTTTTTACCAAACATTTTGATGTTATGAGACTTTTACATTTATTTTTCATACTTCCCTTTCCTTCACACAGCCCTGAAACTGGTTGAAAGTGAAAACAATAAATACATTTGCTGACGGAGTTTAGAATGGGAGTTTGGAACCTGACCATCAGATCCTCACAGATCTCAAGCATCTGCTCGCCTGACGTGACTTGAACTCCTGAACTCCTTCATGAGCTCTGTAGTTATTCTGACTCAGCTGACTTGAGAATTTGACAAAAATTTGATAAAGTTTTTAAGCTGTTGATTCTTTGTTCTGTTGGGATGGTTTCCCCTCTGGTTCAGGGGTCTGCAACCTTCAACACTTAAAACGCCATTCGGGTCGATTTCTCTCCAACCAAAACCCAAAAAGTCTTCACTCACCTTTTAAGAAAATAAGATACTGATTTATATTTATGGTTTTGCTACAGACATGATACATTTAAATAAACTATTGTGTTTGTTGGCATTAATAAAACATGAAGATAAAACAGCTTCTTTTAAAAATATGAAATAGTTTATAACTTTTGACAGAGCTTTACATGACTTCCTTTCAAAATAAAAGACATCCTTCACCTTAGGATCATGTCAATGCAGCAAATTCAGAAGGAAGTGTAAAGTCATCAATGATATAAAAAAGTTTATTTTACTGTTTCTGGTGCATTTCAGCCACAAATTCATAAATATAACCAACAAAAACTAAATCAGAGCGAATTTAGAGAGCCCTACCATATAATGAAATAATGAGGAACACTTAAAATCCTTTAATTTGTTCAAAAATAGAAAATCTGCTTATATTAAAACTTCTCGTGGCTTCAGTTCTGGTTGTGCTTACTGACAATAAATTGATTTTCTTGGATAAATGAAGAATTGATTGAGAGTTACAGCTACCGTTGTTAGGATCCTTGCTGAACGATTCATACGTCCTTCAACTGTTTGTCAATGAGTTGAAGAAAGTTTAAGTTAATTTACTTTTTACTTTCCTACTTAATAGCTTTTCCCTTTACAGTTACTTTTTGTTAACATTTTATTTTAACCAAAGAGCCACATGAGGCTCTGGGGCTGCAGGTTGGAGACTCCTGCTCTGAAGATAAAGCAGAGCGTTGGCGTGAACGTTTCCACTGCTCTGCTGCTCTCAGAGAACAAACATGACGAACGGTTCGAGTCCCAAATACGTCTGAAGGAAGGACCCAGAGAGGTTCAATTTCACTGCTTTTAAAGATGAAAACAGGACTAAGGGTATAAATTCTGAATTCAGCTTTTGAAAAACAGTGACGTTGCCTGACTGAACACATTGCTCTGACTTTACAGTTTCAGTCTGTAGATGAATCCGTCCTGGACTCTCACAGCCATCAGGCAGCTGCACGTACACAAACCGCTGCTTATGTAACCCAAATATGCTAACACTTGGAAAGGAAATCATGCAGGGCTAACACAGGATTTGACACGTCTGAAAACAGGCCCGTGTCAGAAGGTCGGATCAGCTGAGCTCCAATAATCCCTTTGATAAAAACACTTTCCAGGCTTTTCTGGAAAATTAAAACCGCGTCGTCTTTATTGAGGACGACCGGATCTTTCCATCGACGGTGTCAGATGTAATCCCGAGCGGTCGCGCTGAATCCTAATGGAGCTGCCGTTCAATGCACCTCTTTAATCTGGCTCCCGGGTCCACGGCTGCAAATGGTGCAGATTGTTTCTGCCCCACAGGAAACAGGTCAGCCGCTGGAGCGCACAGTAACGCCTCATCCCTTCCACCTTCAGTCAGCCGCCCCGGACACACGGAAGAAAGAGAACGAAACTTCTGCATCGGAAGAACAACGTTTATTTCTTCTTTTTGGTAACAAAACAAAAGGCACTGGGTTAGTTCTGCTGGAGCTTCCCGTTGAAGATCTTTGAAAGAGAGCGCTGCAGCAGATGTGTTTTCTGATGCTGAAGGAGACCGACACCAAACAATCAACGGAGGAGAAACTCGGATTTACCCGATTCACCTGGAAAATCTCTTCTTTGCAGGAGATGATGAGTTTAGAGGAAAACTTTAGCTGAAGTGTTTTATCAAGAAGCTTTTTAGTTATAAATGAAGTGACCAACAAAAAGACACTAATAAATATTGAAAATATGAAAAGGATTTTGCAGAAAACACAAATGGACAAAGTTTAACTAACTTCATTTAAAAAGACATCCTTCTGGAAAGACAATGAATGTGGAGAGAAATAAGTCTCACCCCGAGTTATGCAGGCTTAATTCTTGATTTGTGCGTAACTTTTGTCCGTAGTCTTGATTTGTGTGTGTGTTAGAGGAGGGGCAAGCAATCAGTTCTGGAAAATAGTTTTATTTTTAAAAGGAATAAGTGTTTTAAAAACGCCTGTTTAGACTTTTTTATATTAATTATCAGGCATGTCTGTTTAAGAAAGTGAGAAAATATCAAGTTTCAGTGGATATTATTCACAATTTAAGTTCAAAGCGACCTATCAGAAAACTCTGATGACCCAGCATTCTAGTAGCATTTAAACGCATCACTTATGGATGAATCTTGGAGACGTGAAAAGAGTCTCACCACAGACTCGTGCGCAACTGAGGTTTTGTGTGTGAAAACAAGAGATTCATGCGTCATTTTTAAAGATTTCTGTGTATATAATTCATTTCAAACTGTTGTAATTTTGATTTTTGAATTTGTAAATTGTATCTTTTTGAATTTCGTAACTTTACTACTTATGTACATAATGTATTATGTGAGTTACAAATCAAGAATACAAACGCACAAGTTGGAGTGAGTCTATTTTCTCTCTGTAAAAGAATGTGGGCGGAGTTACAGTTTCAGCTGAAAAGGAGTGACTGGTCACAGGGTTTAACCCTTTAACATCAGAGTTCCAGTGTTAATGTTCCTTGATTTGCTGTAACTTTTCAACCGTTAACACGATCAACGTACTTCTGGCCTTCAGCATGTTAAAGATTTTGTGTTCAAGTGTCACCAGCGACACCTCAGGTGTTAAAGGGTTAATAACAGTGAGATGAAAATGACATTTTACTTTCAAAATAAAAAGTTTAAACTTCTTTTCACCCCATTTCAATCAGGCTTTTAGTTTGAAATATTTTCAATTACCGGCATGTTACTTTTTTTTTACATTTATATTAACTTCCGAGTTACAGTAAATGGGATAAAATCCTATTTTGTCACACTGAGCCCTCCATGTGCTAATTATTCATATTAGATATATTATGAATTCTGTTTGAGTTCAAGTCTGAAGGGAAAAATCTTTATTGACCATAAAAAAAAAACTCATTTTCTGCCCATTCTGGTTTACAGAGATCGACAGAGGCAGCTTTTACTCAAACTGAGGGCAAATATGGCTTCCTGTGCACCATCTCTGTGGGAGGGGCTAAATGTTTACCTTAAAGGGTAACCAAACCCTAAATCATATTTTTTTTGTCAGTTGATCTCTATAAATGGAGCTTTAAAAGTGCTGTCTGTTGGTCAGTGCCACATTTTTGATGAATTAAAATAAAATTGTTTAATTCTTGAAAAAAATTGTAAAAAAAATCGTCAGATTGAATTGAGGTACTAAAGTTGATTTTTTTTTTTTTTTCAAATTTCGGATGTGGGTGGAGTCAACCTCCAACTTCCCTGTTTGTTTCCCCTCACAGGCCTAGAGGAAAATGACAGATTCATCTGCAAATGTTAAAACGACACGTTCATGTAGAACTACGATAATGGCCCTTTAATGTCACAAAGAACAGATACGATGCTGCTTGAAACTCCTGAACATTTATAAATGAAGCTAAGATCACAACCTCAAATTCATTTTGACATGTTAGTAACACAAGATGACTGTTATTCCAGAGGAAGCAAATCTGGTCACTCAAACTCCAAAAAACAAAGTTTCATCTTCAAAAAGTGGCAGAAATGACGGGCTGTAACCGCAGGTTTGGCCTCTTGCTGCAGAGTCAGACTTCAGTTGTGCAAAGAAGTTTTTTTAGACATTCAGAAAAGGTCATGTGACACACAGTAGGTCCATTCTGCTGCAAAAACCCCTGCATTCCTGTACTTCAGCATGTAAACCACCCATAGTTAAGACCTTCTATGACTCCAAAAGTCGCACATAGAAAAGCAGAACACTCATTCAGAAAACACACATCTGATGGCTTCTCTTATTTTTTGGCGACAAAATTCAGGCACCAACTTCCTGTTCACACAAAGCTGTGAAAGGAGGCGGGGACCTTGGCGCACAAAACAATCCAACACAGAGAAACACCCTTTCTGCAGTCAGGTCAATAAATAGATTCAAGCTGAACACACACATCAAGACGAAGCTCTGAGGGAAACACAAAGACAGACACGAAAAGAAGCTAAATAAAAAAGGACAGGAGGCCGCAGAGGTCTGAGCTGCTCTGTCGGGACAAACACCCCTCAGCTTTCAGGGTAACAGCAAAAGAAGAAGCGCAACAGGAAGCTTTTGCAAGTCTGTTTTTAGGCACTGGTGAATGCGTCTCCATCTGCTCTGCTGGTCCAGAAGCAGAGTTCTCCACCTGAGCGGCTTTGGTCTGATGGTGAACACTCCAATGTGCAAAAAAAAAAAAAAAAATTACAGGCAGAAAACTTGGTTTTAAAATCCTGACGGGATTTCAGGGCGGAGTCTCATCCAAAAGAAGTGGGAGGGTCTTTAAAGTGACCCGAGCCCGGTCTGTGTTGGAGTGATGAAGGTGAGCAGGATCAAGTCCAGGCTCGTCCGGAGGCTCTTCTTTTCAGGAACCTCTCGTCGGCCTCGGGCCAGCCGCCTCCCCGCTCATTATCTCATGGTGGAGGAAGCTCTGAAGTACGAGAGGAATTTGAAGCAGAGGCTCACCACAAAGTACCAGATGTTTCGGGCCATCTGGGATCGGGCGATGAAGACGCGCCAGATGAGCACCACCAGGATGGTGTTGAAGGTGTAGCGGATGTTCCTCAGCCTGAACGGACACAGACAGGTTTCAACACGACATCTTAACTGAACATGAAGCTTCGCCGATTCCCCACCAAACCGCTTTTTATTGAGTTCCACTTGCTGGAAGGAGAGGGTAACCTGAGTGTTGTTATAGCAACGATTGCATGCATTCATGTCATGCCACATATTTACCTTTATCATAGAAAATGATCTCATAACTAACAGAGTTGCATAATAATGACATGTTCTTCTGAATCCAGCCAGTCAACAGAAACTACTAAAGGAAACGTTCTGAAACTCATAAAATAATAATAAAATAATTCTGATCATTAATAGTTTCACCAGAAGATAAACTGAAACTTCTCTTTTCACCTCCTTGTTTTTAGAAAAAGATGGATCTCCTACGTGATCAAGAGATCAGATGCAAATAGTTCAAGCTGTTTTATTACGATGGGGACGGAAATAAAGACAGAGGAGGAGATCCTGAAGGAAGAGTTTGATACGAATGTTCTGGAGATGAAGAAAGCATCAGATAGAATGAAGAGCCTGAAGGCGCAGTTTGAATGTTATCATCCTACCCCCCAGATAGGATGTGAGCTAAAGGAAAATGAGAAAATCTGGAGGGAGATGATGAGGAGATCCAGTGTATCTCTAGAGATGAGAGAATGGAGATTAGACGTTAACAGACATGTGACTGGAGGAAGCAGGAGATGAGGAGGGGATGAGGAAGTTGGTAGGAGGTTGGAGTTGTTCAGGACATGAATAAGAGCTGGAAGACAGTGAGATGTTCTGTAGGTGAAGCAGAGGAGGTGAAGGTGGAACATATTGAGATCCTTCCCGTTTCCATGGTGATTAACCGACTGATAGTTGAAGGTAAACAGGATTCTCTATGAATCATGATGTTTGCAGATGACATTGTGATCTATAGTGAGAGCAGATGGAGAAACATCTAGAGAGGTATAGGTTTGTTCTGGAAAGGAGAGCTGAAAATCATTAGCCGGAAGAAAGTCCATAACCAGATCCCCCCCCCTTGGACGAGTTAGAGGAGGAATAATGATATTGGAGCTACTAGGAAAGAGGTCTAGAGGAAATCCAAAGAATAGATGTGGAGAAGGAAGATTGGAGAGAGTGAGGAGGATGCAAAGGAAAGAGTTTAGATGGAGGCATCACTAAGGTGACCGGATGGTAAACAAAAAACTCTCAGCAACTCATCTCATCTCTAACACCAGTTATGAAAGGAGGCACCCAGCCAAACAACCGGTCCCTCACTCCCTTCATTCATTCTTTTCCTGCAGAACTAACAAATAGCTATCAAAATCCGTCTTACAAAGTCTGGTTCTGCTGGACTTGTTTCTTGTGGCTCCAGGAATCTGCCACTCTCAGTTTCATGCTGAGTGGAGGAATTACACTGACCCAAATGTGACAGTAATATGCAAAGCATCCTGGGCCTAATCCAAAGCAGGAACAACATGGTATTTATGCTCTGCCTCCCCATGAAATGAGCCCCACCCACCCCTCCCTCTAGCTCGATGTGTTCATCGTCATCAGTCAGTGGCAGCACACAATACCTGCTCCTGCATCTGAGGAGGCTTCATAAAAGGAATGTTGTGACCCGCTACATGCAGAGAGAAAGCCCCTGCAGACGGGTTCTCTGGCGGGTGGAATACCGCTGCGTGTTCGTGCTGGCAGAGGCGTGGGATGGCTTTGGGTTCCTTACTTGTTGAGGTGTTTGCGGGCAGCAGGAAGGCCCGACAGCTCTTCGTTCAGGACGTACTTCTTGGTGCCCATGCAGTAACTTTCCATGTACTCTGCCCAGTGCAGCTGACGCACGTCAAAGTTAAAGACCTGCAAGAGGCAGAGCAGGTACTTCACTTCTACAGGGACAGACACTGCACACGTTTGTCTGGCTGCTATGACCAAATGTGTTTCTACCAGTTAAAAAATGTGTTTCTAGCAAGGCAAATTCCTTTGTACAAAGATGAATCAAAGTGCTTTAGGTTAACCATTAAAAGAAACAATCAAGAAAACAACATTCAAAAGAAAAAAATGAATTTAAAACAAGCATAGATAAACAGTGCAGATGTAAACTTCTGAATACATACTAGTCAAATGCAGCTGAGAACTGAGTCAGTCTTTAATGCAGATTTAAATACATTGAGTGTTTCAGCTGATCTACTTTAACGTGTTTATCAAAATGTAGGTCTGTGTGGTCTGTGTCTATCACTACACCTAAGTTTCTGGCCTGGTTGGTGGTTTTTAGATGGATAGACTGAAGATCTGTGGTGACATCCAACTATTTTTCTTTAGTCCCAAACACATTAACCTCCGTTTTATTTTTATTTAACTGAAGTAAGTTGTGGCACATCCAGTTATTAATGTCCTCAACGCATTTACCAAGAGCCTGTACAGCAGGGGCGTCAAACTCAATGGGCCAAAATCCAAAACACACCTTAGGTTGCGGGCCGAACAAGATATACATTTATTGAATACTAATACTAACTCTTTAAAACTTTAAAACCATAACTTTTTAACATGATTATAAACTAGATATATAGCATTACCTGCAATAATGCTAGTGTGAATGCTGTAAGCTGAATTTGGCTGCTGAAGATGCTAGTGCTGATAGCTGAAGATGCTTTAAGTGATATCTTAAAACGCTGAAGCTCATAGCTGAAAATGCTAAAGTCGATAGATGACATCACTGAAGCCAATAGCGAAAAACGCTAAAGCCAATAGCCTGCTGACATATTAGCTAAATGCCAAATTAGCCTAAAAAAGAACCTAGGTTAGCCAAAACAGCTGGCATGTAGCTGAAAAAAAAGAGCTCAACTTCAAAATAAGACTATAAAAAACTGAGAAACGCCTAAATTAGCTAAAACAGCTAGCATGTAGCTGAAATATTACCAAAACTTTAAAATAGCCTACAAAATCTTAGTAAATGCCAAAATAGTCCAAAATGCTAGCAGAATGCCAATTTTAAAAACTTTAAACAGTAACTTTTTAACATAAATATGAATAATGAAAAGGCAGGAATATTATTCCAGAATAAATCAACTTAAACCTTAAACAAAAATAATAATAAAATAAAATGATCTGGAGGGATGGATACAATTACCCAGCGAACCAGATCTGGCCCCCGGGCCTTGACTGTGACAGATGTGCTGTACAGGGCCTCGGTCTCCTGGTGTCAGTCTAATATAGATCTGTGCGTCATCTGCATAGCTATGGTAACTGATGTTGGTGTTCTTTATAACCTGGACTGGTGGGAGCATGTAGATGTTAAATAGAAGTGTCCCCAGGATGGCGCCTTGGGGAACTCCACATGCATTTTCAGTTGGCCCAGATGTGAAGTTAAACAAGTGACACAAAATATTTCCTGTTTTCCAAGTACGTTTTGAACCAGTTTAGTACTGGTCCAGTGTAGTATAGTGTCAACAGTCTCTGAAAAATGCAAATTCCTCCCTATTCTTCCTGAAAGGAGCATCTGTTCACCAGGACATGCAGTCAGCAGTAAATGAATGACTGCAGTCAGACATGAGTGTCCATGGTCTGTCATCTCCACAGAGCGCTCTGTGTAGCAGGACAACAGAAGACTGGGTGTCCCTGCCTCACATCGCTGCTCCCTCTACCTTCTTATCCTCAGGGCTCATCTGGGCCATCAGCATGCTCATGTTGTCCGTGTTCCACTCCCACGAGTGGCTGGTGAAGTACTCCAGGACCATCATGGCTTTGTGGAGACGTGAAATGGTCTTCATCATCCTGCGACGAGCAACGTTTGGTGGTGAGGAACAAGGCAGTTAGGCAGAAGGTGGACATTAGCATCAGAGAGGATGATGGGAGAAAATTATGAAGAGGAAATGGTGAGGAAGAGGGGGGGTAGTGGGACAGTGTTTCGGGGTTCAGGGGCAGAGATGAACTTGTCCACAGATGTTTCCTTATAAAAGTGGAAGACAGATTCTGATTGGTTCCTTTGTTGTTGCCGTCTTCTTAAAACATTTCATTGAACTTTAAGTCTAGATGTTACAACCAGCATCACTTTCTTATCCTATCTTCACTTGAGTTTGTGTGTCTTCAGGCCTGGACACATGGGACGGTTGGGGCAGGAGCGACACATTTTTGCTACGTCTGACTTCATGAGCTGAAAGTCTCACTTTGAACATTGGTGCTTTGTCTGCTTTGCTATTGAAAGCTTCCCCAAATACAGATGATGTTTTATTTTGAAGGTCAAACAGGTATCTCCACCTTCTCATAGTCGTTATTATCCATTCATCTGTCAACTGGAATGGATGACTGGTTCTCTTCAGATGTGGCATCTGATATGCAAGCGAACCTCTCAATGATGTAACTGACACTCCCCCACAATGCCCGGTCCCATGGCTCCAGACCTTCAAGACTACTTACCTTTGAGCACAGACCGAGAAACAAAAACTACACATTAACCTTGAACAAACGGTAGTACTAAATAAATGACAGCAACAATAGATATAAGACGTTCAGATGAATTTGTTCAGCTCTACACTTTAAGGGGCAGACTAAGCGTCTTAAAATCCAAACAGAAATCCTGTTTGGTCAGAAATCAAAACCGTCTAGCCACTAAAATAAGACTCATTTGCAGGTTGCTGCACAGGACGACTATAAACATTTGTGTCACCCCACAACTGAACAATCAAACTGAGGACACACAACAGGAAGTTACACACAAGTCCTAAAGGTCACTGAGCAAAGAGTGAGCTGAGACCTGACCTCAGCAGCTGTCCAACTATTGCTTTAGCCAAGTGGACCCCACTGGCAGTATAAACAACTAACAGTCAACTACAAACATGTTACCAAAAATTCAAAAGAGGGGGAGGACCGAAAAATAAAGATCATCTGAAGAAATAGAGAGAAGTGGTGGGTCATGGGGGTGAGGCAAAGGTAGAACAGACATAAAGGTGGGTGGGATCTAGTCAGGAGGCACCTCAAGTCCTTGCTGCTGGTTCCACATAAACTCACACAGACAGACGTTTGAGCAGCTCTGATGGCTTTAGATTCCTCTCTATTGGGGGGGCAACTGTGACAGCTGTGGAAAAAACAGGTTTACCTTTTGTTTTTAGTCTTTTCTCGTCACCGGTTACTCTAAATCACGGGTCACCAACCTGGTGCCCGCGGGGACCAGGTAGCCCCCAAGGACCACACAAGTTGCCCACAGGTCACTTCTAAAAACAGCACAACTCACTTCTGAGCTGCGTCTAAAATTACATTTTATTCTGGTTTTTCTTTTTTGTAATTACTTGTATTCACATCGATTTCAAAATTAAAACATCTTAAAAATATGTTCATGATACATGAACTTTAGAGAAGTTTAGGTGACCTCGGGCCTACTCCAGTTCAAAGATCATTCATTTTGTTAAAAATGCTGCAAATTTTGTCATTAGTTCAAAATGTGACAAGATTTGTTTCAAAAATGTGTAAGTTGATTTTTCTTTAACTTTCCATAATTGATAAACATGGTACAACATAGTGAAAATGGGACATTTTTCCCATGAAATGTAAGTAATCATCTGAAAATGTAACAATTACTGAGATGAAGAAAGTGCTGAATATTGACATCTGATTCCTAGCTTGTTGTCTTTGCTGATAATTAAGGTGAGAAATCAGCGTCTTTACATAGAGGAGTATCATTATTATTATGAATAATGTATAACTAAAAGCAGATTTAGTAAATTTAATATTTCAAACTGATAGCCCTTGGTATGACTCATGAAGTAGCTCTCAGTTTCAAAAAGGTTGGTGACCCTTTCTCTAAATTGTCCCTAGGCGTGTATGTGAGTGTGTATGGGTGTGATTGTAGCCCTGTGACAGACCAGTCCACGCAATATCCTGCCTTTGCCCAAAGTGGCCGGGTTAGGCCCAGACACCTGTGACCCCGAAAGGGACAGAACGATTTAAAAAATGGATGGATATGCAGACTATCTCCAGCTCAAGGAACACATCTGTGCTGTTCCAATGCTGGTTCAATGTCTGCTCAAATATTCTGTGCAAAACGATTGTTGGATTGTATCTTTTTTTGGAAAGGGGTCTCCTTTGCCTTCCAGCTGATTCATTTAAGGGTTGTCACAAGAAGTCATCTGCCTCCACGTAACCTTTCCACTGCATCCTCCTCACTCACACCAGTGAAACTCCTGTCCTCTTTTATCTCCACAATCCTCCCTATTGGTCTTCCTCTAGACCTTTTTCCTGGTATCTCCAACCTCAGCATTCTCTTACCAACATCATCACTGTTCCTCCCTCTTAACCATCTCCATCTGCTGCCCTGCATTTATCTCCAGAACATCTACCATGATCTGTTCCTCTGGTGGATTCACTCCTGATCCATTCTGGTCACTCCCAAAGAGAACCTCAACATCTTCATCTCTGCTTCCTCCAGCTCTACCTCCTTTCTCTGGAATCAGAGTCTAAACCAACAACATGGCTGCTCTCAACACTGTCTACTACACCTTTCCTTTCATTCTTGATGACAACCATTTACATACAGTCTTACTGGTGCTGACTTTCATTCCTCTCTATTCCAGAGCAAACCTCCACCTCTCCAGATGTTCCTCCACCCGCTCCCTGTTCTCTCTAAAGATGACAGTATCATCTGCAAACATCATGATCCTCCTTTCTAGCTTCATCCGTCAGTTAGTCCATCATCTCCGCAAACAAGAAGGGGCTCAAAGTTTTGGTGCGGTCCCACCCTCACGTTTAATTCCTCAGAACATCTCAGCACCGTCTGGACTATCAAGGTCCATGTAGAGTAAAACATACCAGACAAAGAATTCCTGGAGGATATTTAATTGTGGAAAAAAATATGTGTTTTCAGCTCAGTCTGCCCTTAAAATGACCGGAAGACAGTTTAAAATCTGAATCAATAACCAGAAGTGATTTCATATTAATCAGGATTGACTGACACAAGAACAGATTAGTCTAACTGGACTTAAAACGGGTTCAGAAGGAAAGATTTTCTTTTTTTAACAGAACTGTTTTAGCCAAAGCAAGTTCATGTGTTTTAAACAAATAACAATCCAACTGATGAAATTATCACATTTTAGCTAAAAACTATCCTTCCTACAAACCATTTAAATCCAGCCAAACTTCTTTTGTGATCAAACCCAAGGTTAAAGTGTGAAAATGTGAGAGCAGAAACAAGCCTTCAGAAAGAATCTGAATCTGCAGATTGGAGACTTTGGAATAGAAATCAATCATAAGTCCTCCGTTTGGTTTTTAGACCAAACCTTATAGTCTTTGAGACACCAATCATAAAGGGATGCAGATTCTTTCATTGAAGGTGGATGATTGGTGAGATGCGATGAACATGCATGGCTGATCAACACACACAGGAAGGGATAATCATTACTCCGAACTGTTGACAAACCAAACGCAGAAGGAATGAATCAGTCTGATTTCAGAGAGCAAAAGAGTGAAACCTGCAAATGATTTACCGCCTGAAACACTGATCAGGATCGACTGCAATCAGGCCGCATGCAGGGACATTGCCTTCAGTGCGACGGAGGCCGTCTGACTGAACACAAACCTCCCAACATCCCGTGATTGGCTGAGAGATGTTAGCAGTAAAATGATCAAGTCCACGCTGTAGATTGTTGTCAAAAAGTCAAGCAGGGCTGTGGTCTTTTGAAAAGAACAGCTCGTGCTTGCATCAGAATCAAACGCCACTGAGATGATTCCTGGAAGATCAAAGGAAACCCTGCAGACACCGTCTCTTCTGCCCTGGGTCCATTGTGGTTGTCCACAACCCGAAAACACAAGCAAGGAGGGTGGGGGTATGTGGGGAGGGTGGGGGCTGACTGGCAGGGGGAAGAGGGTGCTGGAGGCAACCTTACCGGGGCTTGCGACCCATCAGCCTGAGATAGCCGTCATAGAGCAGGGCGGGCAGCGTGTGGCTGACCGTGGTCCAGTACTGATTAGTAAAGGGGTTGGAGCGCAGATTGACATTGGGCCTTCTGAAGGCCTGCTCTAACGGATTGGTCTTGAAGGTCATGTTTATACAATACTCTGCAGAGGAGAGATACATGACATGACGGGACACGGAGGACACAGAGGATGAGATGAAGAAAATGCATTTCCTCGCTTCATTTCCTCGCGTCTCGTGATGGTTAGCACCATCACGTGACGCTGGCTCCACTTCTCCTTGCTGGGATAACAAACTCCAGTCCATGTGTGATCTCAGTGCTGATGTCTCAAGAAAACCAAAGCAAAACTATAGTGGAGTAGAGTGCAGAACCCACCGTCCTGCCCTACAACGGATCAGGGCGGCGCTGGGTTATGCAGTCTTTTACACAAAAACATTTTTTTTTTTTTTTTTTTACACATCGACAATGCAGCCATGATGTTAGGCGACTACACTAAAAGAAAGGGACAGGAGAAAGCGGCAGAGACGTGGAGAGCGGCTCTCAGACAGAGGCGGGGTTACCTGGGCTCTCGTCCAATCAGCCTGAGGTACAGATCATAGAGGAAGGCAGGAGCCTTGTGGCTCACCGCTATCCAGTACTGATTGATTAGGTGATTGGATGTGAGATTAACATTGGGCCGACGGAAGGCCTGCTCAAGGGGGTTCCTCTTGAAGGTAGATATTACATGGTACTCTACGAAGAGAGGTTGTTCAACACAAGCCATCAGTGAGCAGCTTTTCCTCTTCTCAGCTGAGGAGTTTGATTGACAGATGAAAACAGAACATTCCTTACCCCGAATCATCTGATACCAATCAGCAGAAACAGCTGAGTGTGCATTAATGTAAAGGGTGTAGCTTTCTCATATCAGCTACTTTTTGGCATATTCAACACAAAGGTTGAAGCATAATTATTAATTATGGACAAAAAAAATGGAGACAGTTTTAGCATTGTCTCCTTATAAATCCCTTTTTTCCCCAAGAGTTTTTCAGAGTGACACATGATGTACATTTGTTTTCCTCCTGAAAAGGTTTGGTGTTATAACTGTCGTTGGATGAAAAGGTAACAACAAAAACCCAGACAAGTGATCAGTATTCGTCTGAACTCCTTTTCATATTTTCTAGCTGCTCCATAAATTCAATTTTCCATTTCTAGATTCCAGTCAATGTAATTTTTTCATAAACCATCCACATTTTCTTCAATAGAAGACAGTGGACGTCGTGAAATGTTTGAATTGGTTCAAATTTCAGATCATTACCGCCAATTAGAAAAATGAAAGAAAAGTTGTAAGCATGGTGTCCAAATTGCTTTTAAATCCAGGGTACTGTATAGTCCTGCACTATATAGTTTTTTAGTAGTTAGGGACTAGGGTGGGAATTAGGACAGTCTATACGTTTGATTAGCTAACATCTCAGACTTGGTTAGGCTAGCAGTTCAGTTTGCTCAGAAGAGTAATTTAAATGGCTCTGGCCTAAAGGAATAACCCAACAATCATCAGAAACTAACTTTCTAATTAAAAAAAAAAAGTATAATATTTTGTCTTTTCATGCTTTGTCCAAAAAAAAGGAAGCTAGCAAAACACGTAGCTAACAGCACTTCCTGTTTCTATGTGGATCCTCAAAAAGGACTTTTTTTCAAGTCAAAAATGTTAAAAGCAGTGACAAACACTCTAAAGGGCAGGCAGCACATGATTTAGGTGTTTTAAAACGCTTACGCGTTTAAAAAGTAGGTGTTCACAAAATGAAAGATTGCTTCAGTAAAACTGTATACAATAAGCACAGAAGATGATTTTGCCAAAAGTTGGCAAAAAGCAAAATGAAAGAATTAATGAAAAAAAAAATTTAAACCCATTACTTCCAGAAATGCTGTAAGCATCAACAGGCCAGGAACTCGGGTTAAACATTTACTTAACATAGTAATTTCAGTTTCTACAAACATCTTTAAAGCCTCTGGGCTTTCTACATAATGTTAGCGCTCAGTCCGCCAGAGGACCATCAGCTGACTGCAGCTGAAGGTGAGTCTTATGAATCCTCACAGATTTAATATCAGAACGTCCTCAGAAAATATTAAAAGTTGTAGGTTGATTGATGACTTAGACCAGCCGTGACTCACAGCTCACAGGAGGAGCAAACACCGCCTCCACAGCACTGCTCTGGACCGGTTTAGTCTTTAGTCGTCCTCCAGTTGGGTTGCAGAATTCATTGTTGTAAAAAAGTTGGAAATTTATGGTTTCCTTGGATTCTTACATCAGCTTTCATAATCCGGAATCAATTGAATTTCCTATGGAGTTCCTTCTGGACTAGAATCAACAATCCAGATTTATTTCATGTAAAAATCTCTGCTGTGCTTTATTAAGGGCTGGCCTCACAGATAAGGCAGAATATTTAACAACATAATGGCTGGAAGCTCCAAGACCAATAAAACTATTTTAGCTGCTCAACAGAGTGGTGAGTTTAGAGGACAAACTTTTTAAAATCAGATTGTTAAAAGGGAAAATTTTTGTTTTTTGTTGTTTTTTTTAAGTATAAAACTGTTCAAAGTGACGTTCTGGAAAAAAACACCTACAGTGTCTTCAAACTCTAACTTCAAAATAAGAATAAAACATGAGAGAGGCCATACCGACTTCCCCCCAGTGAAAGGGGTTGATTCCCCCGGTGGTGCAGTTGTACACCAGCATGTTTTTGGACCTGCAGCAACAACCAAACATTAGAGACACGTCCAAGAAGCACCGCTGGGTCAGGAAGGGAAGGTGAGCGCTCGCTGACCTGCTGTGCATCTGTGACCCCGAGTACCACGCCACAGCCAGCGTGGCATTGATGACCACATCTACAGGCACCAGGTCGGCCACCGCGTTGTTAGAGGCTCTCATCGTTCGCAGGATGCCTTTGCCAGCCTGCAGAACGGAGGAAGGGGCCGTTCATGCAGCTAATACAGTATTTCAGAATTATACTTGGGAGAGAAAATAGACTCACCACGATTTGTGTGTGCGTAATTCTTGATTAGTGTGTAACTTTGGATGTGTGTGTGTGTGTGTGTAATTCTTGATTAGTAACTCTTACAATATATTTTGTGTATAAGTACTAAACTTATGAAATTAAAATAATTACAAAATACAATTTACACATGCACAACTTGAAATTACAACAGCTCGAAACTAACTATATATTAAATATATAATAACTATATTTTTGTACTTGCACAAAAAATATTGTATGATTTACAAGACAAAAATTATGGACGCACAAATCCAAAGTTACGCGCAAATCAAGAACACAAACGAAAAAATAAAAAATAAGCGCAAATCAAGAATATGGACACAAATCAAGAATACGCACGCACAAATCCCAAGTTACGCAAAAAACAATAATATGCACAGAAAAACACTACAAATAAATAAAAAATTACAAACACCCAAATCCTTACTTTCGCACAGATCAAGAATTGCGTACAAATCAAGATTAGGCACACACAAATCGAGGTGAGTCCATTTTCTGTCTATTTTATTCCCTCTAAAAAGCATAACTAAAGGTAACTGGAGGAAATTGAAGTACTTACAGCTATAAATATTCCACTAGGTCCATTGAAATTGTCGATCCAGCCCTGAAACAAAGAGTGACGTGAGTGGCAGCACATCCAAACGAAGATGAAGTCCTGAGAGAAGACAAGCTTAAGGAAAGGAAGCTGCAGATGAACCATCTCAACAAGGAAGGAGGAGGAGGAGGATTCTGTGGAGAAGTTTCTCTGATAGTTCTGCTTCCGCTCTGACACAGGAGGGGATGAACCTGACACCCACAGAAGAATCTAACCACCAGAACGTAGGAAAGCAGCATCCTTTTCCTTAAGCCCTGCTGTTTCCTATCAAAACACAAACCCTCTGTACCGATTTCAAATTCAGAAAAACACATTTAGCACAAAACGGCAGGAGTTCCTCACCGGGAAAGGCTCCTTCCAGCTGGCGCCAACGATGGAAGGCCTGACGATGGCCACGTTGATGTCCCCCGCCTCCTGCTGCAGCAGGTATTCGGCCAAAGCTTTGGTATAGGTGTAGGTGTTGGGACGCTCTCCCAGCAGCTTTGGTAGCAGGGACAATACCAGTTCATCATCCATCCAGCTGCACCACAAGAAAACCTGTTAGCTCTCCACCACAACATGCAAAACTCAAAGGATAAACCTCTGGGGGTTTGGCCCTTTTACTCAAACATTAGGATCTTTTCACCAAACACTCCAGGATTTTGTAGAAATGTGTTCACAATTTATTGCAGGTTTGTGTATTAAATGTGTGCATATCCGTGATGATTCACTGACACTGATCAGCTAAAAACGTCTTAGTAAATCAGTGATGCAGGTGAACGTGAATAAATGCGGGTGACTTCATTCCATTATCACGGTAACAAAACTGTGGTTGACAGACTTTTCTGGTGATAACTAACTGGTGTTCATTCACATCAGTGCTAAACTTGTTTTAAAGCTTCCAACATGCGGTACCAGAGGCCGTGTTTCTGTCCTGACTTCATCCCTTAGATTTTATCAAGACCCTCAGCTCCTCTAAGTCCCACTCGGATCATTTTTGGATCCATTTTCAAAGGGTTCCCAGTGGTCTTTTAATTATAATTGTGTGGTTTTTAGCCAAACCCCTGGCCCACTTGGTATCGGGCCGCAGACAGAAAAGAAAAAACATGCACTAACTTAGATTATTTTCTGTTTAGTCGATTTTTTGATACTAAAGGAAGTTTTATTTTGGAAAACGACCCGATTCTGTTCACAACATCCTTTTTGGTCATGTGACTTAAAGCGGAAGGCAGCATAGCAACCTGGAGTGCTAAGCTAGTAGCTCAAAGCTAACAACTAAAAAAAACAAACAATAAAATGCATTTGGAAAGTTTGTTCTGGGAGAAAAGAGTCAGTACGGAAACCAGAGAAGAGAGTTCAACTTTAGAGAACATTAAAGCTGCTGTTTACAGACAAAACCGAGAGTTTTCCTCGACATACAGAATTATGCCATGTGTTGTTCTCATGTAGCATGTACCTCTGTCTAATACGCGACAACAGCACTACTTGTGGCAGCACTAGTTTTAATCTACATTTTCTTTGTCCTCCATCAGGAAAATGCCAGGAAAACATGTTAAAAAACACCCAAAATTTTCATGCTCCTACATCAATGATAAGAAGAAAAAAAATGCTAAAAATCAACCAAAAGGACTTTGATCTAGAAGGTCAGTTTGAGTCCACGTCTCTCTGCATGTTCTCCATCACAGAACATTCAAATGAAGGATCGCTGACAAACTCCACCAGGACTTATCTCCAAAGTACCACTTAGAAACAGAGAAATGCGGTGTGACTTCAAGACTGATCTCTGTTAACGTCTTCCTCTCTTGTTAA
The DNA here is from genome assembly GCF_002922805.2 of Oryzias melastigma. NCBI lineage: Eukaryota > Metazoa > Chordata > Actinopteri > Beloniformes > Adrianichthyidae > Oryzias > Oryzias melastigma. The sequence continues at coordinate 7,252,387 of NC_050517.1, forward strand.
ATATTCTCTGCCATAACCCAGAGGAATGTCAGCACGAGCGGGAGGGAGGAGCCTGAGACTTACTCCAGAGTGGCGATGAGCTTGCGGTAGTCCACAGGGGGAGGGTAGACGACTTCCTCAATGACCTCTCTGTCACAGTGGGCGTAGGCTGTGGACACGTGGGTGAAGATCTCCAGGTGCTTCATCCTGCGGGCCAGCGCCAGCATCTTCTGAGTGGCCAGCACGTTCAGCTGTATGGCGTCTCTGGGAGAGGGCAGAACAAAATCAGCCGACAGAAGCTGGTAACGCTCAAACACCAAGACTGGAGTTCATGTCCACGTTGGTACAAAATGACAAAAAGGAAATCAAAAAGGAAAATCTGCCTGCATATTTTTACTGAAGCCCCACTGAGGGGAATCTGATTTATTTTCAGGTCACTGAAGAGTCAAGAATAAAAGCTGGGACTGCTCAGCACTGACTTGAGCGGCTCGTTGAAGCGGATGGTGGCGGCGCAGTGGAAGACGATGTTAATGCGTTCCGCCAGCATGTCCTGATCTTCTTTGCTGAGATCCATCTCTGCCAGAGTGAGGTCGGAGTTCACGGCGATGATCTTCTCGGCAAAGCCCGGCTGCTCCACTTGCAAGCGTTCAAACAACTGCAATAAAGAGAGATTTCCACAGCTTTAGGACACATGGCGGAGCTTCCATGAGGCTGCAGCTGGTCTGTCAGTAGCAGCAGCTGCAGCAGAAGGAAAACCACTCAGCTGAGCTCAGCTTTAAACCGCAACTTCAACACTTTCTAAAAACAAAGAGTGCTGTAATGCCATTAATTTTTTGTGCGATTAATTAACCGTGACCTGTAATAATTAATCTAATTAATCAATTTTAATTGCAATGATTTCTAACCCAATAATTGTGTTAATAGGCTCATTTTTATGTATTTTATTTAAGTTTGTGATATTGTGACGTAGACCAAAATATAATAAAAAAGGTGGATTTGTTGAGATATTTTTTTAAATATAAAAGACTTCCTACTTTGACACCACCAAGGGATTATTTTTTTTCAATCTTGAATAAACAATAAAACAAAAAAACAACAAAAACATCAGGTCCAGAGTGTTCTAATATTGAAATAAAACTTCCTATTAATACCATAATTCAAACATTGATATATTTATTCCACAGTTCACCACAACAGCAAGACAGTAGAAAACATATGTGATTTTATACTTTCCTTTGACCCAGGGGTGTCAAACTCAATCGCACAAGCAGCCAAAAGGAGGCATAAATTAACCTGATGGGCGGATCCGGCCCCCGGGCCTCGACTTTGACACGTGCTTTAACCTATTTGGGTGACTTTGATCAATGTAAAGACTGGGATGAATAAGAAAAGAAATAGAGAATAGAATCTAAGAAGGAAGGAATGAAACAGTGGAGGAATTGAACAATTTAGACTTTGGACTATGTTTTTTTTAAATAAATACATTTTTGCTTTGTCATCTGGACAAAAACGAGCGTTAAGAGGTGAACTTTGCCTCTAAAATGATGCTTTTTTAAAACCCTCATGACAATCACCCTTCTCAAAAAAGAGCTAGAGTGCGGTTTGTGCGCGCTGAAGCCATAATTATTATTATTATTATTAATTATTACGCGACGCACTGCATATTAAACAGTCCACTTTTGTAAAAGAAACAATTTCAAAATAAAAATATGGCAGGACTGAAATTCTAATAATTTATAACAATGAAGTAAATATAAAATGCAAAAATGAGATTAACGCGATCAAAAATAAATAACGTGCTAAAATGCTGGTAATTAACCGCAATTAATGTGGTAATTTGACAGCCCTAATAACAAGCACAGAAACCCAAGCTTTGTTAGTTTAAATAAAAATACTACTCTGGTATGACTTATGTGTAAACTTTGATCTCATCTGAGCAAACAGGATGTGGTTACCCAAGAAGAATAGTTTCAGTCAGAACAGAACTTCCCTCTGCTGTGAACCGCTGAGGAACCAACCAGCTCTAAAGGAGCGGGCTGTGTGGCCTCACGAGACCAGAACTTTCTCCAACCCCAGAGGAGACCAGCAGGATGAACTTCCAGAGTTATACGTGTGGACAATAGGCCTGCACAATAAACCTCAAATTTATCATCAACATGGTATCAGGCGTACCACAAAGGAGGCATACGTAGCAATAAGTGGTCGCCGGTGCACAAATTCTAAACCATCTCTTTTTAGTTTGAAGTAACTAATCAGGGTAAAGTCCTGTATGCATTAGGGCTGCCACGATTAGTTGACTATTCGACAACTAACCGACTATTAAAATAGTCAACGACTAATTTAATAGTCGATTAGTCGTTTCTTCATTTTATTTGGAGTCAGAATGTAGTAAAGTTGAAAATTATCATGGTATTCTGCTAGCTTTAAGGACTTTTTTGGAATCTACTAAAGTTTTTTAGGCTATTTTGGAGTTTATCCAATATCTCAGCAACATGTTAGCTGTTTTGGCTAACTTAGGCTTTTTGTTATTTTTTAGGCTAATCTGCCATTTAACTAATATTTTAGCTTCAGCCTTTTCAGCCATTAGGTTTGCGATTTCAGCTCTCAGCTTCAGCGTGTTAAGCTATCAATTTCAACATTTTCAGCTATCAGCACTAGCATCTTCAGCAGCCAAATTCAGCTTACAGCATTCATACCAGCATTATCACAGGTACAGCTGTACATATTGTTTTTAGTTAGTTTAAACCTAATGATGGTTAAGATCTGTGATTTACATCCAGTTTGCGCATGACCCGATTAGTCGACTAATCTGAAAAAAATAATCAAAGAATAGTCGACTATTAAAATAACCGTTTGTGCCTCACTATTATGCAATAAATCAAAGCTCTGTGTGTCATTGACCAATCCCTGGAGCCCACTAATGCCAGATGAATAACTCAATCACATACGGGACCAAAATCCCAAACACACCTTCACCAGGTCACTGGCCGAACAGCATAAACATTTAATGAACACACCAAGACAAAATTTTTAAAACGTAACTCTTTTACTATGACTAAAAATAGGCAGGAATATTATTCCAGAATAGATCAACTTAAACCTTAAAGCATGAAAATTCTACAGAAATTTGCACCTCAAATTTGCGTCCACTGTCTTTATTTTAATGTGCGCAAGAGTCGCAGCTTAATGAATATCCAAAAGTGTAAAAAAAATCAAAATAAAAAAATCAGACTCTACCTCTGAGTTTAACTCAAAAATGGGAATGATGAGATCATTTTTTTTATTTTAAAGAGTTCTACAAAAATCTCATTTAACACACTTCCACATCTGGGTTTAGAGACCGTGGATTTATCTGTCCCGGAGAAAACCCCCCACTCCAGTGAGGGGGAGGGGGAGTTTACTGCAGCAGCAGTGGAGAATTTGAAGTTGTAAATTATTCCATCAATCCAGTTTATTTAAATGCACTTGTATTTAGATGCACTTTTATTTATATGAACATTAAAGTTCATTTAGTATTTTTTTATGTATAAGAATATTCATAAGATCAAAGATGTTATTAGTGTTTTTGTTTGTATAAAGAGGCCTCAATGAGCTAATTTTTGATTAAGTGTGTGTGTGTGGGGGTGTGTGTGTTTTGAAGTACTTTATGTTTTATTAAAAATATATGTTTTAAAATGATTTAAAAAATACATTTATAGCTTTAATCTAGTTAGTTTCACTTTTTCCCCCTTTTTACTGGTTCAAAAAATGATCCCAACCAAGACTCTAAAACCTTTACATGATCCTTTACACCCCTAATGTCTGTTTAACTGTTTGGTTTCAGGACAGGCGACGTTCTCCAAAAACAGGTACTATGCAAAACATGTTGAAAACGAAAAATTATTTAAATAAAACTGTCAAAGGGAAATGGAAATGTAGTAGCATTTTTTGTTTTGCTATTCGTCCATTAATTGCGAGTCATACCGCCATCGCAGTTCCAAACACATATGCAGATTTTATTCATTTCGTGCAGGCTTGGTGGACAAGCTTCCCCCTCACCTTGCAGTTGATCATGTCGGCCACGCGGGCCTGTGGGCTCTGGCCCGCCTTTGACCGGACCAGCACATAAACGGCTCCCACTTCCGGACAGGATCTCAGCAGCTTCTCCAGCAGCACCTTGGTAACAGACCATCATTCAGACAGAGTCGTGGATCAGTTCTGATCCTACACACGATCAACGTGTATTTACCTTCCCCATGAAGCCCGTCGCTCCAGAGAGCAGCACGTTTTTTCCTGCATAGTACTCTGGGATGTTCACCATGATATCTCCTGCAAAACAACAATCAGTTTCTAATCAGAGGCGGGTTTTTCAAAGTAAGACATTCTGGCATTCTTCAAAAATCCTTCAAAAACGCTACAATTAGAATTTAGTTTTAATAAAATGTGTATTGGTTGACCTTAAAATTACAAGCAACGCATTCTGAAAATTACTGCACTGTGGAAACACATTTGCCTTCATTACTTTTAATAAAACAAACCACAAAGTCTTTATCATCTTTCAATGGGACACTGAAAGATTTGGACCTACATGAGTTCTAGGGCTAATTATTGTAGAAAGTCTGTTATTTTATTCGTCAGAATATGTAGATCTAATAAACTGCTTTAAAATTCATTTTCGGAATTCAGCTGATGGTGGAACATCTGACTCAAGAGGAATATTGCCATTTTTATCCCGTTCACCAGTTCTGTTTATACATTGTATGGCTGAATTTCCTGGCGCAGCCAGAGACTGGAGGGGGGATTTGTTGTTCTGCTGGTTTCATTAAACCAGGACCATCCAGTTCACGGTCGAGTGTGAAGCAGCTGGAATTAGAATTAGCACCTCAGTGGTTCTTGACAGGAGAAAGGTTGTGTGCCCTCTCCGGTCGGTGGAGGGCTCCGGCCTCAAACGGAGGAGCTGAGGTATCGTGGAGTGTTGTTCATGAGTGAGGGAGGAATTGAAGTTGATAGGTGAAACAACTGCAGTAATGCCGTTAAATAGTGAAGAAGCAGAGTAAAAAAGACAAAAACAAAAAAACCCAAAGCTCTAGATTTACTGGAGGTCAAGATTTCCCTGGGGAAAACCCAGGACCCACCAGAAGAATTTTTTGGGAGAGGAAGGTCTGAGAATATTTACTTTACTACACATCTCCACTGACCCCAAGACTGGCTCCGGTTAGGGAAAAGGTAGAATGTGGAAGATAAATGGATCTTCTTTCTCATTTTGACTGACTCCCACTGGCTCACCAACAAGTCAAAACTACATTGAAATAGTTAAACTCTCAGACCTTACAGCCTTCAGTTAGCATGGAAGATCAGGAAGAACTGGCAGAGGAACGGCTGGTGCTCATAAGAAACTGGTTTCATTGCTCAGTGTTACAGATCTTACCACTCCAGGAGGAAATAGAAACAAAGCTCTTTGTAAAAAAAAAAAAAAAAAAAATCAAGCATCTGAACACAGGGATGATGATTTGGGTGTTTTCTGTAGCAATCTGCCCACGTTGACATCTAGGATTAGACTTTTCAAACAACCAACAAGTCAAGCTTTGCTCAAGCAGAAGAGCATACAAAGCATTCTTACTCTCAACTCATGAACAGCTTTGTGTGTTTGAGTCGTCAGTGTGAGACAGACCATCCACTGAAGGTCTTTGATAAGAAACTGAAACAAGCATGGACGTGTGGTTTTGGGTCCCCTCTGCTTTACTTTTTGACGTTTTGGGTGTCCCCAACTTGTCGTTTTTTGACGTGCTGGCTTTTCCAATGAAGTTAGGAGTCCCCGACCACTGGACTGCAAACCAGTACTGGTCCGAGGGATACCTGGTACTGGGCCACATACGGTAATCAAGAGTCCTCAACCCTCAGGAGATGGACCGGTACCAGTACCCTAAGCCTCGTATCCATTGAGCGGTCCGGGACAGACCAGTTGATTCTGGTGAGCATTTCTACTCAGTTAAGCCTCGCCTCTACTGAATGGTTTGTTTTCACGGCGCATGCTTGGTGTAGACCGCTAGCATGTCGTGTAGTGCGACGTCTAGAAAAGCAACAATGGAGGTCATCCAGCAGCTTGTCTTTTTCTTGCTTTACTTTGTGCATAACAGGAATTTAATGTGGTTTAAAGAAGATAGCGGGGGTTAATAAGAATACCGCCATAAAGAGGAAAACAGGAACGCTAGCTTAGTACTCTGTTGATGCTTTCTATTGTCGTCATCACTTTCTGCCAGTCAGTAGTTGGCTACAGTGACTTTCGTCTTTTTCCATTTTTCTATAGACCTACAACGGATCAGAACTGTTTAATGGCCCATTTAGCAATGGAAATGCTCAAAATACCAGACCAAACCATACTGTACCGGACTGATCAGGGGAAACAAGGCTCAACTCTAACCCAGTACCAGTATCCTAATCCAGCACCAATATCCTAACCCAGAACCAGTATTCTAATCCAATCCCAATATCCTAACCCAGACCAGTATCCTAAGCCAGTACCAAGTCCGTTATCATGTCCCGAGGGTTGGAGACCTGTGATTTAATGGGAACAGCCAGCACGTCGTCAAAAAAATTCGAATTGAGGACACCTAAAATGTCAAAAAGTGACGCAGAGGGAACTCAAACTATACGGCCATATTTGATAAGTTTGAAGCGAGAATATATAGGAGTATTGCAATCCTATAAAAATACCATCCATCCATCCTTTTTCAGAACCCGCTGAATCCCTTTGCTGTAATCAGGATTCTGGAGCCTATTCCCAGTCCCTGTTGTGAGGGTAGGTCTGTTACAGGCCCACACATTCACGCAATTTAGAGACATCAATGAACCAATGGGGTCTGTTTTTGGACTGTGGAAGGAAACTGGAGTCCCCGGAGAACATGCAAACTCCACACAGAAAGTAACCAGCCGGGATTTGAACCTGGGCCTTCTCCCTGTGAGAGTAACCACTGCCCCCCACAAATATGCAACAACTGAGCTTCTGAATCTACAGTCTTTACACTGTGTCTATGTTCAACAATGAACACCATCAAGAAGGTGTGGGTGTTGCTTAAACTGTACATTTACCTGAAAGGTCTTCAAGCTGCTGCACTCAGGAGTGGTTTAACCAGCTGCTGAATCAAACCACAAGTATGCAAAGTCTTCCTTTACACTGAAGTCCATGATTGTCAACAACAGGTTGTACCACCTGGACTCCCTACAAAATCTTAATAAAAAAAAAAGAAAAAAAAAAACTTAATTTCTTTCAAAAAAAGTTTTCATACCCCTTCTAGTTTCTTATCAAAGTCCTTCAGCAGATAGTGTGTCCCACACTGACGGCTCAAACTCACATAGCTGGCTTCAGGGGGACGTAGACATGGTGTGATGCAACTTTAAGCTGGATCACTGCCCTTATTGTAAGAGGTGAACCAGTTATTCCTCTCTTTTATCAGACTTGTTGAGCAGTGCTTTGAAACACAAACATTTCAATAAAAACTCTTGTTAGAAGACAAAAAAAGGCGTCTCTTGAATTCCTACGCACAAGAACAAAAATATCCTGTATTATGAGCTAAAGAGGGGACATTACTGCAGGCTGCCATGACAACAGAGCCACTATCCCAGCAGGACGGTGGACCCGAGTGAGAAGCGGCGATCCCACTCAGACTCTAACCATGAGGCGAGTGTCCCCCTCCTGCTGCGCGCCTGTTAAAGCCCGACTGTGACTGCAGCCCGGCTGCTCTCCGGGGGACAACAGCTCCGACATACAGACACACAAAGAACTTTGGAGCAGAAGACCTTTCTGTTCCAGAATGCTGAAGCCTCGGCGGCCTTTAGGCTGCTTTACAGACTCCTTTGACCAGTCTTTTTCTGCAGAGGTGAGAATGTCTGCAGACATTTCTGATTCAGCATTTCTGAGGGTTGAACAAAAGCATGTTGATGAATGAAGACAGGAATGGAGCAGCAGACAGGAAAAACCTGACACTTGCAGCAACTTCAGACAGACAGTCCAATTTGTTACCCTGTAGCTCTAACATACATCTATATAATACATCTTATTTCCGTTTTTTAGGCTAATTTGCCATTTAACTAATATTTTATCTGGCTATCAGCTTCAGCGTTTTCAACTATCAACTTCAGCATTTTCCGCTATCAATTTCAGCATCTCTGAGCACCAGTTTGGTGACCCCTGTACAAAAAATTGATGTAATATTTATGTTTTTGTAAGTGAACATAGAGTGAGCAGGATAATGCCCTTTGAGGTTTTAATTATTGAATAATAATGAACTTTGTGGAAAAATTGATATGTTTAAAATATCCAATATGTTGGACGGTTGTTTCCACAAAGTTCATTAAGAAATTCTGGTAACCCTTTAGATGAGGTGCTGTGAAACACTCAATATTGTGTTGACAGGGATAGTTAATACATGTTTTAAGCTTGTAAACAGTTTATTGATATGACCTTTGTAGACAATGGTCTCACTTTACATGTTAAATAATCTTACAAAATATTTTAATAAACCTATGTTAATAAATGTCTTACTAGCACCCTATAAATATATTAATAGTGTTTGTTAATATGTTAAAAAGCTTGTTAAGGAATCTTATTATGAAGTGTTACAAAAATTAAACTTCTATTAAGAAATAGAAAACTAAATCCCTTTCATTTGTCAGCCCCAACATTTGACTCCAGGATGTGTGATGGTTTTCAGTGAGCATGCGTAGAATCAAAACACTCCGCATCAGGAACAGAACACACAGCCCAGACCATAACTGTGCCTCTGCCGTGCTTCACAGTAGGGATAATCTTCCCTTCTTGGTGTCTGTGTATGTTCTGCATGTGTGAACAAGGAGTTGATTTACAGGTTTGCCTCAACTGTCCAAAAGCATTTCTCAGTGAATGGTGATTTTAGGATTTTCTTCCATCAGTGGTGTCCTCTTTGGCCAGTTCTAAGTGTGATAGAAAATGGTTTTATTCAGACTGAAACCAAATGAAGTCAAATTTTAGGTTGAGGATGCCACCATGTTGAAGCAAGACATCAGAGAGCAGTGATTGGTCCAAATTGGCATGAGTCATCATTTCAAGGGCAACCAATAAGCCAATCAGGAGTGAGCTTGTTGGAAGGCCACACCCCTTCCACTTGAAAACTGGCAACAAAAACTCTGGAAAAAATATTTTAAAAGTTTGACGCGAGACATCATACTTTTATTGAGGCAACTGACATTTAAGTTTATAACTTGAATAACTTGAACTAAAGAAAAATGTCGTGGAAAAAATAGGATTTTACATGAACATGTTAAAAAAATAGCAATAGAAAGCGGGTTTATTTCTCTGTAGAACATTTTGGAGCCAGTGGGTACTTCCTGTTTGGAATGCCAGGGGGGAGGAGTCACTCAGTCCAGTTCTCACACACAGTCAATGGTCATCTCTTGGAAGTTCACTTTGGTTCAAGCAGCTCCTGAAGATGGATTTGGCTGGTGGAGTTTGACCTTGGAGTTAACCTTGGTGAGGGCTCTTTGGTTTGTGCAGGGCTCTTATCCCAACAGCCTGGCTTTCATTTCTGGTGCATCGCTGAACATTATTGGTTGCAGACTTTATTGCCTAATGTTTTGGCCGTGCATATTTTGTCATTTATACACAATAAGTGTTTAATCTTGATGTGGTTGATCCACTTTAGAATTTGCTGACAGTATTAAAGTCTTATTTTGTTAACAATGACAGTATATTAACTTTGTGGGTGTTTATACAAGCCTCTCTAAGAGTTACACTCAAGAAGATGGTCAAATTTGTATTTTTAAGACTTCCCTGCTCCCTTCAGAACACACCATCCAACCTGAGCTCTCTGACCAGCAGGGAATCTATAACAAGCAGAGCTGGATCAGAACCAGGAAGACTGAAAGACCTCAGCCATCCCGACAATTAACTCTTCTGTGTTTGGCTCGGGACAGGATTTTGGCTCCATGAAGACAAACACAGGAGGAGGAGGAGCTTCTATCCTCAGGCTATTTAGAGTCTGAACCAGGAAATACACAGAACCTAAAACGAATTCCAGAACTTTTTCCTCCTCGATTCTTTTGAACAGAACATGATGTTTACAGAAAGACGCAGGTTACTTCTTTTACACGCCACAGCCTGTGGGCATTTTCATTTTTACAATCATGATAATTTTGTCAATTTTGATTTTGTTATCAGTTTCCTTTCAGCAGCTTATATAGCTGCGATATAATCTAACCACGTCTTTTGTGTGTAATTATATTCAGAAACATATTTATACCGGTTAAGTACTTCTTAAAAGTGTTTTTATTGCATATCTAATTATATTCTATTTACTATTTTGTATCGTTTTAGATTCCACATGATTTTTTTCTTAGGTATCATTTCATATTTTCATTATTTGTCAATTATCTACATATTTTTATTATTATTTATCTATTTATTTTAAAATCTACACTTAAAACACCACCTTTGCATTGTTTACATGTCAGTCACACAAAGCATTTCAACGTATTTTATACTGTAGATGGATATGAGACATAAATGAAGTTGAATTTCCAAAAGTCAAAATGCTTCTCCAGAAAGTCACTAATGTTTAAGACAAAAATGAATGTCAACTATAAATTTTCAGGATCTTTTATTAAAAGGCTTAGATAAAAATGCACAGAGCTTCTGGCTTCTGTCACATTAACCATGCTGCAACCTTGTTGTAGCCTCACGATAGCAACATTGCAACTGTGCTGCAACAACAGCGCAACTTAATAGCAACATCACTGTAAAAACCACCAACATCACTGCAACCAAACTGCACCCTAGCAGTAACATCTTTGCAACCAAACAGCAACATTGGTGCAACCAAACTGCACTATACCAGCAACATTGCTGCAACCAAACGGGAAACCTAACAGCAACATTGGTGCAACCAAACTGCACTATAACAGCAACATTGCTGCAACCAAACTGCAACCTAACAGCAACTTTGCTGCAACCAAACTGCAACAACTTAAAAACAACACCGCTGCAACCAAACTGCCACCTACCAGCAATATTGAGGCAACCAAACTGCACCCTAACACCAACCATGCTTCAACAATATTCTAATTACGCTGCACCCAAGCCACCCGCAACATTGCTGCAACCAAACTGCAACCTAGCAGCAATATTGTTTCAATCACACTGAAATCTAAAAACCAATACCGCTGCATCCACACTGCAACCTTGCAACAATATCACTGCAACTATCCTGAAACTATGCAAAAGCATCACTACAACCCCACAGCCACCACACAGCAACATCTTTACAACAACACTACGAGAATACCGCAACTACGCTGCAACCTTATCATAAAATCCCTGCAGCCATGCCACAATAATACTGTAACCACGCTACAGCAATATTGCACTATGCTACAACACTGCAACCTCACTGCAAACAGAGCATCTTTATAAAAAGCTCCTTAACCCTCGTGCCCTCTTATGGGGTCCAGATGACCACACCTTTACATTGAGGTGTTGACAAAGGTGGACAAGACTTCATGTCTGTCATTGGACACCTGTGAGGATCGACAATCATTGAAAAAAGTTCAGCGCACTGTCTTGTGTTGTCCAGATGATCCCACTTTAAATGTAAACAAGCCTAGGAGAGGAGAAGGGTTGAAGCGTGTTTGTGTCTGCATTGTTGTCAGACCAGAGCTCTATCTCTTGTCTGAACAACAAACACAAAGCTGTGTAATCTTGGGCTGGGACCACGCCGCCTTTTGATCCGCCGTTTATTAAAGAGCTCCTGCACCTTACAGTCAGACAGACCGGCAGCAAGTTGATCCCTGATGCTTCAGCTGAATAATTCATGCTTCAGCCGGACACTTGTGGATGAGCGGCACACAAAGATTCTCCTGACAGGAACAAACTTTGAAATGAGCAAAGCCACTGCACTAAAACCACTGTCCAAAAACCACTAGAGACTTCTGGATCTTCACCTACATGTGCACAGACAAGAGCTTCAGCTTAGCGTCTGTGTCTGAGGACGGACAACGTGGTAACTCCAAAGGAAAAGTTGTTCTCAGACTTGTAAATGCACTACGCTCACATTTTCACTGGCAAAAACAAAAGGTGTTGAGCAAACCAGCCGACTTCCTACTGCACCTCCATTTGACCTCTGACCCCAACCCTCCCAACTCACACATTCTAAAGACAGACAGGACAGATGACTTCCTGATAACCTTATAACCTACTGACACTGATGACAGAACTACAAAGAATAAACTACGGATTTCCAACATCTTTCTTGTATTCATTGACGTCTTCCCTCATAGCAGCTCATCTATTCAGAATTTGAGTCCGGTTGGTTTGTCTGTCTGCTGTAAACAGTTCTGTGCTCAAACCCTTACAGCCATACTCCAATGAAAATGGCGTTTTTAACTTGTTCTTGGGGCATTTTTCTGATGATGGAAGACATAAATAAAAAATATACATATACATAATATATCAGGAACAGACAAAAAAAATTCTGTTTTAAAAATGCTTGTAGGTGTGTGATTGAACTAGTAACTTGAAGACAAATAGATCCATGAGCGTCTTCGTTTTCCTCGTCTGAGATGGAATCTGGATCAAAATATATCCGATTTTGCTCGCCATTTTTGTTGCATTATGTGTGAGGAGCTGTAAGCTAGCTGGAGAGCATGCAAACAAATGAATGATGGGTAATAGTGGCAGGCTTACTATGAACCAACAATCCTGCTGAGAACTCAGAGGTGAAATCTTAATAAACTCCTGCAGAAACTGTGGCCTGAAATCACAGGATTTTAGATTTTGGCTAAAAACTGCATTATCATAATTGAAAGATATCTGGAAACACTTTACAACAAATAATCGGAGTGGGGTTTTAGGCTAACAGTGCCATGTTATCTATATTATTTGATTTATAAATCCGTTCACTTTCTTCAGAAACTAACTTTTTGATTTAAAAAAAAAAGCTTTAAGGACAGTCATTTAAACAAACAAAAAAGGTGAAATTTCAATAAATATAATGTTTTTAATGAAAACTAACAGAAATGTTGTTTTATTTTGAAATAAACACATTTCCTGATGTTGCATCAAGTTTTAAAGCCTTTTTTGCATAAACGTTTGTTCCAAAGTTGTCAAAGAAGTGTTCATAGCCCAAGCTAATATTTTGACTCTGGCTGACCAGCAGCCCGCGTGCACCAGAGAAGAGCCGCTTCCTGCTCCCGTTTGTTGAAGCAACACGGCTTCTTCCCACGTGGTGGGGCTGACTTGAATTTCAGGTCAAATTACCTCCATGAGGAACTCATCAGATCTGAGGGGCTCTTCCTGAGCCGAGCATCAGCTGACTTTGACTGAAAAACCGAGGAGGAAGCTTCATCATCTGCATCATCCGCCTGAGCGAAGCGCAACAGCCTGAAACCAGACGCGACTTCCCACCAACTCTGCGAACGCCTCACCGCCACCGGGGGGTGTAGCGAAAACTCCTGCGCTTTTGCAGAGCCCAGCCTTGCATTGAGGAGGCTCCAGAAAGGGGAGGGGTGAACTGCGTTTGTTCCCAAATCTCTCATCGCCCCTGCAGCTCCAACAGACTCCGTCCACATGACACGCGCGTTCCTTCGAGCAGCGTGCCGGAGGCGCCCCTCCCTCCCTCTCTGGCGCATCTTCCCTAGCCGCCCGACGGTTCGAAAACCGCGCGGAAGCGCCTCGGGTGAGGGCGCGTGGGACCGCGTACGTACCGCAGACGTCGAGTTATCCCGGGTTGGAAAGTTGTGGGTCCGCGCGGTGAGCCGTGACCGGTCGGGGCAGTGCAGAGCGCCGCTTCAGACGACAGAGTGAGGGCTCAGCCGGAAGCCAGCCGTTTACACCAAACGCCGTGACGTCAATGAACAGCGGGCTCCTCCAGAGATAGGAGAAAAACGAAGAGGACTCACTCTTTCACCTTACTCGTTAACATTTTCCTTCATTATTAAAACCGTTTTAAGTTTAATCTTTTTTCTAAATGTGAAAAAATAAAATTATCAAAAGAATTATTTTATAAACGACAAGACACTGCACTTAAGGACTTCAAAACGTAACTAGCAGATACTTAAATCGTCACATTATGCAGGGGAATGAAGGGAAAAACAAATTACTCCTCCCCTTGTTTCATTTTATTTTATTCTTTACTTTATAACCATTATTGGTTCTCAGTATACTTTACCATTATTTCTGTTACCCGTATAAGTATAACCTTAGCTTAAAGGGGGCTAAAAATGTAAAGATGGTGTGTTAAAAATGCTCAATAAGTAAAATAAGTGTTTTAGGTTTATAAAAAAATATTTTCTTAAAACACATAACTGTTTTTTTAAGAAAAGATTTTTATCTATTTTTAGCATTTGGATTAACTCCACTGTGGATCATTTGACCTATATCGGGTGTCAAACTCAACCACACATCTGTGCTAAAAACTTAAAACACACCTTAGGTCGTGGGCAAAACAGAATAAACATTTATTAAACACACTGAAACAAAAATTTTAAAGCTTTTAAAATGTAGCTTTTTACCATAACTTTGAATAAAAACCGGCAGGAATATTGTTACAGAATAAATCGACTTATAGCTTGAAGAGCTTTCAATGTTTTACTCTCTGTAACAATATATTTTGTCAAAATTATACAAGTTAGAAATAAGCTAAACGTTAAAAGAAAAAACACTCAAATTTATTTACTTTAAGAAATTTGAGTGTTTCCAGCCTCTGGGCCAGATCCCCCCCAGGCCTAGACTTTGGCCCAATGTGCCCTAAGTCAGGGGTCCCCAAACTTTTTCTTGAGAGGGCCACATAACCGTTTTTTTTCCTTTGATGTGGGGCCGGGGTCTGTTTGTAGGCTAACAAAAAAAGTGCAGCAATCAAACCCTAAACATAAACATTTAGGGTTTACCATAAAGCCACACATAGCCAAATTTGAAATAATTTATTTCTGTAGTCTTCATAGAAAAAAATAATACCAAAACATTAAAAAAGAAAAACCTACATATAGCATTACATGTGATAATGCTAGTGTGAATGCTGTAAGATGCCCTTGAAGATGCTGAAATTGATAACTAAAAACGACGACGTTTTGCTGAAAATGCTGAAGCTGATAGCTACATTACCGAAATCCCAAATTAGCCTAAAAAATGAAAAAAAATCTAAATTAGCCAAAACAGTGAGCATGCTGAAATATTAGCTAAACTTCAAAATAACCTAAAAAATTGGTAAAATGTCTAATTTAGCCAAAACCGGTAGCATAAGGCTAAAATATTAGCTAATCTCCAAATTAGCTTAAAAAACGAAAAAAATAAATAAATCCTAAATTAGCCAAAACAGCTAGCATGTAGCTAAAATATTAGCTAAATTTCAAATTAGCCTTAAAAAAACAGGTAAAATGCCTAATTTAGCAAAAGGCTCAAATTTTACCTAAACTCTATATCAACCTAAAAAACTGAAAAGAAAAAGCCCAAATTAGCCAAAACAGCTAGCCTGGGCTAAAATACAAGTCAAAGCCCAAATTAGCCTAGAAATCCTCAATAACTCCCCAAACAGTCGAAAAAGCTTGTACAAAAAGAGCTGAATATTTTAATAGCTAAATG
>NC_050517.1:7268041-7309793 GCF_002922805.2 Oryzias melastigma
AATCTATTCTCTCCCATCATAGTTCAGACAGCAGAAGGGTGGAATAAAAAGTTCTCAATCTGCATTTCTGCTGTGTGGGGGGGGCCTGGGCAAAATGTGGAGACGGGCCTGTTCCGGCCCGCGGGCCGTAGTTTGGGATCCCTTGCCCCAAGTGATTTTTTTTTGGTTTTACGCTTATTAGCATTTAAATACACATTTTTCAGTCCAATCATAAAATACAATTTTAATTCAATTTTTTTTTCATAGAATTCTTCAATACAACGTTAATGAACCAAATTTCAACTGTCAAATATAAAAACAAAACCACCTTAAAAGAAAAAAATAAACTCACAATTGAAGACATTTGTCTTCATTTTAACAAAAACATGAAAATACCAACAGAAATGAGAATAAAAATGAAGATAGAAATGTGACTAAAATAAATGACGCTATGTAAAAATCAAACAGGTCATGGTTAACCCTTTAACACCTGAGGCGTCACCGGTGACGCTTAAACTCAAAATCTTTAACATACGGTAACGTTTCAACCGATAACGCGATAATTCTAGCGGCTCAGTCGACTGGAATTATCACGTTATCGGTTGAAAAGTTGCAGTAAATCAAAGAACATAAACACTGGAGCTCCAGTGTTAAAGGGTTAAGTGCCATTTATGTGTCTTCACAATATATTCATTTTTAGAAAGTTAAGTTGGTACAGAGGAGGAAAAGAGGACAATCACTTCAAAAGATTTTATTACATTTTTATGTTCTAGAATGCACACTCTGAGGCATAAATAAAAGAACGAGTGCATCACGTCTTCTTGAGGTGGATGAGCTGCAGGTGAAGCTTGGCTTCTACTCTCCGCACACAGATCCCCGACTGCAGGACAAAGACAACATGTTACATTAACGGTCGAGTGTGTCGAGGTTCAAGCCGATGCTGGTTCTCACCCGTGAGCTCGGCACTGAAGGTGGTCAGCACACTGGCAGTGATCTCGGGGACCTTCCTGATCCCAGGCCAGCATGTCCATCAGCAGGTTGGGGTGGTTCAGGCAGGACTCCCCCCTCTGGGGTTTGGGGTTACACACTGGAAACAGAAGCTCTGGTGAAAGACACACAGGGAGGTGAGAACTGCTATTGTTGAGATAATAACAAAATACAAGATGAGATCCAACAAGACATATTCATTAAAGTCCCCCTATAATATTTTTTTATTTAAAAAAACTCACAGTAGTGTTTTAATTATGATTATGAAGTTTCTGATCAAAATACCACAACCTAAAGGTAATTATATCCAGCCCTCCAGATCATTTTATTTTATTGTTATTAATCTTGCTCTTATTTTTAACTTGTATAATTTTGACAAAATATATTTTTATGGAGAGTGAAATATTGAAAGTTATTTAAGGCTTAGGTTGATTATTCCTGCCTTTTTATTATTCATTATTTTAAAAAGTTACAGTCTTAAAGTCCGAAAAATTAGAATTCTGCTAGCTTTTTGGACTATTTTGGCATTTACTGAGACTTTTTAGGCTGTTTTGGAGTTGGCTGACCTAAGTTTATTTATTTATTTACTTATTTAGTTTTTTAAGGCAACCAGTAATTTGGCATGTAGCTAATATTTTAGCTCGCTATCAGCTTCAGCGTTTTCAGCTATCAGCTTCAGTGATTTTAGCTATAACTTTCAGCATCTTCAGCAGCTAAATTTAGCTTCCAGAATTCACACTAGCATTATAGCAGATAATACTATATATATCTAGTTCATAATTATGTTAAAAAGTTACGCTTTTAAAGTTTTAAAAATGTAGTTTTAGAGTGTTCAATAAATGTTTATCCTGTTCAGCTTGTAATCTAAGGTGTGTTTTGAATTTTGGTCCCTTGTGTGATTGAGTTTGACACCCCTGGTGTAAAGGGTTAGCTCAAATATTAGCTCGGCTCTTAAGAGGTTAAAATGGCATCTATTTTGCCGTCAGACTGATGTTCCACCACAAGACTCAAATCTCCAGGTTTGTCTTTTATTTATATATATATATATAAAGGGAACCAGCAGCTCTTTATTTAGTCTTTACTTCAGATAGTTTTTTATACTCCGTCTTGACATTTAGCTACATTTTTACCATCTTGTTCTGCAATTGTGGATTCATAAATCCAAACATGCTGGACAAACAAGTGTTTTTGCATTGTTCCAGATGAAGGAACAACAATAAATGAAGGAACCAAACCGATTCAAACAATAAGACCCAAAGGAATGAGCATTGACCTGCTTCTGCACATTTACACCAACTATCGCAGGTCTGGTTCACCTCGCTGAAAGGCGCAGCAGAGCCCCGGCCGGCAGTCGCTCTGACCCTGACAGATGGTTCCCTCGGCTCCTCTGCTGGCGTTGGCCGTGCACTGACCCCACACGCACATCTGAGCCGAGCAGCACTCCTCATCCTTCCTGCAGGGCTGCAAGGAGGCAATGGGGCTGCAGTCACTGTGTGGTCAGCTTTTATAACGTTCATCAATGAGACAACGGGAGACCAAAACCAGCTGAGCAGCTTTGGCATTTCTTATCGTCAGATGAAAGATGTTTCCTTGTACACTTAAGATATAAGAACAATAAACTCAATGGGGTCAAATCAGGATCAGCTTAAAGAGACTAAAAAACTAATTGAAAACTTGAAAAATATAATATTGTAACTGAAAATTTGAAATCAAGACATTTTACAATTTGAAAGAAATTGAAAAAAAAAATTGGAAAATCTGAAGAAAAAAATGAAAATTTGAAATATTTGTGTTTTAATTTGAAAAAACCCCTGAAAACATAAAAAATATAAACTATACGTGCAAATTACCAATTGAAAAATAATGTATCCATTAGTAACAGCTGCCGTTTTGAATTTTAAACATTTTTTTATTTTTATTTTTTATCTTTTCTGAATTTTCACTTTCAGTCCTCAATTTACAGCTTCGATTCTGATTTTCGAGTTTTCGCTGCCGAGCGGAGCCTAATTTTACATGGGGGCGGGGCTTTGAGCTCATTGGCTACCTGAAAATGCATCCCATGATTCCCCAAGAGGCAGCGGGGATGTGTTTATGCCGGCGCCTGCGTCATCCCACTCCGATCAAACTTAGAGAGAGCAGTATCACTGCTGTGCAGTTTTACACTGCTAGTGTTGCGGTGCACCTTCCACAGTCTCGCTGCTTGGTGGATTTTATTTAACTTAGCTGTTGATCTTCTCAATCAATCTCATCTGCGCCGTTTTTCACGCAGACGTGCAGCATTAAATAAGTCTTCATCGTGAATAGATCCTCGTTTTCATCCTAATGCTACTTATTCTTCAGTATTTTTTTTCAAGATTCAGTTCAAGTTTTCTTTTTTTTTTTCAAATAAAAAAAAAATGTTTTTCAAATTTTCATTTTTTTCTTTTACGTTTAAGATTTATTTCAAGTTTTTAGCTTTTTTAAATTTTATTTAAACTTTTTTTTTTAATTTATAATGTCTCGTTTTCAAATTTTCAAAAAATGTTTTCAGTTACGATGTGTATTTTTCAAGTATTCAATGTGTTTTTTAAGCTGATCCTGATTCGACCCCGTACTCTGCTGACTCTTGAAGTTGTGTAGTGGAAGCGGATCAGCAGCACAGCCGGCTGAGACCTCACCATATCGGACGCGATGCAGGGGAGGCAGCGGGAGCTCTCAATCTCATACAGGCAGTACTTCAGGTCTCCACAGTCTTCATCCACCATGCACTCCTGCAGAGCAGCAGAAGGTGGGCTTCAATTCAGGCTTAAAAACAAAAAAACTGCAAAAATCAGATTATCTAACATCACAGTTTCAGCTGTGCATGTCTCCAATGTCCTCTCAGAGAAGTTTAAGATTTTAAAAGGTGTGAACCTGACAGCAGTTTCCATGGTAACCATGACAGATAACATCAGGAGAAGTTGAAACTAAAGTGGCAGAAGTCCTCAGCAAATATTTTCATCCTGATTAGTTGATATTTTTCAAAAACCATCTGAAAGTCAGACGGATGATGAACGAGGACGTCCTGCATACATCTCTGCTTAAACCTACTCCAGCGAAAGTCGATCTCCACCGACATTCAACAAACACACCCATGTGTCTGCACCGGTCGTGTCAGGACAGGTTCGACGTTCCTCCCCTGTTGCTTGTGCAACGTCCCACACTCCTGAAAAGCTGCTGTTGCCCTTGTATGAACCATCATCATGTGTTCTCTTTGTAACAAACAGAACTTCATTTTCTCTGGAGTCGTCTGAGCAAACAAGGTCCACTAACTTCCACACAAAGCAAATGTTGACCTTGTTTAGCTCCAGCATTTAACTTCTATGACTGACTCAATTGACCAGACGGCATTTTTAAAAAAGGGGTAATTTCTAGCTTGAAATACACTGAACCTCTGCAGGACTGCATTTTTCTGCTCTGGTCATTCCTCCTGATTTAGGACCTTTTTAACGTTTGAAACTGGTAGTTCTGGGCTTTCAGACATGTGATCTAAAGCCGTTTGCAGGTCTGAGAATGACGTTTGGCTTCAGACTAAAAGGCTGGACCAGGAAGAGCTGCATTACCATCAGCACACAGAGGAGGGCAGCAGAGTCACACAAACACATTTTTGTTAAAGGGTAACCAAACAGGGCAGTTGGAGGCCGAGTTCATTCTCAGCCCAGACATGGAAATGTCCAAGGGGGTTGGGGGGGTAGTGGAGCTGGACTGAGCGGCGGAGGTGTGGCTTGGATCTATGATTGACAGTTGATGCCGCTAGCATCATAGCAAATAGAGGCTAACATGTAAAGTAAACAATCCAGAGTGAAACGTTCATTAAATCCATCACCAGGTCGGAGTTTGTTGGATGTAATGCTAATTTTACTCAACCTGTGTTCTCTAACTTCCAAGTCCACCAGGAACTTGTACAACCCAGAAGACTTTTGACAACTTAAGGTAAAACACCACCTACGAGCCATGCTAACGGCCGACCGCTAAAGTGTCAAAGATGGGCGGTGCTTTTATACTGAAGCGTTGATTCAGATTCCAGCTCAGACGAGTAGATGAATGAAAATGGAGCGGAGCGGGGAGACTTTGGCCCGCCCACTTCAGTTGCAGCGTCACAACTGAGAGCTTCTTCTAACGGCCATTTATCTGCTTCTGATTCACCTCAATTTCAATAAAAAAATACAGGTTTTATCTTAAATTAGTTTATACATGTCTTTCATCATGACAAAAATGCTACCAGAACATGTTAAACACACCATTTTCACAAGAGTGGGTCTTCAAATAAGCAGAATGTTTTATTTATATGTAATGAATTGTAATGCACAAAGTCAAAGTCAAGGCCCAGGGGCCGGATCCGGCCCTCCAGATCATTTTATTTTATTGTTAATAATGACCCGATGTGATCTTGCTCTTATTTCTAACTTGTATTATTTCGACAAAATGTATTTTTATGGAGAGTAAAATATTGAAAGTTATTTAAGATTTAAGTTGATTTATTCTGGAATAATATTCCTGGCTTTTTATTATTCATATTTATGTTAAAAGTTACAGTTTTAAAAATTTGCATTTTGCTAGCTTTGTGGACTATTTTGGCATTTACTAAGATCTTTTTAGACTATTTTGGAGTTTAGCTAATATTTCAGCTACATGCTAGCTGTGTTGACTAACCCGTTTATTTTTTTTAGCTAGTATTTTGGTGGCTATCAGCTTCAGTATTTTCATCTATCAGCACTAGCATCTTCAGTGGTCAAATTCAGCTTAGAGGATTCATAATAGCATTATCGCAGGTAATGCTGTATATCTAGTTCATAATTATGATAAAAAGTTACGGCTTTAAAGAAAAAAAAATAGTTTTAGTGTGTTAAAGAAATGTTTTTCCTGTTTGGCCCTAGACCTAAGGTGTGTTTTGGATTTTGGCTCCCTCTGCGAGTTAGTTTATTTTGGCAACCTGCTCTAATGTCACTACTTAGTCTACTGTATAACAAAATGACTTTATTTTGTCCATTTTTATGCAGGGTTTGGCCTACATTTCCTTTTGCTCTTTTGTGCTTTGATGATTATTGTCTGTTTGTGCATTCTTGTGGTCTTGGTCAGATAATCGGCTCCAGGTGAACTGCTCTCCTTTCAAAGGATTCTCTAGATCGTCATCACTCGTCTCATCTGTCTTCACATGTGAGGCGAGACTCACTTTTCCATTTGCTCAAATGTTTGTTCTGGTTTATTTCTGTCAACGTTTCCCCCTTCTCTGTGATGCATAGAAGCCTTTATGCTGCACAGCAGCGCCACCTAATGTTAAGACCAGAAAAGTACAACAGAATAAACGTCAATTCAGCCAGAAGTTGTGAGTTTTTTGCATAATTTTATGGAGAATCGAGGGCTTCTAGAGCACAAAGCTTCTTTTTGTCTCTGTAAAATATTCATCTCTTGTCAACTCCAACCTGCAGTCTTTGACTACAATGAAGTTACTATGCAGCGAGTCCTTCACTGATGCCGTGTGTTCATTAACTACTTGGATGTGGCGCCAAACGTCACCGTGTTCTCTCTGCGGGTTCATGAAGTCACAGATCACCTACCGGAACTCACAAGAACAAGTCTGACTGTTCTGGTCTACTATTAATCATTTAAGCATGTGGAAACTTCACTGCATGCCCCCCCCGGCACTCAATAATTCCAGCAGCAGGCCCATAACCCAAACCACCGCGTCAACATCTGCCAGGAAAAGAAAGCAATCAAGCTCACGTTGCAACGGAAAATGGGCAACAATAATGACTTCAGTCCACAGTGGGTGAAAACTATGAAAAGTGGTGGTGTTGGGGGGGGGGTCCTTTTCCTGAATGAGCTCACTCTATAAAAAATAAATATATAGTCTAAGACACATGCAGGATTAAAGGAGACAAGTTGTTTTTCCTTCTTTCTATTTTGTGCAGAAAAAGGAGAAGTTAGTTTCCACTTTAGCAATCAAAATCCAGCATGCTCCGCCCCCGTCTGCTGTGAAACCCCTGCAGCATCTCAGAGGAACTATAAAGCCACTTTTTCCTCAAATGTTCCCCCTTTTTCTGACCTCAGGTTCTTCACTTTTACAGTTTTGTCTTGATTGCTTTAAGCCTTCAACACCTGAGGCGTCGCCAGTGACGCTTAAACGCAAAAATCTTTACACTGTAACTTTTTAACCGTTAACGTGATTATTCCAGTAGATTGTGAAAGAGAAAAGCGGCTCGTTGAGCAATCTACTGGAATAATCATGTTAACGGCTAAAAAGTTACAGTTTAAAGAACACAAACACAACCCTTTAACTACCCAAAAAAGAAAAAAAAAGTCTTTTTTTCTGCTGCTTATTGGCTTGGTACGGAATCCCTTAAGGGACAAAGTAAAAAAAAAAAAAAAATGGCATAAAAAGAAAAAGAGAAAAAAAAATATTTAGTAACTGTTGCACACCAGTTACTTTCTGGTGCGCAACAGTTACTAGCCAAAAAAAAAAAAAAAAACATTTCTTGTTAGCAAGTCGTGCACACCACATAGTAACTTTTTTTTAAATTGAATTAAAAAAAAAATTCTGGTCACTAATCGTTTTTTTTTTTTTTTTTATTATTATTATTTCAATTTTCAGAGAAAAAATTACTTGAATTATTTTTCCAAATTTCCCTTTAGGGACTAATACACACAATCAATATTTTTAAAAACATATTTTCTAAATGTTTCCCACTGTTTGGTTGAGCAGTTCTAGGGTTAATCTGCAAGTATGACGTCACCAATTTCTCAAAGCAAAAATCTAACAATTACAAACATTTCTCAACGTCTAATTATGACTCCACTGTATTCAGATGATGAAAATGTTGATTGGTTTATTATAAAAATTACATTTAAACACATTTTTTTAACCATAAATTGTTCAAATGCAATGCATTGTGGTCTATATTCACCAACGTAGTCAGCATCGATGCATGTCGCTGCATTTTCGGTATGCGGAAGCAAAATGGTTGCACCGCTCTCCCGCATGCGCGAACCACACGTCACTTCCACTAAAGCATTTTCCGGTCTTCGGACGGTAACAACAATAATAACCTCGTAGGATGTTAATATAGCACTTAAAATGTTTATCATAGTGAAAACATTCACTTATTGTTGAAAACACAAAAGGAAAAAGACATGTTAAGGATCAGGACCTTACGATCTTACAGTGACTACAAACGGACTACAAATGTTTTCTTCTTCTGCTGTTTTACATGAGGGTAGTTCACTCCCTAAGCTAAGAGGATACAGCGCCACTTCAAGACACTTTATTTTCTCCGGTAATCCAAACACGTTATTAACGGTAACTCTGTGGCTTTTTTTCGAACTGTAATCCAGTCAGGAGAAGCTCTCGGTTGTTGAGAAAAACATAAATTCTTGTGATCAAGGAGTTTTACTGTTTGGAAATGACTCTGAGGTATAGTGGGTGAGGAGCAGAAGTGACGTGTGGTTCGCGTATGCGGGGTAAGTGGTGCAACTGTTATGCTTCTGCATACCGAAAATGCAGCGACAATGCACACTGGTTTTTCGCAAAGACTTCTGGGAAATTTCTAGGGCAGGAGTGTCAAACTCCACCGTAAGGGGGCGGGGCAAAATCTAAAACACACCTTAGGTCACAACAAGATAAACATTTATTGAACACACTAAAACTACATTATTAAATTGAAACTTTTTAAAATAACTATGAGTAATAAAAAGGCAGGAATATTATTCCAGAATAACTTAAACCTTATATAACTTTCAATATTTTGCTCTCCATAAAAATTCGGGCTGCGTATCGATAATAAATTCCAGAAACGATTTGATTCAATTCACAAAGCCTGAATTGATTCGATTCTGATTTTTTTCAAATCTTTCGATCAACTCAATTCAATTTTGAGTTTAGACATTTATACAAATTTGTTTAGAAATATATTAATAATCTACCAGGTGTTTTGACTATATTTATACTAATCTGATACAGTTGAGGTACTGAAAACTTTATTATTGAAATAATGAGATTGTTACTAGCATACAGTGTTACATGCCCAGCCAGCAAGGCCAAGTGGGCTCCATATGGTTTAAAATTTGGCAGAAAATTTGGGGCCCAATTGGGTTTTTCCACAATTTCCGTGGTGGCCCCACCCAATTGGGGCCCAAATTTTCTGCCCACTTTTAAGCCATATGGGGCCCACTTGGCCTTGCTGGCTGGGCATGGTTTCTCCAAAGGAGAAACTAACTAAAATGTTCAGATCATTAACATTGTAAACATTGTTCTGCTTCTCTTGGAGGACGTTTCAGTTTGGACACTAGGTGGCGATCGCGCTATAGCATTACATCTTATTCCAGACGAAGAAGAAAGTATGAGAAGAAAATGGTGCTTTAGACCACAAATTGTTATTTTAAAATATGTTATCAAGAGGTTTAGAAAATTAATCCCTGTGAGTTCATAAAGATGTTCATTTAGTCAGTAATGTATGTTTAGGTCAACCGAGGGTTAGCATTAGCCGTCCTATGGGAAATTCCATTAAATATTAGCATCAAGCTAGCGGATTTTTAGCTTTATGTGACAAATCAATCTAAATATTTATGAATGGATTTTTCATCTGTTAAGATTAAATCGATTCAAATCAATTGATCAATTTTATCAACCCAGCTTTAGTAAAAATATATTTTGTCAAAATGAAACAAGTCAGAAATAAGCGCAAGATAATCAATAATAACAAAAATAAAATGATGTGGAGGGCCGGATATAATTATATATAAAAATAAAATATAAAAATGCTCTAGTTGGTTCTCAGGGAGTTGGACTCACGTGGTTGACGCTGTTCCATTCTCCAGAGATCTCCTCGTGCACGTGGGTCAGATGAGCTTCTCCTGTTCTGTTGTCAGTTACCTATAGAAGCACAAAGAGGTGAGGGGGCAAAAAGAAAGATACACCCAAAGATACACCCGAGGATCTTCAAATCCAGACCTGCTCAGATCGGTCCAGAACTCGAGTCATGATCTTCAGGGTTCTGTTGTGGCGCAGATCTCTGGAGCCTGCAGAGAACTTCTCCTCCTCTGTGATTATCTGTTGGATCACGTGACAAAAGAGTTTGGAACCATCCTGGATCAAAATCTCATCAGATCATGAAAAAAATATATAAAAAAAGCACAAAGAAAAGCTCCAGGTTCTTTTCCTGGAGCATGCTGACGTTTTTCATGAGAAGTTCTGATCTTCACTGATGGAAGGTTGGAAACTCTGAAGAACCACCAGAACCGGAGAATCTGACATTTCTCAGGTCTCCAGCTTTACTTTGTGCCAAACACCCCAATCAATAAAAGCTGAAGCCATCCACGCACGCGCCACCGAGTCCCCCCCGTGCGTCAGGTCATGGATGGAAGCAGGAAGAGAACGCAGACCTGATCCACCGCCTCGTCCAGGAGGTTCTGGGTGTCCTCCATCAGCTCCCCCAGCTCCCGGAACATTTCGTTCAGGCTGACCGGGCCTCGCTCCAAGGAGTCCCGCAGGATCAGCGAGCCGCCGGCCGCCCACAGCAGGCCCAGACCCCACAGCCCCGACAGCAGCGCCACGCCGGACATCTTCACCCCTCTTCCAGCGCGCGCAGGAGCCGAGTGACGCACGGAGCGCGCAGCTGCGCCGCTTTAATGTGGAAAGTCTGATGAGGAGGAGTGCGGAGGAGCCGGACCGGCTGGAACGGATCAGGTTTAACGGGGCGGGAAGGAAAACGTCTGGATGAAGGGATTCAGTAAAAAAGACAAACAGTGGAGGATTGGAGGATGCGCACGAGCCTGTGGGAGGAAGAGACAGCAGAGACCTCCAGTTAACGGATTTATTTCAAATAAGATTTCATCCACACATAAATGTTGATCTGTAAAACTGGTGTCAAACAAGGGGACAAAACCCAAAACACACCATAGGTCACGGGCCGAACAGGATACACATTTATTGAACACTCTAAAACTACATTTTTAAAGCTTTAAAACCATAACTTTTCATATAATAAGGAACTACATATATATATATATCACTATCTGCAATAATGCTAGTGTGAATGCTGTAAGCTTAATTTGGCCGCGGAAGATGCTGAATTTAATAGATGAATACGCTGAAGTTGATGGCCAGCTAAAATATTAGTTAAATGTCAAATTAGCCTAAAAAACTTAGGTTAGCTAAAACATGTAGCATGTTGCTGGAATATTAGCTAAACTCCAAAATAGCCAATAAAAAAAAGAAAGAAAAAAAGCCTGAATTAGCCAAAACAGTTAGCATAGCTGAAATATTAGCTAAACTACAAAAAAGCCTACCCTAAAAGATCTTAGTAAATGCCAGTATAGTCCAAAAAGCTCACAGAATGCCCATTCTTCAAACTTTAAAACAGTAACTTTTTAGCATAATTATGAACTAGATGTATAGCATTACCTGCAATAATGCTAGTGATGAATCTGGCCGCTGAAGATCCTGAAATTGAGAGCTAAAACCGCTGAAGTTGATGAAATCACTGAAGTTAATAGCTGAAAATGCTGAAGCTGATACCCAGCAAAAATATTAGCGAAATGCCAGAAAAAAAAAACAAGGGAAACATTTAGAATAGAACAAAAAAATGCTTTGTGTGGGACTTCATTAAAAAAAGAACTCTAGTTTGTGTTTTTTGTGTTGCATACAGTTGTTAGTCTTCTGTATCTTAGCTTTGATTTACAGAAAAAAGAGTTTATCATGAGGTGATGAGAACAATGAATGAAAATATTTTTCTCAACAGGTTTTCATACAACCAAACTCAAAATGAAATTGAATCAAATTCCCCCAAAAGAAAAAAAAAACAATCAAAATAAGTAGAAAATCAGGAGTCATGAATCCACATCTCTGTGTAAAAGTTTGTGTGTCAGCGTGGAGCCTCACTGCCTGCAGCTCATCAGCAGCTCCTGCTAACTTAAATCTAAAGCTGCAGCTGTCTTTGCTCACTGATAACAACTTCATCAACTTTTCTCTTTTTGTGTTTTCCTCAGTGTCAGGGCTATTCAGCAAAGGAAATAACAAATAAATGTAAAAGTCAACACAGTTTCACTCGAACTGAATAAAACAACATCTAAAGAGTTTTCTGCTGTGATCCAAATACACTATTTTTGGTTTGAAGTCACTGAAAACAACGGCAATGTGCCTCTGCTGGTCTGTTTAATGGTTTAAACAGACCCTGTGAAAATCTCTCTATGTGTCTTACTTGAGTTTAAAAAAAAATGTTTATAATACAATTATTGGTCTGAATTTTTGATTTTTTCAGCAACATTGTGAGGATGTCATAGCAGCATATCACCGCTTGAGGGCAGAGTTGACTCAGAGGGAGAGACCATTTTCAGGTGGAAGAGCTGTGGGATCTCACTGCTGTTTGGGTTTACCATTTATAGCATGTTTCCATAGAACATAACGATGTTTGCTTTGAATTTATTTTGACTCACATCATTTAGCCCTGAAAATTAGAATTTGTTGTTTTCTTTTTCCTGTGACTTTAACTGACAAAGGACATTCACAGTTTAAAGTTCAAGGGCTCAGCTGAAGCTGTAGCGCTGTCAATAAACAGAAAAAATCCCTAAATATGTGTCAAAGTCAAGGGCCGGGGGCCGGATTCGGCCCTCCAGATCATTTTATTTTATCGTTACTTATGGCCCAATGTTATCTTGCGCTTATTTCTAACTGGTACAAATTTAAAAATATATATTTTTATGGAGAGTAAAATATTGAAAGCTATTCAAGATTTAAGTTGATTTATTCTGGAATAATATTGCTGTCTTTTTATCTTTCATAATTATGTTAAAAAGTTATGGTTTTAAAGTTTAAAAAAATGGCATTCTGTTAGCTTTTTGGACTATTTTGGAATTTATTATGATTTTTTGGGCTATTTTGGAGTTTAGCTAATATTTCAGCTAAATGCTAGCTGTTTTGGCTAATTTAGGCTTTTTAAAAGGTTTCTTAGGCTATTTTTTAGTTTAGCTAATATTTACATGCTAGCTGTTTTGGTGAATTCAGGCTTTTTTTGGTAGTTTTTCTAGGCTATTTTGAAGTTTAATTATTTTTTTCAGCTACATGCCAGCTGTTTTGGGTAACCTAAGTTTTTTTTTTGTTTGTTTAGGCTAATTTGGCATTTAGCTAATATTTTTGCTTCAGCAATTTCAGCTTTTAACTTCAGTGTTTTTAGCTACCAATTTCAGCATCTTCAACTATCAGCACTGGTATTTTCAGCGGCCAAATTCATCTTAAAGCATTCACACTAGCATTATCGCAGGTATACATCTAGTTCATAATTCTGTTAAAAAGTTATACGTTTTTAAAGTTTGTTTTAAAAATGTAGTTCTAGTGTGTTCAATAAATGTTTATCCTGTTCGACCCGCGACCTAAGGTGTGTTTTGGATTTTGGCCCCTTGTGTGATAGAGTTTTACACCCCTGCCCTAAACCCATGGACATTACTCAATTTCAAAATAAAACCTTCACAAATCAGGATACCGAATTGCATTCACTGTATTTTATTTAAAACATTTTCATTGTTTTCTTTAATACAAAATACTTATCAATCAAATGACATGTATAAAAAGTTGCGGAAGATTATGAGTTAAACAAGAACTTTAAACATGAAAACTACTATGTGTTTTTTTTTACATTGGTTCTTTGTTTATTAAGAACCAGAAAAAAACATATTTTAAATTATAAATGTGTCAGTAAATTGGTAAGTAAAGAAACATTGGATTTAGTTGTATTCAACTTGTTTGCTTAATTTTTTTTAGATATTCATGAATACTTAAAACATACACACACTGACTACATTTAAATTTGTATCATTTGTATTCAATTAATTAAAAAAGCACAAACAGATAAAAAGCGGAAAAGTTAAGAATAATTCAAGCCAAACAGCTGCATTTATCAACCCACTACGGAGAGCAGCCAATTAACAAAAAGCTGAATATTTGAATGAGTTATTTAAAAATATATATAAGCAAACAAAATAAAAAAATACCTCAGAAAATACAATAACAACATTTTAAAAAGGGGAGGAAAAACACTTATTTATAGATTATATTTGCCCTCTTGTTATGTACAGCAATAGTCATTATTAGTTTGTCATTTATTTATTTATTTATTTTTATGCCTTCAACTTGTGAGAAATTAAATGTCAAGATGAAACTGTGCCGATTGGGTATGAAGATGTCATATGTCAAAAAAAACCCGCCACAGGTTGGGCTTTTATTTTGGAAGACGTAACCGGAAGTCGGTTTCCTTCGTGAAGTCTCGGGTTTTTTCGCGCAGGTCTTCGGCAGTTCGCAGCTCAGGCGCTCAGCAGACGGTCAGCGGCTGGCTGAAGGGAGGCTGTGTTTCCACGGGGGTCGGGCTGGGATTCGGACCGGTGACCCCCCCACCTCCCCGGTCGCTTCACCGGCCGTTCCGGTTCCAGGAGCTGACAGCCGCGTGAGTACACGACCCAGCGGCCGTCAGGAATGCCGCCGGGAAAGAAACACCTCAAACTTGAAGCTCTAAAATTAAGGAGACTTTTCTGCGTTCTGTGACTGTCGCGAGTGGCGCGCGGGCGCAACGTTTACACAAGTTTTAAGCTAGTTTACATTTTTATTGTTACGGTGCAACAGGTGTGAAGTGCCCGGAAAGGAAACGTGCTCAATATTAACTGTTGGAATCTCACGATAAACCACGAGAAATTCATGTACAGAATAACCATTTAAATGAGGAAACTGTGTTATTTGGTTTCTTCTTATGTAGCGTCAAGACTTTTTTTCTTGTTTGTGAAGAACATGAGTTTATGGACAGCTTTTGGTTTCGCTCCTGCTTTAGTTCCCCCTGGTGAACGCCTGCAGGTGTTTTCCAGGTGAAGACCATCAGGTGCTTTCCAGGTGAAGACCTGTAGGGAGCATTTAAGGTGCTTTTCATGGTGACCCCGCCCCCACTTCCTGATATCACAGTCTGCAGCAGGTGGACTTATGTCCTCTGGTTCCAGACTGATGCCCCTGTCTCCCTTTAAACCTGAGCGAATGAGTGAAGTCAGAGGGAGTGGTGCTGGTTCGGGTTGAGCCGGAACCAGGGTCCACAATTTAAAATGAGTTTGGATGCTTCTCAAAATCATCAGGAAGAAATTTGCACTATACAGTCAGTGTGTTCACTTCCTTCTGTTCTCTAATTGAGTTTCCCCCATTACTGTACCTGAAGACGCCAAAAGAACACCTGGTTTGATTATGGGATGTTTTTGACTGAGTCCTCATACGGTGAAGATGCACTCACTTTGTTTCAGACTGTCACTCTTCTGATGTTTTCATTGGCTGGAAGGCTCAGTTGGTTGAGTGTGGGACAGACATGAGAGGAAAGACCCTTCACCCTACTCCTTAATATAGAGGCACAGGAGGGCTCATGGATAAAATGTAGGGTTGTGTCAGGAAGTACACCAAACTTCCTCTGTAAACTAGTCAAAGCTAGTTTTCTGTGGACACTTGTCTAATGTTTTTGTTGTTGTTCACATGCATGTTGCACAATTCTTTTATCTTGTGAATGGACTCCTTTGATTTGATTCAGATTGTTGTCTTTTTTTAAGGATGTCTGATCCTCTCATCCAAAGTTTCTGGTAAATGGCAACATTCTCTAACATTAGTGGCCAGTGAGATTGAACGACATGAATGTAGTTCAGGACTCTACAGTGTGACCAATTTGGTTGCATTTGCAACTGGATTTTTTATCAGTGAGCCTACAAAAAGGTCTTGGTCGCACCGGTGCACCCAGTCGTTCTGTGATGGGGGAAAAGAAAATTCTGTGACTCAGAAGTCTCATTCCTGTGTGTGCAGGTGTAACAACTTCCAATAAGATTTATTATTTTATTAGAATGTACATCTGAGTCTTTCAGTTTGGGTCCGTACTCACACACCCTGTGCATGCGCGCCCAATTCTTGCGGCAGTTGGAGCGAATGAAAGAAGTCTGTTCATATCCTTTAAGATCGGAGCTTTAGCTCCTTTAGCTCCAGTGTTAAGGCTGCATTCTTTTGTTTCTTTGTATCTTTTCAACCATTAACGTAATTCAAGTGGATTCTGAAGCGCAGTAAATGAGCCACGCGCTGACATGCAACTTCATGCAGTTGTGACGTGTTTACTTAATCCAGATTTAGATTTAGAAATGGTTTATTTTAAGCAATCAAAAGAAAAAAGAACATGTCAGACATGTCAGAATAACTAGACATTAAGAGATTGCCTGAAAGGGAGTGGGAGGAAGCGAACTTATATAATCCCTCCCCGGCTCAACCTTACCATTTCCTTTACATGTATTATAATTATCCGGATACTGCCGTGGAAAAAAACAGCTTTGTGCCGCAGCGCTCTTATTGACTGTATATGTTTGAATGCTCTACGTTAGTAATATTTGGATATCGAAACAAAGCAAGGAAAAAAGCTACTTTTTTTACGCATTAATGTGTAAATGGTGGAAGATTTACGGAAATCCAAAAAGTAAGTTATTTAGATGTCACTGCGACATTGGTGGTGTTTTAAGGTAACCTACGGTGGCCCTGAGGGTTAAATCCATCAATGCAAAACATTAACAAGATCTCTAACAATTAAAAAAGTAAAATTAATAATTAAAAAAGCATCATGTTTTAGAAATCAAAACGAAATTCCAGGAACCAAAACAATTGAAAGAAAAAGGAAATGTTTCAAAAAATATTTCAAAAATCAAAATGAATGACTCTGTACTGATCACAAAACATTTAAAAGTTGTTTTTTTGTGTTTAAATTTCAGCTTTGTGAAGCATTTGAAACTCCTTTTTTTTTTAATTGGTCTTTTCAATATGTTTAATTTCATTAAGTTTTAAGCCAAAATCTACTTGTCATTTTCTAGGACATAGTTTCAGCAGAGCGGCAGGAGTTCTTTAGAAATTCACCTCTGAGTTGTGGGCGGGTCTGTTGGTGTGAAGTAACCACAAACTGATATCTCATGAAATCTTTGTTTACTCACTTTTACACTAGCTTACAGCCCCTCACACCCTCAAGCTAACATTGCAGTGCAACCAAGATGGTGATCAAAATCGTAGTTATCCAATCGTACAGTTTAGATCCAGATTCCAGCTCAGACCAGGAAAACAAAGACGTTCATGGATCTATTGGTCTGTAAGTGGATGAATCAGAATGAACCAGACCAGGGAGACTTGGGTTTCACCTATTTCACTTCCTGTCACAAATTTAAGCTTTTTCAAACTGCATATTTTTATTAATTTTTATATGCTGCATAAACGATGGATATAACAGTTTATCATTATTGTAAAACTGTGTTTTAAATAAAGAGCTGTTTGTAAGTTAATAATTTTCAACTCTTAATGTTGATATTGAGAGCAAATACAAAGGAAAGAGACCATGTAAAAGTGCTGAGTTAAATGCAATGTGGTCGAGAACGTTTGTGGTGGTGCACCTAAGAAAAAAAAAAGTTAGGCACACTGGTGCAACCAGTACAAAAATGTAGTCTAGAACCCTGTTGTTGTAGTGTAGATGTTTAGCTACGACATCAAAGGTGCATTTATCTAAGACGAGGCTGTCGTCTTTGACGCGTCATTAGTGTGTCAGCGTCACACCTGCAGACTTTGTAAGCTCCACCCCCTCCATCCTCTGTTTTTGAGAGACTCTCCTAACTGTTGGTGGAGCTTTTGTCTTTGTTTCTCTGGAGTCGGTTGTGGAGATGTTCATCTCTGATCTGCTGCTCCTGGTCTTCAGGCGTTGCACAAGCCGTCGCCTCCTGCAATGACTGTTTGACTTATATGGGGGTGTCGCTGCATGTATCAGCTGAGACGAGGAGGACAAAAATACACCAGGGAGGGGTGGAGGGGGGGCGCACCCGCCACATGAGCTTCTGTCAGATGAGCAAGGCCAAGTTTGTTTCCGTCAGAGGAGTTTCCAAAGGCCAGGAAAATTTAGCCTATTGACAATCATCACTCAGTCACACAGGTAGTGTTTGTCCGACTGCCCTCGGCTGTAACTGCTGCTGCTAACGTTGTGTCCAGTGACTGGGGGGTAGACAAAGAAGCATCATTTTTACGCATCTCCGTGTGGAATTTTCATAAATTCAAGGTGTGGATCATGTGATGTACTGGACGGGGTTTCCCACTTATTCCACCAAATACCCTTTTTCACCGAGAGGCGATCCTCGTTTGTGTGGCGTTCCCGGTCTGGCGCCGAGGTCTCTGTGTCGTGGTAAGTGTCCTCAAAAGTTCTGGATGTTTGAAGGGTCCTTGAGCATCTTTGGGCTCTGACGGCATTATGCCCAAACCCCCCCCGCTGTGGTTTAATTCCTGTGATCCGTCAGAATCCCACACTTCTCCAGCCTCCAAATCCGGCTCCATAAATTGGTGTCCTTATGCAAATGAAAGCAGCATGAGGTCCAGACAGGCTCCAGTCTCATGAACACAAACTCACCTGATCATCAAGGTGGGGGGGTGTAATAAGCATTTTCTGAGCTGTTTTTTGTGTTCCACGTTCCCGGCTCTCAGGCGTTGTTGTGGTGGTTATGTCAGAGGCTTCACGCCTATTGGACAGTGAAGGATGGCTTTGGATTTCCAGAGGCGAGCTGGGTGTGCGGGGCAGGCAGGACCTCAGCCCCTGACGTGTGGGGTGCAGAGCGGCACTCGAGGACCTTCACGTGCGGACTGCTGGGAAGTCGGAGGTGGAATGCTAAACCTTCAGCGTGGCGCCGCAGAGCGAGGATTAGGAGTCTGATTTTCCCATGAAGCTGTTAAAGCCGGACAGATGGCGTCTCAACCAGGTTAACCGTGTCAGGACTGTAGTTTGGTTCATAGTTTAGCAAAGGCAAACATTGCTGACATTGGAGTTTCTTTAGGTGAAGAGTTTTTCTAAATGTCTATTGTGTCTTTTTGTCTGTTAAAGGGCCTATATCTTGGTAATCTATATCCATATATATAATCATATAAGAGATCCGCTCACAAAAAAACAAATTATGTATAAAATGTTATTCTCTTTAGCTAATTTTCCTACCTGGAAGTTTGACCTCTCGATCTCTAAAGCTCCACCATTGCTCCATTTCCTTTTGATTTCACACAAAATAAAAAATAATGAAATGAAATATGACCTGTAGAGAAAATGGGTAATGAAATAGATATTTGTGCTTTCTTAACAGATATATTAGATTTCCTTTTTGCTTTTTAATTAAAGTCAACATTTTTATATAAAAGAAACATCAAAGTTAAGTTTTTTTTTTTATTTTTATTATTTTTTTTTTTTTACATAAAATCTCGTTTGTTCCAAATCATTTTTAGGGATTGCATATTATTGAGATGAATTGAGTTGATTTTAGAAAAGAAGCAAATTTTCACTTATTTTGTTGCCAGATTGTTTTCTAGCAAACAGAGTGATTTGGATGTGATGGTTAAAGAAAACAAATGTTTGACGTTGTATCATTTTTGTATAATTTGAAGGAAAAGTCATCTGAAGTCAACATGAGCAGTGCTGGCCTTAATTTTTTTTACCTTTGTCTGATCAAAGAGTCAAACGTTTCAGTATCACCATAAAGACGTTATCTCAGTGAAAGACACTAAACTATACCAAGGTCCTTGATGGGAGGGGCCCCTTTGTTTTTACGGGAGTAAACCACAGTTCAGAAGCTCCGCCTCTACTATGATGTATATAGAGAAAACTGGAGATTATCCCCTCATGTTAAAAACAGGAAGTGTCTGCTAATTCCAAGAAGCCAAAATCCCATTGACTTCTATAGAGAACTAAACAGCTGTTAGACATTCTAGTGGTCAGAAAATACATTCTGCATCTGGTGGCTCTTTTTAACATGTTCTTGCAAGACCTGATATTTTTACTTTATTGCAAGTTATTCAAGTTTTATAAAATGGCCAATCAGATGCCTCAGTAAAACCATCACTGCTTACTAACGTTGTCTGGTTCCAAAATGGCGAGGTCTAGACCGCGGAAAAATGGCGACTGAATTGACTTGAAACCAGAGGTGAGGCATTTTCTGAGTGACGTCACAGGTGGTTTGTCCATCTCTTATGTATGTCAATGACTAGAACTCCGCCTCCCGTCGTAATGTCGGCAGTAAACTGATCAATAAACGATCAAATAGAGAGCATATGGCTTTGCACCGCGCTGTTATGACCATTGGCAGGAAATGAGAACTGGACTTCGTCAGATTCCAATCAAATCAATTAGTTGGAATTTTTTTTGCTATATGGATGCCACCATGTTGGAATTGGACATTGGCTCGAGTCGATCAGAGTCGATGTTTCTATGGCAACCGCTCTTGCAAATCAGAAGTGAGCTTATTGAAAGTCCAAACTTCTTCCACTTGAAAGCAAACGACACATAATCTGTCAAATGTTTCGGACCCGACATGTGGACCACACACTTTTATTCATGTCTCTAATTGGTCAGTTTATACATTTGAATAACTTGTTGTGAAAAAAGAGAATTATCAAAACATAAAAAAGGTTTTAGGGCAGGAATAATTATTCTGACAAATTGAATGAATGAGGAATATTTCTATAGACACTTCCTGTTTGGAACTCACTCAGTCCAGTTTTTTCTTATACAGTCAATGGTTGTGAGGCAGTTGGATTCTCTGCTCATCCAACAGAAGGTGGTCTTTGTGTCTCCTTCAGCTCCTTTTCTCTGTTGAATTCACATCACGGTGATCCTACAGGAGCTTCAGACCAGCGGCTGTGCTGACTCTCTGCTCCACACTGAGGGAAAATCAAATATGCGGCTGATGGGAGCGTGGTCGCTCTGAGGGCGTTATCTGCAGATTCAATCTGGGTGTGGGGCCTTCAGATGCAGACCAATTTGATGTTGGTCAAAGATACTCAAGCTAAAGTTTTCCCCCTGGAAGGGTTTGCTGTGTTCCTGCTCCAGAAATACTGAAGGGATGTGTAGATAAGGTTCTAAAGAGCTTGTAGAGGAGCCGCACATGTGCTTCTGAAACCAGGACGTAACCGTCTGCAGGAGAACTGACCACTGAAATGAAGAAGAATCTGAAGGAGCATTTTCTGAATGTTTGTTGGGTAAAATCTGATCTTTTGTCTTATGTTTTCCTCTTTGTTTTCACTGGCAGCTCAGTCTTTTCTGGGACTGTGTTTTCTGAACTCAGCTGCTCACATTTCCTGTTTGGGTGTGAGAACGCGCTCACCTCCTGGTCGAGTCCTGCTCTCACAGTCTCATATCAATTCCATGAATTTTATAACTAAAGAATGTGCAAAGCCAGCGGTCCCGGCCCGTCGTCCACGTCTGCAGTCTTTGCTTTCCTCTTGGCTGAGTGTTTTTCCTCTTCCTCTGAGTTCCGTCTGCAGATGGAAGCTTTAACACAAGTTCTCATGGAGAACATGAGCTGTTTAAACACACCGTCAGTAAGGGGATTGACCCGGAGGTTTAGCTCCAGAAAAAGCACTTTTCTCTGAGAGATTTCACTTGAAACAAAAGCCTAGTTTGTTTTAGTTTTATGTTAAGCTGAAAATCTGACCAAAGCCTTGCAGCATTTGATGCATGAACAGCATCTTGTGGCCTTAAATAGCTTGTGGCACAAACTCTTGGAGGGAGGAATGGGGAAATCAGAAGTGTGAAGGCCTGCATGCGCTGTGCTGCATGTGATGTGCCTCAAACCACATTGTTTCTCGTGGAGGAACGCAAGCTTCCCACTTTTTCTGAGTATTGGAGTTTTCAAGCAGAGACTTTCTATTTTTAACCTCCATCCTATTTCTCAGTTTGGTTGTGCGTGTAAGCAGCTTTTGTTTTAGTTTGTATTCAACATTCAGGTCACTGCTTCTGTTTCCATTCTGGATCGGAGTTTGAATTATCATTATTTTTGACTATCAATTATAGGCTTTCAAATGTATTTAGCTAATGATACACTTAAAGCTTAAGGACATACGATTGTGAAGCCTTTGTTGTTTTTCCTACCATCTACAGCTGGTGACTCAGCCCCTCCCACAGACGGCTGAGTCAGGCTCATTCACAGACGTTTGCAGAAAAAAACAAAAGAAGTAAAGTGATAAAAAGGTGAATTTGTCCTGAATACCTGCACTTCTGTCTGTGATGTACATTTTTACTTTTTCTTTGTCACGATACATTCCAGCTGCTTCTGGATCATTGTTTGAACTATTTTCTAAGCGTTCCCAGGGGTCTTTACATCCGTTTTTAGACAAAACCAAACAACTCTCATCATCTTTTAGGACATATCTTCTGCAGAGCGGTAGGAGTTCATCAGAAATTCACCTCTGAGTTTTGGGAGGGACTGTTGGTGTGGAGCAACTCCGCCCCCTCTTCCCTTCCCCGATGCTGTTTACATACTCTCCATCTAGCTTACTGCTTCTCGTAACACCAAGCCAACATTAGTGGTGTATAGAGGTGCCACGATTAGTCGACGACTGATCTAATAGTACTATAAAGTAAAAGTTGTTTATTTTATGTAGAGTCAGTTGTAACGTTGAACAAAGTTGTGTTTAGCACCATAAAATGTACTTCAGTCATATTTGAGTCGGGGAGACCAAAACTTTATCTGTTGTGAAAAATAGTTACTTGTTTCAGATGTTAAATTTATTTGATTTAATCGTGTTTTAATACCAGAACCAATTGAAAGACAGAGGCTGCACGATTCATTAAAAGGTTATTAAACTATCATTATCTTTATTTTTAGTTTAATACTAATTAAGGGTAATATGTGTGTTTTACATCCACTTTGCGTATAATTAGTCGACTAATCAGAAAAAATAATCAGTGATTAGTCAACTAAAAAAGAATTGTGTAATAAAAATGGTGTAATAAAAATTCTGAACAATATTGGAGCTATCCAGTTGTTGTTTTGACTTAGATTCCAGCTCAGACGAGGAAAACAAAGACGTTCATGGATCTATTTGTCTGCGAGTGGATACATCAACAGAAACAAAAAGTTTTATTTTAATTACATTTTTTCCTCTGCTTCTCATTCACAGCAATTTAAAATTAAAAAAATATTCAGAAACACAATTTTAATCGTATTTTTTTTACATGTCTCCTCCATCAAAAAAATGCTACGTGTTAAAAACGCCAAAAACTCCTTTTCTTTGGATTGGCTGACATGACTTCCAATTACAAAGCTAACCTTCCTCTGAGCTTGTGGGCCTGAGAGAACGCTGATGCCATCTATTCCAGCTTTTCTTGAAAGTCCAGATCCAGCAGAAAATCTCCCCTCAGCTTCATAACAGAACCACTCTGTAACGCGGAAAAAAGCTGCTCTCACTGATCTGTGGAGTCATAAGCTTGAAATTCCAGTAATGCATCCTCTGCTGTGAAATCTGGAGGGTGTTTTGGACTGGAGGTGTGGGCACACTTCTTCTTTAAAAGTTCTCTTAAATTTGAAAAATGGTTAAAACTCTGAAATGTATGCATTGTGAAATGTTTGAGAGCATTATAGTCTGTCCTCTGTGGAGCCCCTCCCCTTTTTTACTTTCTATTGGTTTTTGATGGTAATTAAGATTGTTTGTTTTATATATATTTTTTTTACCATTAAGTTTTTCAAAATGGAAAGATGGATTCATAAAATTTTAGACTATTTTTATAAAAAAAACCCTTTCATTAAAAACAGGTAAATAAAGGGGAGGAAGGCCCTGCAGGACTGTCTCCTCCCTCTCTGTTTTTTCTGTCCAGCTCAGAGCTCATTTCAGACCATTGCGCCTCCATATGTTTGAACTGTGTTATTATTCCAGGTGGTTTGTTCTTGATCCACACGAGTCCATAGCACAGAAAATGAAGAATGATGATGAATTAATGAAGATTAAACTTTGTAGAACTTTAAAAGGGTTGTAGGTTTGCTCCTCCCACCGTCTGAATAAGAACCTTTGGCCTTGTCTTGATTCATGTGAGGCATATTCTGTTCACGAGTAAGTTAGATGCACTTAAGCGATGTTTAATCAGTTGAATATGATTGACAGCTGGGTATTTTTGCCCTGAAGCAGGTTGGAGCCACTTTGAACCAAACGCGTTTGTTTAAAGAGTTTTGGGTGGCGGTCTGATGGATCCAGTGGATCAGCATGCTTTGATCTACTGGACTTTCATGGTGAGGTTCAGCCCACAGAGAACCCTCAACTGTCTGACTGAACTCAGGGCTGCCTTTGCGTGCCGTTTATAAAGTGTGACGTTTTCAGTTTGCATGAATGACTCGCCTGACCTAGTTATGGATGTCTGTAATCTCTAGATCTTGTTGATGATACTTTTGAAGCACAATTGAGGAAAAACCGTAATTGTTTTGACCACTTCCTCTGTCAGAGCTTCCTGAATGCTCCCATTTCCAGATGTGGCTCCTATAAACAGCTGCCACAGAGGAGAACCTTTCTCATAACCTTCAGGATCTGGATCTCTGCTCAGATTGTTGTCATTAACAGATGATGGGAGGTTTTACTTCAACCAGCCTCAAAAGTTTTATAATAGGAGAACACTAAAGAGAAAGGAGAATGTGAACATGTTGAACATTTTGACCCTTTATATGCATTTTCCAGTTATCAGGGACATCGTTTCAGCACATTTGAAGGCAGAAGAGAAAAGGATTTAGTACTTAAAGTGTAACCAAACAGGGAAGTTGGAGGCTGACTCCACCCACAGTCAAAATGTGAAAATCCAGTCAGAGGGGTGGGGCTTGCGGGCAGGACTGTCATCATTACTGGAGCCGCAGACCATGACGGTTGACCAATCACGAAATTCAATTGTAATACCTCAATTCAATCTGTAGGGGGCAGCACACAGGCGTTTTTTTTCTCCATATTATCAAAAATTAAACAAGTTCATTTTAATTTGTCAAAAATGTGCCAATGACCAACAGACAGCACTTTAAAAGTCCCATGTATAGAGGTCAACAGCCAAAAAAAAGGATGATTTAGGGTTTGATGACAACTATGACTTCCTCCAACCTGTTTTCACAAAACTTCAGAGGAGGAGCCCCTGAAGGATCAGTGTTTGTAAAGTAAACTTAGTTGTAACATTCTAGCACTTTTATTTAGTGCTTTACAAACAAATGCTCTTCACACATTGTGTTCAGCTACAGCAAAAACATTGAAAAGAGCCCATCTAATTTACTCAACAAAACATATCAAATTGCTTTTAATTAATTATGATCTTTTTCGAGTATTAAAAAAAGGCAGTGCAGAGACGTACAGACATTTGACAGACTATTAGAACTGGACACAGCCTCCCTCGCGTGTCAAACAGGAAGTACCCACTGGTTCCAGGAAGCCAAAATCCCATTAAATTCTATAGAAATAAACCGCTATTACTCATTCTGTTAGTCAGAATAACTATTCTTGCTCTGATAGCCTTTTTAAAAACACATTCTAGATGATGCACATTATTTTTCATGATATATTT
The DNA here is from genome assembly GCF_002922805.2 of Oryzias melastigma. Lineage (NCBI taxonomy): Eukaryota > Metazoa > Chordata > Actinopteri > Beloniformes > Adrianichthyidae > Oryzias > Oryzias melastigma. The sequence goes on from NC_050517.1 coordinate 7,293,373, forward strand.
TCCTTATTGTGAGTTATTCAAGTTGTAAACAACCAATCCGATGCCTCAGTAAAAGCAGGTGAATGTTGGACCGCTTTTCCACTTGGTCTGGGCATTTAGGAAAACCTTCCCAGGAATGAAGGATCCTGTTTCCTGTGCCTTGTTGAAGCTCATTGCATCTCCTGCTTTCCTCCCCATTAGATAACTTCAATGTTGGAACCTTTGCATGGACAGGTGTGCACGTGCACCAACAGGGTTCAGTCTGTTGAAGGAGGGAGCTGTGAACCCTCTGCGTCAGTGGAGGATCTCTTGAAGGATTTTGGGTTTCAGGCTCCGCTGCTCATGGATCTCACGGCTGATTTGGTTTCAGGCCTTTTGGACACCGGATCTGCTGCGGTTCTGTGTGTTTGAAACCTGAACCTGGCCGGCTCAGTGCTTCATCTGTGTCATATCAGGATCGGGATCGGAAACTCCTTCTTGAGAGGGAAGGGCTTCAGGAATTCAGGAAACTCGCCCGGATTGTTGGGCGGAGTTTTGGATTTACAGGGAATCTATTCCCTAATCATAAAACATTAGTGTTATACAAATATCCCCGATTATGAACCTCTAATCTAGAGAAATCTAATATTTCCTCTTTTTTTTCAGTTAAAAAATGAAGTATAACCTAAAGTTTAGGATTTTGAAAGTCCTGCAGACAAAAAATGAAAGGGAGCTGATGAACAGGTGGGCATGTAACCCGTCCAGTGTTTAAAAAAAAAAAAAAGGTGCTAATGTACCTTAACTAACTGTAAAGGTTGTTGGACTTTCAGAATTCATGCAAACATCTGCTCTCTCTGTTTTTTTTCTTTGCTTTTAAATACATACTTCTTTTTTAGTTATAATTCTTTAGTTTTTATTCAGGTTTAGTAGTTTTTGAGTTCATACTTCAGTGAGATGATGTATTTGGATTACAGTCCGTCTCATTTTAGTGAAAACTTCTGTGTGAAAGAAATCGGATTGACTGTAACGTAAAATAGCTCTTAAGATCAGCTCTCAAACTTCCTCTGAAATATTCAAAATGTTAGTTTTCTTCATGGAGCTTTAAAACTGTTTATATTCAGCTGCCAATGGAGACCAGAAAAAGATTGTGCAGTCATGTCTCACCTTCTGCTCAGGTTTGTCAGAATTTGCTGAGTTCTGAAGGAGAAAAACGTTCAGGAAACCTCCAGAAAGACTCAGAGGATTGGAAGAGTCTGTGTTCAAAAGTAGAGATGTAAAATAGTTTTAGATTGAGATGTTTTACAGTGAACGTCAACAGAAAGTTCTCTAGAAGAAGCATCTTACCACCAAACGTTTCTCTTGATTTTTATATATATATAAAAATAAAACGAAACAGGAAAACCTTTTCAGCGGACAGTTTCTTTGTAGTGAAACATTTTTACTGTCAGCTTTTATTTTGACAGAGTCCCACGCTTTTGATATCCATCTCACTTTTTCGGCATTTGTTGGGCTGTTGAAACTTCTTCATTTCATTGAGTTAAAAAAACCAAGAGAAACGTTGGTTCAGTAAGATTGTGAGCGTTCCTGCAGGAAAAGTCGGAGCAGATCTCTGGGAGGACTCTGGAGGCCCAACAGGAAGTGACCCGTGAAGGGTTTGTTCAGTAAAGGCCAGCAGAGAATTGTTTGCTTTGCGTCTCTTCAAGCTGGCGTGAAGCTGTGGCGAAAGCCTCCCTCCTGCTCCCATGACTCCTCAGCTGAGCACACTAATCCCATCAGGCATTGCTGGAGGAGAGAGCATGAAGTGATGACTGCAGTCAGGAGTTTGGTTGTTGCTGCTGGAGGTGTGTACCGGAGCAGAAGTGTGAGATCACAATGAAGTAGGCTGAGAACATTCAGGAGATTCCTGCTGTTCTTTTTCTGGTTTGATCACCGTTAATGTTTTTTTAATATAGCTACAAACATCACTCAGACTGGAACAACTCAGCAGATGCTGGAGGCTTTCTGACGCTCTTACAGTTCTTCAGTAAATCTGTATTTTTCTTTTCTATTCTTCAGGAACCTTCTGGAGAATAGGGATTGGTGGCGATCTGAGCTGAACATTTTTGGAGCCCATGGGTGAGACGGAGGATGAGCGCACGGCTCGGGCCAGCCAGCTCTTTGAGAACTTTGTCCAGGCATCCACCTGCAAAGGGACTCTGCAGGCCTTCAGCATCCTGTGCCGACAGCTGGAGCTGGACCCTCTGGACTGCAGCAACTTTTACAGCTCCCTGAAGGCTGCAGTCAGCTCCTGGAAGGTCAAAGCCCTGTGGGCCAAACTGGACAAACGGGCCCAGCAGAAGGTCTACAACCAGAACAAAGCCTGCCAAGGCACCAGGGTGAGAACGTCTACCAGATGAATGATGTCTTGTGGCACGCTGCAGTTCCCTCCAATAACTCTCCACATGTCAGTTCAAGCTTCTGTTCAGGGGATCGGGTAACTTGTCTGCTCTCCAGCCAAGTCATTTTTCTAGTTTGTAGCCCAACAAGAACTAAGCAGAATTCAGTCAAATATCACATTGCTGCTTCAAAATTCTCTTACTCTTAAGAAACAAATGTAATCTTACATTTCAGAATCAAAAATATTTTTGGCTGACTGAATTTTTTTAGGCCCTCTGCCCCAACAGGAAAACCCAACAACATATTAGTAAACAAAAACCACGTTCCCAACAAAACAAAACATCCTAACTCATCCTGTCCTACAGTTGAGCAAAAAGATAAGATAAGGTGTATATTTGCATAGACCACTTTTGTATTTGAGGATAAAAGTTGTTCATATTATCTTTGTAAGCATTTCTTGTTGGACCTGAAAGAAAAGAGTGGGATGTTAGAGATGGGAGATGAGATTAAAATACAGGCTTAGGAAGTAGGAGAGGGTAGAATTACAAAGCAACATGTTTCTGGAGGTTTATCTTCATCACTGTCAGGTGTAGATGTTGGTCTAAAGGGTGGGGCAATAGTACAACTACAACTGACATGCACACACTTGTGCATATAAACACTTGTGTAGCATTTATCATTCCGTCACGCATGCCATCTTCTCAAAGGTGAACTGACACCTGTGCTCAGGTGGGTGTTTGTATTGTACTGTGGTGAATAGGGCCGCTACAAATGATTATTTCAATAGTCGAATAATCACAAATTAATTTTTCCCAGATTAACGAATCGAAATTACTGGATGTAAAACACACATCTTAACCATTATTAGCTTTAAACTTGAAGTGCTTAAGCTAAATGCTAACTAAAATAACTAGATTTATAGGATTACCTGCGATTAAAACTAGTGTAAATGCTTAATATGAATGTGGCCACTGAAGATGCTAGTGCTGATAGCCAATGATGTTGAAATTCATAGCTGAAAACACTGAGGCTGATAGCTTGCAAAAATATTAGCTAAATGTCAAATTAGCCTGCAAGATTGGGGAAAATGTCTAATTTAACCAAAAGAGCTAGCATAAAGCTGAAATATTAGCTAATCTCCAAAACGGCACTAAAGACTGAAAGAAGCCAAAATAGCTAGCATGTAGCTGAAATATTAGCTAAACTCCAAAATATCCCAAAAAAATGGAAAAAAGGAGAAATTAGCCAAAATATTTAGCATGTAGCTGAAATATAAGCTAAACTCCAAAATAGCCTAAAAAAACCTTAGTAGATGCCAAAATAGTCCATAAAGCTAGCAGAATGTCAATATATAACAGCAGAAACAACAAAATAGCTCAAACCCCCAGCAGATGCCAAAACGGCTATGATATTAGCAGCAAAGAGATATTTCTGTGACATCCCTACTCACCCGGAGTAGCACTCCTGAGAATGTGTGTCAAAGAATATTGCAGACCCGGCATTAGAAAGCGCGGGCCGTAGTTTTGAAATAAATTTAAAAAATGAAGATTAATAGACTATTAAATTAGTCATTGACTATTTTAGTAGACGACATCGTTGTGGCTAATCGACCAATCATGGCAACCCTAGTGGTGAATGATGTAATATAAAAAGACCCCCCCCCCCATTACATGGCTCCACCCATCCTCCCATTCACACAGGGAAGTAGCTCTGTGCAGAAAAACACCCCAAAGCATAATACTTCCACCTCCGTGCTCAACAGTGAGATGGTGTTTTTGGGGTTATCGGCAACATTTCTCTTCCTCCAAACATGACTGGTTGAGTTGATGCCAAGGGCTTTATAAATCATGAAGGTGTTCAAACTTCAGGAGGGCCTGAACATGTGCCCTCCTAAGCCCTGAACGATGTTGAGGATCATGGATGCTTTAAACACGGAAGTGAGAAGGTTCAGACTTTGACAAATTCCTGTCTGGTCCAGGAGAGACGGATCTGCAGTACCACAGCTGTTAAACTGTGGAGGTTTTTCAGTTGTTTTCACAATGGTTCCAGAGAGAAGAGCAGGGGGGGGGGGGCTTTAATGTGTCCTGGAAAGGAAAATTGTTCCTTTCCACTAAAAAGCAGCTGATTGGCAGAAAAAAGAAGCTTTTGTTTTTGTAAGTGGGGGAATTGGTAACAGTACAAATGTTTGGTGTCCCTAAGTGGAGTCACAGGAGAAAAAAATACATAAACGATGAGATTTGTCAGCAGGCTTGTTAGTGGAGGTTAGCATCAGGCGTTCTGAAAGAATTCAAATCTTGAGGAAAAGATCAAACTTCCCAGAGGGAGGGGGGGAGCTTGGCCAAAAATAACAGCCAACCGGCTTCTCCAAATGTTTTTTCTTTTTATTTTGAGGAGAAACATGTTCTTGGAGAAGGTGGACCTAAGAAGCGGGTCTGGTTCTCAGACCAAAACGAGCACAGACTGGACCTGGAAACGGTTAAACATTTCCTGACCCAAAAACTCTCTGTAATCATTTAGGAACTTTGGGGAAAACTCAGATTGAGCTGTTTTTTATTCCCAATTTATTTTCGTTTCTAAGATAAACATGAGGTTTAATCTGCTTCTAACAGAACAAAACGATCACAGGTTTGGATTGGGCAAACAATCATACGTTTCCTGATTAGTAACCCTTCTTCTCTGTCAGGACGATTAAAGTAACTGAATAAATATCCCAGATTAGTAAACTTCCTTTCTTACACTTTTTTAAATCTGCTGCTGAGGTCCAGGGTCAATGTGGTTTGATAAAACCACATTTTGCTCTTGAGATTGCCTGAATCATCAGAATTCTAAACTTTTTTGAGCAAATCGATCATTATCTCCCTTCTTCTCACCTGTCCCAGAAAGGAAAACTGAATCCAGCTTCATTAAAGGAAGACTGTCACAAAGACAAACTCTTTCAGATTGAAGTTCACGTCACGTTAAAGATCCACTCCGATCATCTGGTGATCTCTAATAAAAGCTTCCTCAAATTCTTTAAATTATCATGATGCCGTTTTTAGCCAAGATTAAAATAATTTTCCTTTTCTACGACAGTTTCATCAGAAATTCACCTCCGAGTTGTTGGAGAGCTGTTGGTGAAGAGGTGTCCGCTCACACTTCCCATCATCCCTTGTTTACACTCTCTCCGGGTTGCTCACAGCCCTTCACAGCCCCAAGCTAACATTAGCTGTGCAACAAAAATGGCGAGCAAAACCGGAGCTATCCAGCTGTACGGTTCAGACGAGGAAAACAAAGACGTTCATGGTAGGGCCAGGTTGAAAAAATCGATTAATTAATCTCAATCTCAATCTATAATCGATCCATAAAAATGGACATCGATCCAAGACATAAAGCTAAAGTTGGCTCATTTTGTGCCAACACGTGATGGTATTTCCCATAGGACGGCTAATGCCAGCGTTTGGTCGATCTAAACATACATTGCAGACCAAATGAAGATCTTTATAAAGTCACAGACATGAATTTTTTTTTTTTAAACTCTTTTAAGGAAATATTTTTTAAGTAACCATTTGTGGTGTAAAACTTTTTTCTTTTGCTCATACTTTCTTCTTCTTCTGAAATAAGGCGTAATGCTATAGCTCGATCACCAACGAGATGTCTCACTAGAGATGACATGCTCGCTTGTTGTGTACGAAAAGTTGGACGCCATATTGGAATGGTGTAGATGTCTAGTTACTGTTGTGTTACAATCGCACAACAAATCTGAAAAAACAAGAATGTGACTTTCCACTTGTAAATTATTCCTGTCATCTGATAAAGGAGAACTTCTGGAAAACATTTTAACTAGATCTGAGTGAGTTCACTCTCAATAGTGAACATTTAGGCTGATTTTGTAGCCTTTTCAAAGTCAATGACATCTTTAGACTTCCCACTATTTCCACTTTTTCTGGCAGGACCACCGATCTATTTAATTTTATGGAGGATGATTGTGGTATTTGTGTGTGTGTTAGACCTCAGATCAGACCAGACCACCCGCTGGTAATTAGATTACTAAGTGGAGACAAATAAACCAAACAGGATTTCCTCAGTAGTGAAGAGTTCCTCACCGTGGACCGGGAAATGTGGTGTACGAAAGACCGCCTGCCCGTTGTTGCTTTGGTTCCCGAGTCATTCTGATAGAGGCCATTTATTTGCAGGTTGAAATATTGTTCATTTGTTGCACTTTGATCATCAAAAAAATAATTTCCAGGTCATGGTAATAATGTTTTTTTTCCTTTTTAAAATTGGAGCAAAATGAAGCATTTTATGGTCAGCTAAGCTGAGTCTCATTGTTTTAATACCACTCCAGTATGGCGTCACTTGGACGTATCCTGGACAATAGTGAAAAGCCTGCGTGTCATCTCTAGTGATATTAACCTCCCTAAAATATTGTTTCCTCACTCCAGCACAAGCCAGATTTCTACTTTCATCATTTTAGTATTTATTTTTCTACCCAACCATGGTGTGGCAATATATTGACTAGTGTTTGTGCGTGGAGGGAGGTGGGGGTTTATTCCTTGAATAATCTCTTGTTCTTTGTTTTTAAAACTTGATTATGTTTTATTTAAGCATCTTGAGTGAAATAGATTTTTTTGGAAAAGTGCTATACAAATAGTTTGATTTGATATTGCGATCGCCACCTAGTGGCCAAACTGAAACACCCTCCAGGAGAAGCAGAACAATTGTTGGAGCTTCTCTGTTTAGAATGCAAATAACACTGTATGCTATTAATCTCATTATAATTTCACCAATACATTTTACAGTATATGAACTGCATAAGATTAATAAGAAAGTCTTCAAAACATGTATATAGATTATTAATGTATTTCTAAACAAATGTGTAAACTCAAATTTAATTAAGTGGATCCAAAAATTTGAATCGAAGTGATCTATGGTTGAATCTGGAAATTATTGGTAAAACCCAGACTTAGTACATTGGTTTACTTGTTTATGCATCAGAATGGAGCAGAGCGGGGAGACTGTTGTCCACAGAGTGCAGCTCCTAACTGCATTTTTTGTCTGTTCCAGATTCAAAATGATTTGAATGAAGAAATGCAGTTTTAAGCTTAATTTTCCGCATCATGAGAAAAATGCTGCAAGAACATTTTAAAAAGACGATTTCCATTGGAGTGGACCTTTAAAGCTGGTTTCTCCTCCTCAGTGTCTCATCATTGGGGGGGGTCCCTGCGGCCTGCGGACAGCCATCGAGTTGGCCCTGCTGGGCTGCAAAGTGGTGGTCATGGAGAAAAGAGACACCTTCTCCAGGAACAACGTCCTCCACCTCTGGCCCTACACCATCCATGACCTCAAGAGCCTCGGGGCCAAAAAGTTTTACGGCAAATTCTGCGCGGGGTCTCTGGACCACATCAGTGAGTGTGGCGTTTTGTGTTCAGTGGAAATCAGGCTTCTTTCTTCTCCGCTGAAAGTCTAGAAAGACATTTGATTGTGTGACTCCTTCCTGCTGGTTTTTCTTCCTGTGGTGTGACTTTTAGGAGTTTTTGTGCGATAACGGTCGTTCAAAAATCAGCAGTTTGCTAGAAACAAGTCTCAGATGGATGTGCTATGACATCTGCAATGAGGAAAGATAACGCTGGCAGTTTTCATACTAGGTTTGTTTGCGTGTTCTGCAGGCATCCGCCAGCTGCAGCTGATGCTGCTCAAAGTCAGCCTGATCCTGGGAGTGGAGATCCACGTCAACGTGGAGTTCGTTAAGCTGCTGGAGCCACCAGAGGAGCAGAATGAGGACGGTAAGATCTGTTCTGTCCCGGTTATCTGGAGCCTCAGGTGTTGGAGTACCAGGCCCGTGTGGCATTATCTGCCTGTGACTGTCGCTGACGTGCAGCGGCTTGCATTTCTCAGCTAAATATGGAAAGTGTCAAATGCTGAAATGATGAGAAATGTTCCAGGAGACAGAGGGAGACCTCTAATAATAGATGGTGCTCCAGGCTGGCCTCTCCGATTCTCCCCAACATCGTGAAGACTTTCTCATCTCCCATTTTCTGCTTCCTCAGGTCCAGGGTGGCGAGCTGAGGTTCGGCCCGAAAACCATCCTGTGTCCAACTTTGACTTTGACGTGGTGATTGGAGCCGACGGACGCAAGAACACTCTAGATGGTGAGAAGTGATCCGAGGTAGAGGAGCTCCCGACTCAGTTTCTGCTGGAAATGAGGAGAAGAGTCGGTGAAGTCTGGAGCTTTTCCTCTTTCAGCTTCAGGGTGTGTTCAGGGTCTGTGGGAATTCTTCACGATCAGAATTTGCAAACACACCCATTTTATATGCTCAGGTTGTTTATAAAACGCTGATTTTCTTTGACAATGAAAAACAGCAGAGTCCCTTTTTTAACATTTCATGTACATTTTCAGCTGTGTAATTGTTTTTATGCTGCATGTTCTCAGTATGTTTTCATCAGTTTTTGTAGCAGAACAGAAAATCGATTCAGAAAAACCTCAAAAACAGCGATAAAGTGTGTTTAGAAGCTCCAGAGCCAGTGAAGGTTTTGGTGAGCCTCTCCGGGGGAAATGTGTCTCTGCAATCATGGGAAGGATGTTCTGATCTGATTACATGATCAGTAATCTGGCCCGATCACGTACTGAGATCAGATGTTTTATCCCAATTCGTGATCAGATGTTTATTTCATTCTCATTATTTTTGTTAAGCATATTATTACAGAAAAATGTTATAGAAGTCTGCATATCATGAACAGATCAGGAGATTTTAATGTTGTAAAGAGCAGCAGAATACAACAGTGTTTAGACCAGGAGAAGCACAAAAACTGTTCAGTCACGTTTGAGAGATTTTCACAGATTCAGACATCCAGGCTGAAAAATTATTTTAATAAACCTTTAAAACTGGCAGCAAGTGTTTCTTGTGTTTATTCTTAATGTAAACAATAAGAAAGACATAAAAAAAATCAAGATTTTGTTGCTATGAGAACGGTGTCTCTCTGCTGCCAACAGACGCCAGTGAGACAGCTGCTAAGGGATCGTCTGCAAAGTGCAAGCTCTGGGAAAAGTTGATCAAATTAAATAAAGGGATCCTAAAAGAATAAATGGTTCAAAAGGGCTATTTATGAAAACATCAAAATTATGCCTCAGCAACAACTTTGGAAGAAAGTCTTTTTAATTATGATTTTTTTAATAGTTATAAATCACATCTGATCAAAAATAGTTCTGAAGATCATAACGCTTCAGTCATAGGACTAATTATTACCTATTTGTTCCAGTTGACAGATGTACAATCTCTTTCTTGATTGTTACTTCACAGAAGTGCTCTGTTTAAGGGTTAAATGATAAAAGGAGGTAAATAAAATCAAAACAGGAAAAAAACCTGGATCTGTTTATTAAATGTGTTCATTTTCAATGTGTAGTATCAGATCAGGACTCTGTATCAGCAGATTCTCTAAACAAAATAAATCTGACCGGCCAAAAAACACCTGATCATGACATCTCCTAGTGGGAGGAGCTAGGATGGGAGGTGCTAGTGGGAGGGAGGAGCTTTCTCTGCATTTGATCAACCATTGACTGTATAATAAATCTGGACTGAGTGAGTGTGACGTCACCCATAGAAAACGTCTTACCTCTGTTTCAAGCCAATTGAAGCCAATTCAGTTTCCATTTTTGCACATTACGGACTCCGCCATATTGGAACCAGACGACAGTGATCGGCCTGGATCAATGTTTCTATGGCAACTAGTACTGTCTCCAATCATGAGCTAGCTTGTTCAAAGTCTCCACCACTTCCACTGAAAGCAGCTCAGGAGAACCTGTCATTCAAACATCTGAGGTGGGACCAGCAGGGACTACATGCTTTTATTGAGGCTTCTGATTGGTCAGTTTATAACTTGAATAACTTTTGATAAAATATATAAAAAAATAAGATTATCAAGAACAAGAATGTTTATTCTGACAAATAGAATCACTGATCAATCGGTGTTTGTTTCTCTAAAGAAGACAATGGGCTTCTTGGAACCAGCAGGTACTTCCTGTTTGGAACGTGAGAGGGGAGGGGTCACTCAAATCATATAGAGTCAATAGTCAGAACTGGATTTACCTCCATACATCTGTGATCATTTTTTCTTATTAAACCACGTTTCTTGTTCAGTTCTGCTTGGCTATACAAATTCATGACGTGCTTCTCTTTGCTCTTGAGTTTACCTCGTGTTTTTGTTTTCAGGTTTCCGCCGCAAAGAGTTTCGAGGGAAGTTGGCCATCGCCATTACAGCCAATTTTGTCAACAGGAACACCACAGCAGAGGCCAAAGTGGAGGAAATCAGCGGTGTGGCCTTCATCTTCAATCAGAAGTTCTTCCTGGACCTGAAAGAGGAGACAGGTTAGAGGCGCTGATGTCAGAGCGCTGGATTTTCAAATCTGCGGCAATCTGATCAACAGTTGTTTTCATGTTTTCAGGAATCGACCTGGAGAATATTGTTTACTACAAAGACAACACCCACTACTTTGTAATGACAGCCAAGAAGCAGAGCCTGCTGGACAAAGGCGTCATCCTAAACGTGAGTCTGTCCTTTAAACCAGTCCCCACCGGCTTTAGTCGGATGTCCCCGTACGGGGTTTAACCAGTACGGGTGCTGTGGGTTTGTGGGGTCATAAAGAGGAGCGGCCTTATCTTAACCCATAAAGACCCAGACCCATGTTTTCCAAAAAAAAAAAAAATATGGAATACACCACAAATCAAGGAGACCACATAATGCATTTCTGATGTTTTTCTGTGACACTGATGTCACCATGGGTTCTCTTGGGTTCAGACAGGGGTCGGAAACCTTTAACCGTAAAAGAGCCGTTTTGGGCTCATTTTCTACTGATCAAAACCTAGAAGGAGCCACATAGTCTTACTTTAGCCTTTTAGAAATTTGGATTTGCATTCATGACCTTTTTTTTTAAAATAATAAATAAAAATAGTCTTTTTGGTGCAAAAATATAAAAAGAACCTAACATCTCTCAAAATCTCAAACTTAATTTCAAAATAAAAGTTGCTCTGTCCCAAACAGGATCCTCTCAGTGCAGCTCTGGACAGCTATTAGCCAGTGTTGTGCAGCATGAGATAATATGTGCTTTTAAACTCATAGAAGATCAAACTTTGCTTGGGAACAGAACTGTTATCATTACTGGAGCTGCAGATCATGAAGTCAGACTTCTGAAACTTACATGGTTTAACAAATCACAAAATTCAACTGTAATACCTGTAGGGGGCAGCAAACAGAGTTTTGACTATTTTCCTGAATTAAAAATTTTTATTTGAATTTATCAAAAATTGGGCAATGACCAACAGACAGCACATTTAAAGCCCCATTTATAGAGTTTAACAGCCAAAAAAAGGTTAATTTAGGGTTTGGTTACCCTTTAAACAGCACTAACGGGTCACTCCTGCAGAGTTCAGGGAAGTTAAGAAAATTACAAATTTGTATGTCTCTCCTGCATCTAATTTGCATCTAATTTAAGTTATTTACACACCCTGCATGTGACTTGCGTTGAAGAATTTGAAAACGCGTGTTCTTGACCGTGTCTTTAGTTCATGGTGTTCACACTAGACAAGCAGGGAGGGGCTTCTTCTTCTTTCCTACTGTTTACTTGTACATGTCAGCTATTTGGAATAGACTTGGTTTGAAATATCTAAGCGGTGCAAATGAAAGAGCATTTTGATGTTAGCTTTGATTATTTTATCAAGAACTCTGAGAAACCAATGATTGAATGTATTGATCACAGTCAATAAACATTGGAGAATTAGCTAAAAGAGTCTTTGGTGAACTGGAAGGAGAAAGAATCAGGATTTTGGAGGAAGTTCTGTCCATGAAGATCTTCACTTCCTCGTCCAGCTGACATCCGGATCAGAACCATACGGCTGGACATTACCCAGATTGATGGATGTTTTTATGTAGCAGTGGTGAAGATTTATGCTTGCGAGTACGGCTTTAACGAGAATCCGAGTGCTCGGATACTTGCTATCTGCCCCCAAAAATAAAGTATGAATATTCACGTCGTCCAAGATCACTGATTCGCAATCTTTATAAATATTGTAGAGTGTAGTAAAATATTATCTGGGGACGATGCATGTTTTTGCTCTAAAACACAGAATAATGTTGGATTTCAAGTTTATGAACTAAAACAACACCGAAAGAGCCAAACATCATATTAAAAAGTAAGAATTAGTAAATCACTGAGTTTGATTTGTGAATCAAATCAGATCGCCTCCTAAACAACGATCCACAGCTCTACTAGTGAGACACAGAGCCATCATAATCAGATCAGGGGCGGAGCTGCTCAGCTCCAAAAGCCACGCCCCCTCAGAGGAGATTTTGGAAACAGAGGCTTAAACATGGGACTGGTTAAAAACTTCATAATCATAATTAAAGCACTACTGGGAACGTTTTTTTTAAATAAATAATTCTCATGGGGGCTTGAGGCTCAAGTTGGTTATGGCACAGCAGTGAAAGGCTGAAGAGCAGAAAGAGCCAGCTGTGAAACGGCTTCACGTCGGCTCAGTAACGAGCACACACAGGTGCAAACCCCCCGGCCCAGAGCCCCCTCTCAGCTTACATTGCTCTGTGGTGCTGAGTGAAGAGTGAGCCGGGTCGGCCTCATGGCTTTCCTGGACGTTGTGATTTCAGGTTTTAGTTGAAGCGAAGACGTTTTTCTGGTTCTGCTCAGATCCATTCCATGAGGGACCAGCAGGACCTCTGCTTCCTCACGGGGATCGCTGCTTAATGACCTGCTTGTTAAACCCTTCTGAAGTGGCTTCATTTTCCCTCTGACCGCAGGACTTCATAGAGACGGAGCGGCTGCTGGGAGCCGACAATGTCAGCCAGGAAGCGCTGTGCTCCTACGCCCGGGAAGCTGCCGACTTTGCCACCAACTATGAGCTCCCGTCTTTGGACTTCGCCATCAACCACTACAGGCAGCCTGACGTGGCCATGTTTGACTTCACCTGCATGTACGCCTCGGAGAACGCCGCCTTGATCCGGGAGAAGCACGGCCACCAGCTGCTGGTGGCGCTGGTGGGGGACAGCCTCCTGGAGGTGGGACGGGTTGCTTTCACGTGTGTGTGTGGTTGTGTGTGTGTTGACTCTGTTCTGTGCTCACAGCCCTTCTGGCCCCTGGGAACGGGCTGTGCTCGGGGGTTCCTGGCTGCCTTCGATGCTGCGTGGATGGTGAGGGGGTGGGCGCACGGCAAGAGTCCTCTGGAGATCCTGGCAGAGAGGCAAGTGTATTTCTGCTCCTGCTCTGGCATGGGGGCTCCAACCCCCACAAACTATAAGCTTCCTGCTCCACTCCATTCTGATGCATCACTTGGAAATGAACGTCTGTGTTTTCCTCATCTGAGCTGGAATCTGGATCTGAACTCTGATGTTGCTCTCCATTCTGTTGCATCGCTAATGTTAGGTCGGGGGTGTGAGGAGCTGTAAGCTAGCTGGAGAGTGTAAACTGAGAGCTCCCAGCTCGAACCTCAATTCATTCCCTACAGCTTCTCCTTAGCCCTACATTTAACCCTCCAAGTGGAGAGATATGGAAAAATAGTGTCTTAAATTAGACTTTACTACCTCTCCATGACATAATTAGTCATCCACGTTAGCACGTAGCTGCCAGTGCTCAGAAATGACAGAACATTAGTTTTATAACTTTAAAAAGTCATTGATCAAATATAAAGCTAATTTCTGTGATTCAGAGCACACCAACATGAAGAAATGCATTTCTCCTCAACGTCACAAGTGCAACGCAAATCACCCCACCAGTGGAGGGATACACAGTCTTAAACCTCTACAGCTCTGCCTTTAAAAAACAAGTTGGGGCACCACTAAAGCTCCAGATACCACCACAGTTCAAGAGAGTCTGGCCATAGAGAAAAAACATGGTGCTCAAAAATCAATAGCTGAAAGTCCCTCCCTCCTGCTGGAGCCGGCCGCAAAAGAACATCATGGCGCCCAAAATCATTAGCCAGATCCTTGACCGAAACCCCCCGTTTTAAGCTTTCGACCTTTTTTCTCAAAGTAATCACAATTAAAAGATGACTAGGAATACTTTGAAAATAGATCTTAAGAGGATCAGAGAGGGGCTAAAGTGCTTTAAAAAAGACACAATTCAAAGTTATGCAAAGTAGTGCATTTCTGTGACGTCTGTCTGCTTTTTAAGTCTTAATATTGTTTTATTTTGACATTTTAGCTGCATATTACATCCTGACTCTGTGGGATCTTAACCCTTCTTCTGATACGTTATCTTTATGTGTTCAGATCAGTTCCTGTCATCTAAAATCCTTTTCTGTCTTCTCCAGGGAAAGCATTTACCGCCTGCTGCCTCAGACCACCACGGAGAACATCAGTAAAAACTTTGAGCTGTACTCCATAGACCCGTCAACGCGGTATCCCAACCTGAACTCCAGCTGCGTGCGCCCTCAGCAGGTCAGAGCGCTCACCACGTTTCCTGTTCAGATCAGACTGAGATCAGTCATGTCACTGTGGATCTGTTTCATCATCTGACTCAGTGTTTGATCCAAAAGCCTCTGTGGATGAGAAACCTGCAGCTCGACGCACATTTCAACTTGACTGTCAGTCACTGTTGTAGCATCAGATCTCCAGTTTCATGGTGAAGATGCTGAAATAGATGGCTGGAATTGCTGAAGCTGACAGCCAGCTGGAATATTATCTTAATGCCAAATTAGCCTAAAAACTAAAAAAAAAAATCTTAGGTTAGCCAAACAACTAGCATTTAGCTGAAAAAAATAGCTAAACCTCAAAATATCCTAAAAAACAGACAAATCCTAAATTAGCCGAAACACTTAGCATGTAAACATTACCCTAACTGCAAAACAGCCTCAAAAACGTTTTTATAAAAGTTTAAATAAGCAAAAACAGCTAGCATGTAGCTGAAAAAATAGCTAAACTACAAAATAGCCTAAAGTCTTAATAAATCTTATTAAATGCCAAAACAGTCCAAAAAGCAAGCACAATGCCAATTTTTAAAACTTTAAAACTTTTTAACATAACTTTGAATATAAAGGCAGGAATATTTTTCCAGAATAAATCAACTGTATTTTTTTTTTTTTTCAAAATATACAAGTTAGAAATGAGAACAAGATAATATTGGGCCATTAATAACAACAAAATAAAATGATCTGAATGGGCCGGATAGAATTACTGTGACATATGAGGTCTAGACTCGTGTGAAAAGGACAGAATCGGATTCCAGACAATTCCATGATCCAGACTTTGTGGGAACCAGTCCGGACGGTCCCTTTCTGTTCCATCATGGCTGCACAGTTGGGGTCCATGAAGAGCCAGTTTAGTGAGGAAGAACTGGACTGAGTCCTGACCTCAAACCAACAGAAGAGTGAACCAGAGTTGAGACTGAGAGACGGAGCTTCTGAGAATTCCTATGATCCCCTCGGAACCTGTGGAAAGACTTCCAGAAGAGATGAAGCTGTTTTAGCTGCAATTGGGATCCAAAGAAAGTATGGAAAATGATGGGATTTCAGTCCACACATGCGTAAAGAAAATGCTTTGACTCAACGTCTCCTTCACAGGAATTTAAGCAGCAGCTTTCTGACCATCCTGATAAAAACTCATTCACACACTGTACTGTTTACATCCTGTTTTCAGCTTTCAACTGAAAACTCTGGCATTAGCCTATCAATCACTTACATGGACTTTATTTTACAAACAAGATTCCGTTTTTTTTTTTTCGTTTTTTTTTTGAAGAAACTCGTCATTGTTTTTTTCCCTAATACTTTCTGACATTTTGGGTCAAATAATGATCAAACTCCATCATCAATTTTTCAGCGTTACAAACTCTTAAACTTCTGTTCCTGTCTTCCTCCTGCAGGTCCGGCACCTGTACATTGGCGATCACCATGACAACGATCGGCTGGAAAAAGGAGTGTCGGCTCGGAGATCTGTCAACCTGTCCAGAAAAGGTGAGTCTGCTGATCTGCACTCCCAGCACTGAAACCATAGGAAGCAGATGGGAAGGGGGGCGGTGTGTGTGCCTCTGTTTGAGGAACCCACACTGATGGACCGTCAGGTCTCGTGCTTCACTGCTGCCTCATGAAGGAGCTTCTGTTGTGGTCGAATGG
>NC_050517.1:7309827-7337020 GCF_002922805.2 Oryzias melastigma
GGTACCAGTGTAGAGCAGTGGAGTGTGACTGTAAAATGTCAGAAATACGCCATTTACCCAGTTTCTCCGACAAACTCTGTTCCTCTGCAGAGTCCGAGGTGCGTCCCGGCCGCCTGCTGGCCTGGTGTCAGGATCAGACCCGCGGATACAGAGGGGTGGACGTCAAGGACCTCACGTCCTCCTGGAGGAACGGCCTGGCGCTCTGCGCTCTCATCCACCAGCAGAGGCCTGACCTGATGTAAGCACCAGAGGATAACAGGTCTTCAGCGGGACTTCTTCATGAGTGTGAAGGACTCTGGACTGTTTGAACAGCAGATGTGTTGATGTCAGTATCTTAAACCTCCTGGTGGACACGTTGTTTTTTGACTGATTTCAGAGACTACGACTCTCTGAAAGAGGAGGACGTGGCGGCAAACAACCAGCTGGCATTCGACGTGGCTGAGCGAGAGTTCGGCATCCAGCCGGTAACCACCGGGAGGGAGATGGCTGCACAGGCTAACCCAGACAAGCTGCTGATGGTTCTGTACCTGTCCAGGTTCTACGAGGCCTTCAGGAGCTCCCCAGGAAACGGTCAGTCTTCACCTTCATTCGGCTGACTTCCACTGGTGTGTCTGCGGAGCGTCTCCTTTATATTACCACAAAAAAAAAAAGAAAAAGAATGTTCACTAATCAATCGGAATTAGTACTGGGTATGGATTATAATTGCCAGAAACGATTCGATTCACAAGAGTCTGAATCCAGTTGATTCCGATTTTTTTTTTTTTTTAATTCTTTTGATTCTTCAGTTCAATTAAATTTTGAGTTTACACATTGATACACATTTGTTTAGAAATATATTAATAATCTATTTGTTTTAAATATATTTATATTAATCTGATCCAGTTCACATACTGTAAATGTATCAGTGAAATAATGAGATTGTTAATATCATTCAGTGTTCCATGGATTCTTTAAAGAAGAAGTTCTAACTAAAATGTTCAGATCATTAACAATGTAAACATTGTTCTGCTTCTCCTGGAGGGCGCTTCAGTTTGACCACTAGGTGGCAATCGCGCTACAGCATTACACCTTATTCCAGAAGAAGAAAATATGAGGAAAAAAACTGTATTTCCTTAAAAGAGTTTGGAAACCTCATGCCCGTGAGTTTATAAAGATGTTCATTTAGTCAGCAGTTTAGGTCGACAGAGTGGACTTTAGCTTTATGTGTGTATCGATTTATTCTTTTTAAGAATCAATTATTGATCCATTAAGCTTAAATCGATGTATTAATTTTATTAACTCAGCCCCAATCGTAATGTTTTACTGAAAATAGAACTCAACCTTTCATGAGTTCTAATTTCCAGTCTGTCTTTGCATCAATTTTGCAGTAAAAAGCCAATAAGCTGAAACCAGGTCTGGGTTTCTAAATAGATTTTTAGTTGCATTTAAAAAAAAAAAAAAAATATATATATATATATATATATATATATATATATATATATATTAAAATTTATATTTTTCTTTTACATTTTATCTACGGCGGCTGACACGGCTCTGATAAATGCAAAAGCCGACAACACGACGATAAAAGCCAATGATAAAATCCCACAACAGAACGACAAAATCTGAAGCACAACGACAAAAGCCAAAGTACAACGGCAAAACTGAGGTCGCCATGCTGGCAGGAAGATGTCTGTTTTCCGGGTAGCCGAACAACAGTTTGAAAATGAATAAAACTTCAAAAAGTCAGTTATTTGTTTTCAATGTGAATTATTTCCGTCTTGCTTCAACTTTTGTCGTTGTGTCGTCGGTTTTTGTCGTTGTGTTGGGGCCTTGAGCCGCGTCGACCACCGTATTTATCCACACGTTAACGGAAAACACCAACGTCCATTTTTGCCATAGATGACGAAAGTTTTTATTGGCTTTACAAAAACTCAACATCATTTCTGACACAAAACATGCATTTTACAAGAACTCTGTGAGGAAGGACAAAGTTTTGGATGAGTGAAGACAGTGGAACAATCTTCTCAACACGGGACAAACCACTCCTCTGGGAGTCGGGGGGATGGACCGGAGATGTGCATGTAACACAACGGAGATGACACACTGACAGGAAGCAGCTCTGCAGGAGACTCTGACCACCATCTCAGACTGCAAGCTCTGTCCTAAAAAAAAAACATCAATTATTTTTATAAACGTCCAAAGCGTTCAAAGAATGTGTTTTGGAAGAAACAGAAGCCCAGCCCGACAGACTCTTGAAACGGTAAAGAATCAAATGTTCTGAGGAAATAGCAGACCTGTCTGAGTCGGTCACGGGCTCGAGCTGCACAGCTGCGGTCCAGTGGGTCGGTGCCAAAACCTGCTGGTATGTCAGTTATGTGTGTGGGAGCCGAACGCGGCGTTTCCAAACCTCCAGACCCACCCAACACCACCACCACATTCAGGGTTTTAACCCTTCAACACCTGAGGCGTCGTCGGTGACAGTTAAACACAAAACCTTTAATGTACTGTAACTTCTCAACCGGTAACACGATCAACATGATTCCCGTAGATTCTTTTCTCCTTCAGAATCTACGGGAATCATGTTGATCGTGCTAGAAATTAAAAACTTACTGTAATTCAAAGAACACATCACAACATACGTAAAAATCAAAGCGTGTAAAGTCAAGGACCGGGGGCCGTATGCGGCCCTCCACATCATTGTATTTTATTGTTATTAATGGCCCGATTCTATCTTGCACTTATTTCTAACTTGTATAATTTAAAAAAAATATAAGTTTTTAAATTGGCATTCTGCTAGCTTTTTGAACTATTTTGGTATTTACTAAGATTTTTTAGGCTATTTTTGAGTTTAGCTAATATTTTAGCGACATGCTAGCGGTTTTGGCTAATTTAGGCTTTTTATTTTTTAGGGTTTTTTTTAGCCTGTTTTGAAGTGAGGCTAATATTTACATGCTAGCTGTTTTGGCTAATTTAGGCTTTCTTTTCCGTTTTTTTAGGATGTTTTGAAGTTTAGCTATTTTTTTCAAGTTTTTATTTTTTGTTTGTTTTTTAGGCTAATTTGGCATTTAGCGAATAGTTTAGCTGGCTATCAGCTTCAGCGTTTTCAGGTATCAACTTGAGGGTTTTCAGCTTTATGGTGTTTTTTATTCTAACTCACACTTCCTGTTGGTCCTGCAGGTTCAAAAGAAGCGGATGAGAACATCAAAGAAAACTCTGACACCAACCACAGCCTGCCAGGACTTCTCCTGCTCAGGAAGAGGACTCCCAGGGTGATGCTGCCCTTCTCCTTTACCCCGCACACATCCCTGATTGTCAGAAAAAGCCAAAGCTTGAACGTGTCTGCTGCCCTCAACAGGAGGACAAACATCAGGAGGAGGACTCCGTCCACAAGAGGAGGCGCAAAGGAAACGACTACCTCTCAGAGGTGAGAGCAGCCATCCTCACAGGCGATGTCCCAAAGTCCAGTTTCTTCAGGCTTCTGCTTCCGTTACAGTTGTCCTGCCACAGTGCGCCGCCTGCTGGTGAGGACGCAGAGCTGCAGGAGAACAATGTCCGCTCTTTGGCCACTCGGCTGCAGGCCAAGTTTGAGGAGAACTCCTCGATGGGGACGGTGCGCACAAAGGTGAGAAACGTGTCTGAAGAACTCCAGAACGGCTGGTTTTTAAAATCTGGTTTGTCTCATTTTATAACGGCTGAAAGAATTCAGAAAGTTTGCAGAAATGTTTTATGAATGCAATTAGGGCTGCCACGATCAGTCGACTAATCGACTATTAAAATAGTCAGCAACTAATTTAATAGTCAATTAGTCGTTACTTTATATTATATGGAGTCGGAGTGTAGTAAAGTTAAAAGTTGTGCAGTTTAGCATTGTGCTAGCTTTTTGGACTATTTTGGCATTTATTAAGGATTTTAAGGCTATTTTGGAGGTTAGCTAACACTTCAGCTACATGCTAGCTATTTTGACTTATTTAGGCTTTTTTGTTGTTTCTTAGGCTAATTTGGAGTTTAGCTAATATTATAGCTGAATGCTAGCTATTTTGACTTATTTAGGCTTTTTTGTTGTTTCTTAGGCTAATTTGGAGTTTAGCTAATATTATAGCTGAATGCTAGCTGTTTGGGCTAATTTAGGCGTTTTTGTTTTTTAGTCTGTTTTGGAGTTTAGTTAATATTTCAGCTACATGCTAACTGATTTGGCTAATTTAAGCTTTTAACTAATATTCAGCGTTTTTAGCTATCAGCACTAGCATCTTCAGCGGTCAAATTCAGCTTACAGCATTCACACTTGCATTATCACAGGTAATGCTATATTTCTAGTTTTTAGTTGGTTTAAGGCTAATGATGGCTAAGATATGTGCTTTACATCCACTTTGCTCATGACTCGATTAGTCGACTAATCTGAAAAAATAATCAGTGATGAGTCGACTATTAAAATAATCGTTTGTTGCAGGACTAAATGCGATTTGAACTTCATTTCTTTCTTCCTCCCTTATCTCTCATTTTCACACTATGAAGCATTTTATAGTTTCATCCTTTCATTTTTCCAAATTAAAAATCCTGTTTTACTTCCTTTTTAAACCTCTGTGCTTTCAGTTTATTTCCTTCCCCTTTTTCTTTCTCCTCTTCCTCTGGTTTCCTAACAGTCCATCGAGGATCCTCTCAGTCCTTCTCCTTCTTCCTCTGAGTCTTCCTCCCCAACATTTCCTCTGTCAGATGAAGAAGAGGAGGAGGAGGAGGAGGGTGAGAATCCCCGCTTTGCTAAGCCCAAAGACCCCCCTGCTCCTCCTCCTTTGGCTCCTCCTCCTCCTAAATGGCAGGTAAGCTGGTCAGTGGCTCCCGCCTCTACAGCAAACGTCGTCAAACCTTCCCTCCTGCTCCTCTACCCCCCAGCCTTCTGTCTACCTTCGCTTACTGGAGAATCCTCCTGCGGCCCCTCCCTCTGGGAGTGGCTGCAGCCGCTCTCCGTCGCCCTCTGAGGGCCCCCCCACAGCAAGCTGCTTCTCTGACTCCTCAGCGAGTCCTTTCTGTGTTTCTGCCTCGAGTCCTGATCCCGCCTCGGAGCAGCAGGTGACCTTCATCCTTCACTTGAGCCTGTAGTCTTCTTCTGTTCCTCTTTCGCTGACACCCCCACCCACCCACCCACCCCCTCCCGCTTTCTCCTCAGGGGACAAACAGCAGACCATCGACCAGAGAGTTTTCTAAGAGGAGCATAGAGGAGCGGGCGGCGCTGCTCTCCTCCATGTTTGGTGCTCCTGTGAGCGGCTGGCAGGTTCAGTATAAGACTCCTCTAGACCTGCTGGTCCTGGACTTTCACAGACCAGAGAGCCAGCATCTACTCCAACATCACTTTGAGGCTATACTCAATTCAACAGAGTTATAGACCCTGAGATCCTGTGATCCTGAGCATGAGGTCGCCCTGAGGGGCTGCGGCGTCTGAGGGGTTACAGGACTTCTATCTCACTCAGGGGGTGTGTCTGCGTGACAGCCGCTTCCACAAATTCTGTGTCTCTGTGACAGAGTTTGAAGGCTGTTCCACATTAACTCGAGAGGGGAAAAAATAGGAGACCTTTAATTTTATATTGTCTCGACAAAAATAAGTAAAACACCACAGTTCAGGAGTCCCGAGCAGGCTGCTCCCACTCCCTGCAGCAGCTGTCTGTCTGCCGGCGTATTGTCTGGGAGGCTGTCTGCAGCCAGGACAAAACGCTCGTATTGGACTAGTATTTTACCCGCTGATCGGGTCACTGAAAACTTCACGTGTCCAAAGCTGAGTTCCTGATTGGCTAATGCGACGTAGCGACCCGTCTAAGTTCTCTGACCTGCTGTGTAATGCAGCCAGACATTCGAGCACATGCTCGTGCTCGCCCCGTCAGCGGTCTTATATGAGCCCGCCCACTATCACAGGAAAGGGAGAAGGATTGGCCTGAACTTCAAAGTACTAAAAAGAGTAGAAGTGATTGACATGTCATTTTCACATTTAAGATGAAGTGGGAGGATAAACCCCTAGAGATGGAACATCTCGTTTTCAAGAGGGTCCTTCATTACAAGAAATGATAACAAGTGACAGAGTAGAAACCAAACAAAATGGTAAAAACAAAGATAAATACTCATATCTAACGCACATACATGGCATTACAGGTTCTCAATATCCACCCCTACCCAACATGACATTTCAGAAAGTTTAGATAAACACATTTGCAAAAAAAAATCATACAAAAAACAGACAATAGGTGATTGATAAGTCAGAATTCAAAAAGTATGTTTAAGATGAATTGAGAGAGCTTTCCTAAACAATGACAGAGATGAAATGGAACATAAAGATAGAGGAAGGTTGTTCCAGTCTAAATGAGGAACCGATTGCAGCAGTTTGTTTTGGTTTCGTTAGTACCACGTAAATCAGAACAGTTGCTACTTGGAACCGATCGTCGGTGCCCAACCTTAGTGATGAGCAACATGAAACTCATGTGGACCATGAGATTTGTTGGCTATTTCTCTACACCAAAGTCGTCCGTCAGATGTATCCAAACAATGTTTTAGTAACTCCCTAAATGGCGTCACTTTAAGGAATCTTTTGGCGCCTTTAGATCAATTCAATTTTATTTATATAGCCCAAAATCGCAAAGAAAATTTGCCTCATTGAGCTTCATAGATCAGTCATGTTTTATGAGCTGAAAACGACATGATGCACAAACTAAAATGTTCAGATTGTGGGAATTATCAAACAAACCCATCAGAAGAAAAACAAGAAATGTAGATATCAGTTTGGTCCCCACCTGAAGGATGTTTCTCATTTCTGCTTTATTGGCGATCTTTTCTGTGTGAATGCTGCAGTTTCCTCCTCTTCCTAAACCCCTGCAGGTCAAATCCTCTTCCTCTGCTTCTTCATCTCCTCCTCCTCCTCCTGCTGCTCCTCGGTCTGCCTCTGAGACTTTTCCCGTGGTCCACCCTGTCCCTGACCCCACTGCCCAGGCTGCTTTTGCTCTCGACCCGCCGGCAGATAAAAGCAGAGACCCGACCCCCTCCTCCTCCTCCCCGCCGTCCAGGAAAAAGTCCTCCCCTCACGCTGCTCCTGTTTGTTCGCCCAGCACTGATGAGGCTCTGAAGATCTCTGACCTTCAGAGAACAAATGAGCAGGAGGAGGATCAGAGCGCCCCCTGGGGGGGTTCGGACCACAGGAACTTAGCTGAAAATGACCACATGGAGGTAACGCTGGTCCTTGACTCGTCTGTTTTGGTGTGACTTGAGCGAAACGTCCTGAAATCAGCAGACGCGTCTCCACGTATCACAGTTTCCTCTATGATGAAGAACGCTGCTCCTTCCGGCTTAAGACAGAAACAGGAGGCGTTCATCATCTTCTACCTCAAACTCTGTCGCTCGTGAAGCTGCTAGTGGGAGAATCTGTTAGACGACTCATTTCCCGCGTCTCCTTAGAAGACGCTGCCTTTACTCAAACATTTTTAATTCAGTTCTGCCCGACCTGAACCTGCGATCGGACTGAAGACTGTAGTGCTGGGCCATATGGAAAAAAATTGTATATCATTTTATATCATATTCATATCACAACATTAATTTATTTATTTTACATTTAAATCAAAAACGGGAGAATAAAACCTCTTGAGATGAAACGTCTCATTTTTGAGAGGGTCTTCATTTACAGTATGTAAACGGATTCAAACAGGAATGGCAAAAAAAAAAATCAGCAAAGAAAACTAAACAGAACTAATTTGACGGTTAAAGATGACACAACATTCATACAAAACACACTGGCTCACAATATACACCTCTCCTCATAACAATTCATAACAAAAGCCTACACAAAATGACATAGCTTCCATCAAAAAAGGATATAAAAACTAATGTAACAAATTAAAATAATGACAATATGAAATGAGAAACTAAAATGGCATTTATGTTAAAGAAGAACCAAAAGAGCTTTTCTAAATGCTGGGAAGGATCTTCTGGAAGGAAATGATTGAGGAAGGTTGTTCGTCATTTGGTGTCTTAAAGCAAAATACGAGTTAATCCTTGGTACAAAAAAAAACCCGGATTATTGTGGCGTAGGTTATGTTGTAATGTATAAGGTATCAAGTACTGTCTCGAATGAGGAGGGAAGTCAAAATAAATGCATTTAAAAATAAACTGTAACCAATGAAATTGCCGTCCAACTGATATACCACAGTAAAGTATATTTTCAATTCTGAAAAAATTGACAAAAATGTTATTACTTTTCTCTGACTTTATTTTTTCAACTAACATTCAACTCAATCGTCACAAATGAGAAACATTTTTCTAAAGTGCACAAAAGTTTCACGTTTCTTATTAGGACATTTTTGCACAAAAGTTCAGCAATAAAAATGACAGAAGAGAAATGGCACGATAAGACGCTTCTATCGCCCACACGATATGTATCGTCATATCGCTCAGCACTAAAACACTGCATGTTTTCCAATAATGTAAGGAGGCACGCCGAACGGAGGCCACTTCCCGTCGGCGCCCTTGTTAACCTTTGTGGTTCACACAAGGCGTAAAGTGCTGCACTCCTCTGCAGCCGGCTCGCGCCGTCTCATCTATTTTTTGGCGAGCTGTGTCAATCCTTGCAGGAAGTTACACCAAAACACACAAAAAATGTGGTCCATTTTCAAATTAGAATCCTTTTTTTACAATAAAACACTGCTATTGACAAATGCGGTCATATTTTTATATCTAAACAGACCGTAGAGATGAAAATAAACACACAAACACAACTGGTTCAGGGCACAGGCGGCTGTGACGCTGAGCTCAGCAGAAGAAACGCTCTGAAGTTCCGCTCCAACAGCTGTCCCACCGGAGCTCCCAGCTACAGTAAGGAGGTACAGAAGCAAAGCTCCGCCCACACGGGTCTCCTCTCTCCTCCTCATGCTCCGTCAGCTCCAACTCCTTCTCTTTCTTCTCTGTCGCCTTTAACTGTAGCGGACAGTTGGGAAAGTTTCTTCATCCATTAATGCCAAAGCTCAGATTCTGGCCATCCTGTATGAGACCGACCACAGACCCAACGCCCCGCCGGTAAGAAGCTCCAGAGCTTCCTCTGCAGCCGGCATGTCCATCCTCCAGCACCAGAGACTGCCTAACATTACCTCGCTGCTCGAGCAGCTGCTTTGACCAAACGTTTTCATCCTCAGACGGGTTTTGATGCAGCAGGACTTCAGAGTCCCTCTGGACGTCCAGCATGCCGTCTGAAGCTCAACCATACTGATGTGCTGCTTGATGATTTAAACTTGCTGAACTGACACAACAAAAGAAGCACGTGTGTGTGTGTTTTTTTCTGTTGGGGAAAAAAATGTATATACTGTATGTCCCTTAATGATTGTCTGCCCACTGAGGTGAAGCTTCCTGAGTTTGCACAGATCCCAAAACCCAACTTCAGTGGGAGAACTGAAGTCTGACACCCCTCCCTTATCCTCTTCCTCTCAGTGCGTGAAGCGCCGGGACGGCCCCCCCGGGCTCGGCGGCAGCGACATCTGCCACTTCTGCGCCAAGCGGGTGTACGTGATGGAGAGGCTCAGCGCCGAGGGCTTCTTCTTCCACCGAGAGTGTTTCCGTTGTGACGTCTGCCGCTGCGTGCTCCGTCTGGGAGGACACACCTTCGACTCTCAGGGGGGTACGCTTCAGGCTTGGGGGGTCTGGTGTTAATGCAGCTTTCAGGACGTGTCAGAGCTGAAGTTTGGTCTGTTTTCCTTCACAGCTAAATTCTACTGTCGGATCCATTCAGCTCAGCGTCAGTCCAGCATCCAGCCGGGCAGGTCCAGGAGGAGGCCGGTAAGAAACTCTAGCTTCTCCTCAGTCCTGATCCAGTCATCCAGTTAGTCTGAGAGTGTCCACACTCTCACCATAGGGTCGCATTTGTTCCACTTCTAGATTCTTGCAGCCAATCAGAATGCACAAAAAAGGATTCAAAATTGCTTTGAAAAAACTCTAAAGGCAGACTTGAATGTATTGAGGGAACACTGCAGAAAAACAAGAAGCACAATCTAGAAGCTTACGCTGTAACAACACGTCAGAGAATCAGATTCTGGAGTTCAGACACTAAAGAAAAGAGAGGATCAATATGGCTGATCTGTTTTGTTTTTTTTTTTCCTGCAGTTTGGATATTTGATAAATTAAAATAAATGTCGTTAATTCTTGAAAATATACTCTAAAACTCTGTGTGCTGCCCCCTACAGGTTGAATTGTGTTTTACATTTGAATTTCATGATTGGTCAAACCATGTAAGTCCCATGTCATTTCAGAAATCCTCTGTAATGATCTGCAGCTCCAGTAATAACGGTCCAGTTACCCCAGCCCCACCCGTCTGACTGGTTTTTCAAATTTCGGCTATGTGTGGAGTCAGCCTCCAACTTCCCTGTTTGGTTACTTTTTAATCGATCAGACCTCATGTCCTCTCCTTCCTCACCAAGTCCTTGTTAAATGCATGTTTTGTGTCATAAATCATATGTTTTCATACGGCCAAAATTAAACTTTTGTCGTCCATGACGGAAAATGAATGCTGGCGTTAACGTGTGCTATTGCGTTGAAACATCACCTTAAAAATAAAATAAAATGTTATAAACTTTTATTTTGAAAGTACAATGGAAGTTTTTATTTTGGAACCCGGACCTGTTTCCCGTTTCTCTGGCTTTTTACCACAACGCTGACGCATCAACGGACTGAACATAGAACTCTGGACGTCAGACTACAACATGCCTGAGGCGGTGTAAACGTTCCAGCTGATTAATGAACGTTCCTTTTATTTTTTAAACGGAGACACTCTGCTGACGGACCAGTGGACATCAGCCTTTAGTCTGCGTAAAGCTGTGATTCTCCTCTCTCTCCTGCAGGAGGACCAAGGTCACGCCAAGCCCTCGCCGCTGGACGGTGGGATCTGCTCTCCTACAGGCAGCGGTCAGATGCGCCCCCCAGGTACTCTGGTTTCCTTGCTTAGGCGGGGCCTGAGCTGGCCGCAGCGGGCCGGCTGGGCCGTGTGCTTGCTGCCTGGACGGCTGTGGGGGGGCGTGTGTGGGTCTGTCACCGCTGTGGGCTCCCACCTCAGCACCTCCTCCCACGACTATGTCTTCCTGTTTGAGCTCCTCAGCCTAGGCTGTCCTTTGCTCTGCATGATGTTTGAGGTGCTGGGACAGATCTACCAGGAGCCCCAGCTGGCCCCCGCGGCAGCAGCAGCGTTCGGGCCTCCGTCTCATGCAGGAGGACTCTGATGAGGTCGTGGGACCTGCTCCACCTGGACACCCGCCTCCCTTCGGTTGAGTTAGTTGGTGCTGTGAGTTTGCTCTCACTGCAGACACTGGGATGCTCTGGGACCGTCTGCACACAGAACCAGGACTGTTGGTCTGAGCTTCATCTGCTGTCATGGCAACACTCCAAACTGTGCTTTTAAAACTCGTTGGTCCTTGTCCAACAAGTTGAAGTCACCATTCTTTGACCAGCTCAGCTTTTTTATTCCTGGAGACGTTTAAGTGGAACCATTTCATTCTATTTCCTCATTTGCCAAATATTTTTGAGCATGTTCTTGGCTTTGGTTGAGGATTTTTTGCCTGGTCCTCAGCCCCTCCACACTTTTTAAATGTTTTTGACTGTGAGAAAACGTCTTTCACTTCTTTTCATCACGTCTTATTTCTGCTGCGAGCCTTTCTCTCCTGTGTTTGAGGTGAAATAAGCTTTGGCTTCATGGCATTTTACTCAGTATTTTGACGTTTCCCATCCTCCCGTGTTTCATTTCCCAGCATCCCTCCTGTCCGTCCTGTTCATTTCCAAGTTTCCAGTGCTCTGATTGGCTGCAGGAGGCCATTGGCTGGGTTTAGTTGAAAAGTGTTGTTCCCGCCCTTCACCTGGAGTAACCTCGCATGAGTCTGTGCATGTGTGTGTTCGACTTTAAAGAACAGACGTGACCCTAAATGTTGAATCGCAGCAGACTGGTGAGGGTGCTGCAGCTTACACCTCAATTTAGGATAAAATTCTTCATCTCCCAGTCTCAAAATCCATTTGTTTGATTTCCTGAAAGAGCAGAGGGTTCTGTGGAAGGATCCAGAAAGTGTGAGTTTGTGGTCATAAGTTATTTAAAGTCGTACTGCTGCTTCTGCACGCCACACTAGACCCTCTAACCTCACCTTCATCCCTTTATAACCCCCAGAGATAACCTTTATCCACATATCTGTGGTTCCCTCTGTTTCAGAAGGAGGCCCCCCCACCTCTGCGCCCCTCTCCACCTCCTTTTCTTGTTCCTCCTAGTCTTTCCTCAGGAGACGATCAGTGCAATACCAGCTTTTTACTTTCTTTTATGCACTTTGATGGCTGAACTCTTTTTGTATTAAATTTGATCTCAGTGGATTTGTTTTCCCTTCTTGGTAAATAAATTCAGCCAAACTGCTTAATTTATGCTGTAAATATATTTAAAAATAAATTAATTCTTATCAATACTTCTTTTCTTTGTCATTTGTGGGTGATTGTTTCTGACTTCTTTCTGCACCTCTGTGCTGTTCTGCTGACGTCACACCAATCCTGTTCAGGATCAGCTGACTCGGCTAAAACGTCCAGCAGAAACTGCTCAGCTACAACACCTGAACAGAAGTGAAGTGAATCTGTCGCTTCCTGTCGACCTCCTCTCCTCCTTCCTCTGGGTGTTGGTTTCTTTTCAGTGTTTTCAGGAAGAGGATCAACCCTTTAGCTCTCCTCCAGTTCATGAGGCCTTTATGTGAAACTGAACACGCGAAAACTGCCGAGAGATCGACACGTTTGGATTAGTATTTCAAATTTCTTCTAAACTGTTTTGACTGCCTTGAAAGTTAAAACAAAAAACATTTTTTTTCTTCTTAAAGTTCCACTCCCAACTCTAATTTTATCTATTGTAATATCGTTCCCAGTGGTCTTTTAATTATGCTTATGCAGATTGTAGCCCACATCAAAAAGCCTGTCATTTTTTTAAAGACCCCTCCAATGAAAATCGTGTTTTTGCAATTTTTAACATGTATTTGTGGCATTTTTCTCCTGAAAGAGAACAAATGTAATAAGAATTCATTTAGTTTTTTTCATTTCCGAGTATTTCTCCTTTTAAATCTGTCAAACTGTCTTGGACAGACTCTGTCTGAATGAATGATCTTCTTTCCATCAACAGCTCTGCTGCACATGCACTAAACCCTCATCTGTTCCTAGTGTCTAGTTCAGGTTCTGGAGAAGAGAAGATGGTATCTTCACATTGACTGCAGTCAAATGAGCCGCCGTTCACATTTCTGTGGTCAAATCAGCATCACTGGATTTTTGGTGTGAGTTTCATCCAATACTTACGGTAGCAGGACTGAGAACGCTGGAAAATCTCCACCAGACTCCACGGAGCTTCTTGATGTGACCACGGAAATGTGAACGGCGGCTCATTTGACCGCAGTTGGAAAGGATTGTAACTCAATGAAAGAGCATTTTGATGTTAGCTTTGATTATTTTATCAAGAACTCTGAGAAACCAATGATTGAATGTATTGATCACAGTCAATAAACATTGGAGAATTAGCTAAAAGAGTCTTTGGTGAACTGGAAGGAGAAAGAATCAGGATTTTGGAGGAAGTTCTGTCCATGAAGATCTTCACTTCCTCGTCCAGCTGACATCCGGATCAGAACCATACGGCTGGACATTACCCAGATTGATGGATGTTTTTATGTAGCAGCGGTGAAGATTTATGCTAGAGAGACACAGAGCTATCATAATCAGACATGATGGGGATCAGGGGCGGGGCTACTCAACTCAGCTCCAAAAGCCACGCCCCCTCAGAGGAGATTTTGAGAGCAGAGGCTTCAGATAAACATGAAAATTTGCTTTTTAAGACATTTAAGTCTCGGCATTTTAGGTTTAAAACCTCATAATCATAGTTAAAACACTACTGGGAGATTTTTTTTTTTTATATATATAAAATTGTCAAAGGAAGAATTTACAGACATTTTCTGCAAAGCAGCTCGGGTTCATTAGAAATTCACCTCTGGTTTGTGAACGGGACTCTTTATATATTTAAAAAGTAACTCTTTATTGATATCCCACCATCCCTTTGTTTTACACTTTCACTGGCTAGCGAACAGACCCCCCACCACCCAAAGCTAACATAATCAGTGCATCAAAATTAAAAATTGAAGAGACAATGCCAGAGCTTTTCGGCTGTACAGTTTCGATCCAGATTTCAGCTCGGATGAGGAAAATGAAGATGTTAATGGATCTATTTGTCTGCAAGTGGATGCATCAGAATTAGAACAGAGAACAGAGACTTTGCCCCCCCCCCCCATCATAGTTGCTGCATCACAAACTTAAACCTTTTCAAACCATGAGTTTTATTTTTTGATCCATCACAATTTGAATGAAGAAATCATCAGAAACACAGTTTTAATCTTAAGTTCTTTCACGTTTGTCCTCAATCGTGAGAAAAAATGCTACAAGAACTTAAAAAACACCAAAAACAAGGTTTTCAATGAAGTGGGTCTTTAAAAGGATTTACTGCATTTATTACAATACTGATCGTCTAGATCAGGGTGTCAAACTCAATCGCACAAGAAGCCAAAATCCAAAACACACTTTAGGTCGCGGGCCGAACAGGATAAAATTTAAAAACTACCAAAACTACATTTATAAAGGTTCAAAAACTGTAAGTTTTTAACATAATTATGAACTAGATATATAGCATTACCTGCAATAATGCTAGTGTGAATGCTGTAAGCTGAATTTGGCTGCTGAAGACGCTGAAGCTGATAACCAGCTAAAATATTAGCTAAATGCCAAATTAGTCTAAAAAAGCTATAAAAAAACAAACTTAGATTTACCAAAACAGCTAGCATGTAGCTGAAATATTAGCTAAACTCCAAAGCAGCCTAAAAAAAAGCTAAAATGATGCCAATTTTTAAAACTTTTAAAACCATAACTTTTTAACATAGTTATGATGCTTTTATCTAACCAGAGACGATGTCGGCCCAAGTGCCCTGCTCAAAGGTATGACTTGATATTTAAACCTCTGACCAGCTGACAGGTGTTCAAGCCACTAGGAGACCTCCCTTTTGTGTCTCAAAATAAGAAGTAAGCTTATATTCCTAAAATGATCAGATATTTGGATGTTTTTAAAAAGCAGAAGATTATTTGAGTGAATGTGTGATGGTTTGATTCCGCGCCTCCTGTTTGTCATGAGTGACTAAAGGCTGAGAGATAAAGTATCAGACAAAAACTTCAGTCATAGTCTGCACCCAAAGGGATCATCTTAAATAGGTGTTCACCCCTCCCCTGCTGCCGCCGCCACTGCCGGGGTTCATTTTCATTCTTTGCTGTGATGAAGTGGAGTCAGCTGTGGACGCTTCTGTTCTCTTTCATTTCTCTGTGAGTACTTGCTTGTTGGGTGAAGATCATTCCTTCTCTTTCAATATTTTTAGCTCCACAATCAAACTATTTTGTTGCTCGTCTAAAACGTGTAGACGTTCCTGCATCAGATCCCCTTCAAATGTGTGTAAAGCAGCCGACGTGCATGAACCGCGCAGTTTGGTGTCGCTGTGGAATTACACCCGGTGAATGACTGAAACTTTTGTTTGCAGGAGAGGCAGAGCGTCACAGAGGAGATCCAGGTGACGCTGAGATGGCTGTTGAAGCTCTGGAGGCGTCCTGCATCATCACGCCTTCAGAGGAGGAGAGTAGCAAAGGTCTGTGGGCTTCAGCCAAACAAAAATATAATTTAAGTTGGCAAAAACATTTTTCACTGACAAAAAGAGGATAAAAGAAAAAAAAAAGTTTGTTTTACAAACTCCAGCTGCTCTTCAAGAGATCAATGCCTTCAGTTTGACCTTCAGATCTTAACTTCATGTCTGATGCACTGCATCGTGGGTGAACATCTTTAACAGACCACCCTCTGCATCAGTGTGCCTCAGCTCAGTAGTGTGCAGTGAGAGATGGTCAGGTGAAATTATTCAATTAAACCTAATTTGTCTAAAGACATTCACCATCGCCAGGATATCAGCTTTTTCTTTGTGTTTATTTAAATCCTATTGAAGACACTTTTAAAGAAGACTATCCCACAACTTTGCTTCAAGTTTGACCAATTGCTGTCGTTTTGGAAAGAGTCCACCCCCTTAAACTGCTTGTGCTGATCATTCTTAAACAAACCAGTGGTGTAGAGTCAAGGCCTGCAAAGCCTTCAGTCTTCTTCTTCTCCTTTTGGCTTTTCCCTTCAGGGGTCGCCACAGCGAATCAGTTTCCTCCATCTAAGCCTGTCTTCAGCATCCTCCACTCTAACACCAGCCACTTTCATGTCTTCATTCACTGCATCCATAAACCTCCTCTTTGGTCTTCCTCTAGACCTCTTTCCTGGTAGCTCTAGACTCAGCATCCTTCTACCAATATGTCTCTCCTCTAAACATATCCAAACCATCTCAGTCTGGCCTCTCTGACTTTATCTCCAAAACCTCTAACATGTGCTGTCCCTCTGATGTATTCATTCCTGATCCTATCCATCCTGGTCACTCCCAAAGAGAACCTCAGCATCTTCGTCTCTGCTACCTCCAGCTCTGCTTCCTGTCTTTTCTTCAGTCCCACTGTTTCTCCAAACAACATGGCTGGTCTCACCACAGTCTTGTACACCTTTCCTTTCATTTGTGGTAGTGAATTCAGTCTATTTAAATAATCCATTTATGATGGAATTGCTCCATAAAATAAAATTCATATATAAAAAAATGGTGTTAGAAACCTAAAATAGTTACTATGATCGAGGATGGTTTTGGCAGAAGAAGACAGACGGCTCAACTCTAAAATGCACGGGCCGCTACTGAATCTTTCAGACGTGGTTAACGTCCTCGCTCTCTTGTGCCGGCATGACTCAAAGTTTCTCAGGAAAAAATAACAGCTAGTTTGTGTTAAAGCGGTGTAGCTTCCGGCTACTGCTCCCAGTCCTTTCATTTATTATTTCTCCTGCACCACCATCTCTTCCTCCTCAGGAAGTGTGAGCGTTCTGCATAAACTTGTTGTTTTTAAAAAGTTCAATGTGTCTTTAGATTGTTGTATTTGGGTTTTCTTCATCTTAAATTTGACCAATACATTTATCTCTGGGATAAAAACAATAACTGTAGTGCGACAGCGATCACTTTCTCCAGTTCATATTGTTTGTTCTTCTATTGGAGCACTGATAGAAATATTTGAACTTTCACTTTTCTTAGCGAGCTTTGATGAAATGTCGACTAAAGTTGATCTTGTTTGTGTTTCTGCAGGTCAAAGCAGCAGTAAGAACCACCTGAAACGGAAGATCCGCTTCTGTGAGTGCCTCCGTTTTCTCTGCATCTTCGTTCTGTCTCAGACTTGGTTCTTGCTGTTGAATCTCAACAAGCGTTAAACTTTCTGTGAGGTTTTGGTTCATCTTTGTCCTGTTCTTGGCCTCTGGTTGCATGTCTTTGTGCTGTCCTTTAGTTTATTAATAAAGCTCTTTTCATTAAAAACAAAAAATGGTTATGGCGTTATCCCCCCACAAAAAAAGGAAGAAACAGCTGAAAGGACACCCATCCCAACCATAAAAATAAACTCACTCAGCATCAGCAACCCTCTGATATATGAAATAAACAAAATACTTGATGGTTAAATGTTCTCTTTTTACTCTATGTATGATTCAAATCAAGTAAAAGTGAGGTCAATATTAAAGTTTTGAGGGGTATTGTTTGGGCTGCAGGAGCCACCCGCCCCCGCCCCCCCTTTTCTACTCAGCTGATTGGTCACTTTACGCCCATGTAGCCAAAACTCACTTCATCTTAAATGCTACTTATGCTAAAGGTGTTAGCATTGCTGACAGCTGTGTTCAGCAACCTCTATTTTCCCATAGAAACACATTGCTAAAGATCATAATTATGCTAACTGTGCTAATGTGGCTAACATTGCATTTATCATTGTCATCTATCTCAGAAAGACATATTGCTAAAAATGCTAGCAGTGCTAGTAATCACAACATGGTGGTGCTAATGTGGTGTTGATGGCAATGAGTTTAATTTCTAGAGATGACATGGAGGGTTATTACTGTTGTCCGAGATACGTAGAGTGACGCCATAATGGAATGGTATAAAACTGCTTAATTTTGGTCCAATTTTAAAAAGGAAAACACTCTCATCAATAAAATAAGAGCCGCTTCAGCCTAAACATTCACTATTGAGAGTAAACTCACTCAGATCTTGTTCCAATGTTTTTTAGAGGTTCCCCTTTATCAGCTGACTCCAATAATTTACTAGTCAAGTCACATTCTTGTTTTTCCAGCTCTGTTGTACAATTGTAACAGTAGTTAGCAGACATCTATACCATTCTAATACGGCAGTTCTGTTCTGGTGGAGTTCAGGAGTCCTCTAAAGCTAGAAAGATGTCAGCTGCTCCGCATCTGCTCTGAACAGACATATTGTGTTGCCATGCCAACTCTGAACACAGGATGTCAGTGTTGCTCAGCTCCTCAGGAAACCGGGTCACAAACTGCAGTCAGATCAGAATTCCCTTTTTCAATTCTTGTGTGGAGATCCAGTCGTCAAATACAGTTTTGTCTCCAGGATTCAACTACTGGGTCTCTCATCTGTGAAAAAACATTTTGTTGCCACAATTTTCTAACATTTTAAATAAACTGAAGCTCAATGCAGCAAATTTTCTGTGTTTCTTAATAAATGTTTTACTTTCTCACATCTTCAGACAAATTCTGTGAATTTTATTTGTATAATTGTTGACCCAAACTTAATTAGAAAATCTAATGAAAGCATCCTCACGGTGTCATGCTCAGACATGCTCTTCTCCACATTTGTTCTTTATTGTTTGCTACTTTCAGTGAAAGTGATGTCACTGGGCAAACACCTGAAGGTTCATAAATGTTCAGTGACAGATGTGAGCAGGTTTTACTGTGGTGGATCATCAGCTTTGTGTTGGCGCAGCTGCAGGGAGTGCTGGTCTGTTTTCAAAGGCCTGACTTTCATCATTACAGCAGGTCAAAAAAAACAAAACCCTGATGATAATGTAGATCAGGAGTCTACAACCTGCGGCTCCAGATCCACAAGTGGATCTTTTATCTCTCCATTGTGGCTCTTCGGCCAAACATAAAATAAGTCATGGAGACTGCTGATCCAGACATGTCAACCAACTGAGTCAGCAGCTCCCTGCTAATGGCTGCTTAACCAAAACTACCTAAAGAAAACAAATAAACAAAGCCCACAAACTAAGACTAAAGATCCAACCCCAAACTAAAATAACAAAACCCAGCAGTGTAAGACTGCTGAGGACAAAGAGGGGGGAAAGAACAAAAAAGTATTAATAAAAGAAAAATAAAACAGCATTTATTTAAAGTAAGGATTACTTAATTAGTATTTATTAAATTTAGATGAGTTAAATGTATAAACTGATGTCTGAGGTTCACATAGATGATAAACTATGTAGGTTTTTACATCCCTGTTGACCTGAAGACGTCTTGTTTGATCAACTCTACCTCCAGAATGAACAGATTTGATATGCAGAGCAAAACTTTGGTAAAAAGTTTGATCTTTAATGAGTTAAAAGCACATATTATCTTGTGCTGCACAACATTAGTTACTAGCTGCACTGAGATGATCCTGTTTGGTACAGAGCATCTTTTATTTTGAAAATAAGTTATTTGAGCTTCTGTCAAACGTTAAAAAAAAAATCACATTTTGAGAGATGTTTGGTTCTTTTTACATTTTTGCTTTTGTATTTTTCAAAAAAGACATTTATATTATTTAAAAAAAAGCAAAATCATGAATGCATGCTGAATTTCCTAAATGCTAAAGTAAGACTAAGCTTCTCCTTTTAGGTTTTGATCAGTAGAAAACGAGCCCGAATGACTCTTTTACTGTTAAAGGTTGCTGACCCCTGATGTAGAGAATCAAAAGTCTTTTAAAGGACAGACTTGCGGTGCTTCATGTTCTCTCATCAGTTTGTTACAAAGCAGGTCAGCAGGAGAAAGTCTCCTGCAAGGCAGTGGAGATGAGAACACAGCTGCCACGATTAGTCGACTAATCAACGACTAATCAACTATTAAAATAGTCAACGACTAATTTAATAGTCGATTAATCGTTACTCTATACTATATGGAGTCAGGGTGTAGTAAAGTTGAACAAAGTTGTGAGCGTTTAGCACCACAAAATGCACTTTTTTGTGTGATTGCCTAGTAAGCATTCACACTATAGATGCTCCTTTTTGTACGTTTTTCCGCACGTAAAAACTCAATCACACTTTCAGCTATTTCAGCAAATCTTAGCTTGTTCAGAACATTACTGCTTGTATTTTTGGTATTTATAAACTTTAAAGTTTTTGAAATATTGAGCAAAATATGCCTTATAGGAAATGAATGATAACATTTTCAAATTTCAAATTTAAAGTAATTAGCAACAACCCTTTAAATATATTAATGGGGTATGTTTTAATATTTTATAGTAATATTCAAAATATTTGGAGTTTAGCTAATATTTTAGCAACATGCTAACGTTTTTGGCTAATTGACACTTTTCACGGTGACATCAGACAAAGTGGTGACAGGGTCGACAAAGGGAAAAGTTTCTTTTGGCGTTTGCATTTTAAACAGCAGAGCTGACATCTAAACACTGTTTGACACAATTTTACCTAAATAATAAAAGGTAACATTACCAATTTCAACAGAAAATGTACAATATTTATTTTATGAATGTCCTGCTGAACTGTATTTTCATTTCCTGTCTTAGATCATTCAATAATAAAAACGAATTTGAATAATCCTTCAATATTGGATGTTTTATTGAAAATATTGACCTTTCATTTGAGCAGATATTATTCTAACAGGTTCTATTTTTGCTGTCGTTATTTCCACGTATTTTAAGTGCGATCAGCACAAAAGCCGATAGAAATTCATGTTTTACCTTCATCAAAGACGCACATCTCTTCATTGCTCTTATGCATTTTAATGGCTTCCCAGGATAAGTTTGCTTGTTTTATGGGATATTTCAGGGGATAAGTGTAAAAACAGGAATGGTTTGGCTCAGCAAAAATGTTAAAAGCAGCTATCGAGCCACATAGTTTCAGCTTTCAAAATAAGAGCGGCCAAGTAAAAAAAGAAAAAATCGTCTCTGGGCAAACGTATTTTATAACCATTATTCAAGCTAACAAAAACGTGTCTGCTGTGGACATGCTTGTGTGCAGCCTTCCCCCTGGTCTTCAAGTCCTTTCAGAGATCCAGACCCGAGACCGTTCCTGAAGTCGACTCGGACGCCGAGGAAAACTGCTCCTCTGGAAAACCAGCGGTACGGTGATCCCTTCTCTCTCCGTGTTCTCTCCTCAGGATGTAGAAGCTTGAATCAGGTGCAGTTCTTGAGCCTTATGTCTTTTTTGTGACACTTCTTCCTCAGTCTTCCCAGTGCGGCTCGCACAGCTCCCAGAAAGAGAGGAGTGAGGACTCCTCCGCTGCAGGGAAAGCTGTGTGCAGCCCATCTAAGAAGAGGCTGGTTCTGTCCAGTGTGAAGAGGGAGGAGTTTTTGAGGTGGGAGGACCCCATCACTCCAAGCTCCCCTCAGGAGGAAAAGAAGGAGCAGGTGGAGGCCTCGTATGTTTAATGCTGGAGTGTCTTCTTCTGGTCTCACTGCTTAACGGTGTTGTTGTTGTTTTATCAGGTGCGAGCAGACGTAGATGAGCTCCAAGCAAACAGATCGCAGAGCCGAGCGCCTTCCCAGTCAGCCTTCCAGGCTTTAGCCAATGCCTTCAGGAGGACGTTTAGAAGGAGTTCCAGCACCACCGTCGTAATGTTTGTGCAAACTTTTGCCTCAAAGAACAGAAAGCCCCGCTTGGCTGTGTGGAGGTCGAGACCTTTTCCCTTCTTCCTCAACAGGAGGCCTAAGCGTGACGGCGTCCGCAAACACAGGCCTGCGTCTGACGGAGCGTTCACCTTCAGCTCGCTCTTCTGCGTCCCCGAGTCGACAGTAGACGGGAAGCGGCTCAGCTGTCATAACGCCCAGTGGGCCTCTGTGGATGCAGATCCCTGGGGCGCTGGGCAGGACCTGCCCTCCTTGTTGCAGAAGGTGGCCATTAAGGACCGCAGAGCCTCTGAAGGGGCATTTGGGGACTCCAGGTCAGGCCCCCGCAAGAGGGTGGACCTGTTCTCATCGCTGAGGCTGAGAAGGAAGGGGAACAGCGAGGAGACGGAGCAGGAAGCTCAACATGACATCCAGACCATCCTCTCAAACTTCAGAAACAAAGGTTGGTGCAGCAGAGCAGCTTTCACAACTGCTTTGGCTCTGAAATGTTCTCCAGGGTTTTCCAGAGGATTTTGGAGAGAATAACAGTCAATTCAGTCGTTGGTTTCAGTGGTTCTACTTTATGACTCAAAGATGAACCTGCATAGATGCTCCTTAAAGTTTCAGCAAATCAATCAACGCAGCCCCAGCTCATCACACCGCCTCCGCCATGTGACTGCAGCTACTGAACACGATTCACACGTCAGGTTTAGTTTCGATGTTAAGTCAATGTACAGGTCCCATCAGAGGTCCTACGGCACGTTTTCCTCGTCAGGCTGGTCGTGGCGGTCTGGCAGCAGCGTGTTTCAGGGTTCTGCGAAGAAGACGCAGCAAGCCGACCAATCCAGGATGGTCAGCAGTCAAAGTCCAAAACCAACATGGAGGAAAATCTGATCGTTCTCAATAACTTTATGATTTTTTTTTTTTTTTTTACATTTTCATCGAGACGATAATAAAATCCTCATTCAGACGCAGCTCCTGCCGTAGAAGCTCACCGTACTGAGAGAATCTCTGAATGATCTCATGAACCCAGACATGGAGACCGGATTGCTGATGCTTTTGTAGAACTATGTTAAATAAATGAACCTGATCTCTGGACATCATCTGTGACTGTATAGATCCAGTCAAAACTGTGTGAGCGCAGAATAAAAGCATTCCAGTGTCTTTTAGCTCAGTTAATGCAGTTTTTAGCCAAATTATTATTATTTTTTATTTTTTTAAGTTGTTTTTCTAGGACATAGGCCCAAACAGAATTCTTCCTTTCTGCCTTCCCCTTCATTTATCCCTCCAAACGGAGTGTTATTAAAAAATAGTGTCTTATAATTTGGACGTCACTTTCATTCGATTAAGTCCCCAATAATTGCTGCTCTGCTAGCTTTAGCGCGGAGCTTCTAGCACTCAAATATACATAACAGCGGTTTTATAACTTTAAAAAGGTCACACTACAACAGAGTCATTACTTACATTTAAATGTAAACGTCTGTGGTTCAGACCACACCCATATGAAGAAAGGCGCTTCTTAGTTTAGCCTCGCGACGGATGACTTTGTATCCCTCCACTTGGAGGGTTGGATTTTTTTTTTATTTCTGGAGAGTGAAGAAAGGGAGAAGGGAAGAATTTGGATTGGGACATAGTTTCTGCAGAACGATAATAGTTCATTAAAAATTCACCTTTGGGTGAGACAGTAAGCACAGAGCAAGCCCACCCCCCTTTCCCATCCCTACTGCTGAGAGCTCAGATCAGGGAGCTTGTGGCCCTTCTAGCATATTTTTCACGTCACAAATGTGCTCTTTTTTCCTCCATCTGCTCCTGATAGAATGATTTGAATAAAGAAAAATCTAGAAATGCAATTTTAAGATACATTTTCTTTATGCATGTCCTTAGAAAAATGCCACAAAGACATGTTAAAAGCATCTTAAAACCCAACTTTCTTAAATTATTTTCTAGATTTTTAGAATTTTAGGAATTTTCCGCCATAAATGTGCATGTCTGAGAGTCTTTTTCTCAGCCATTTTTCAATAAAAGAAGCAGTTTATTCCCTTCAAATCAGAGTTCATCAAACTGAAATATTTCCCTTTTAGTTAAAACCCTTCTCCAGTGCAATGACAGTGAAACCATATTTAACACGAATCTTAATTCTACTGGTTAAGGCTTCCCTTTCAAGGTAGAATTCAAACCTTTTGGACGTCTGTCTTCAGCCTCCAGCCAGCAGAATCTGGATGAGCTCTCCTCCAGTGAAGATGAAAATGAAAACATGACATCCAATCACATGGTCTGTACAAAATGGATCAGCTTTGTGGGTGCAGAGCGACTTTCTCTCTGACATGCTTCATCTTCCAGCTGCCTCCAGAGAAGATGCAGAAGAAGCAGGAGAGGGTTGCAGCCCTGCAGGCGAAACGAGAGGAGCTGAAGAGACTTCACCGAGCTCAGGTGAAGAGAGCAGATATGGTTCTTGACATCTGAGGAACCTTGAACAAAGAAAAAAACCCAAAATCCAGATGAGCACATGTGGAGATGAGCTGTTTCTGCAGGAGAGGAACATTTTGACTTAAGTCTATTCCTCCTGATGACGTGCTTCATGTTTCGTCCCGGTGCAGGTGATCCAGAGACAGCTGGAGGAGGTTGGAGAGAAGCACCGCGAGATCGAGGAGCGAGGAGTGAAGATAGAGAAGATCATCAGAGGAGAAACGGGTGAACAGAGCCACGCCCACATTCAGAACTTCTCCACTGATCTTTGTCTCCGTTTCAGTGGAAGTCCTCAGTCTGACTGCAGCATTGCATTTCTCTGAGCGTTGAGAGAATGACGCCTCTCTACTCAGTTAACAGCTTTACTCTCAGCAGACACTCCATTGCTGCTTCATCTCCCCACAGACACAGCCTTTCATTGAAGAGGGTGATGGTTGCTGCAGCTTTCTCTGTCTTCATGGCTCACTTTGTCCTCCTCTTCCTCACAGACTCGGCTGAAGCAGAGGACAGCGATGAGGCCCAGCTCTATCAGTCCTGGTTCAAGCTTGTTCTGGAGAAGAACCGGCTGGCTCGCTACGAGTCTGAACTCATGATCTTGTGAGTGACCCACACATTACCTGATCACAAACCCGATCAACCATGGACTGTATATGAGAACTGGACTGACTGACCCCTGCTGGCTCCAAGAATCCAGAAATAAACAGCTATGACTCAGTCATTCTATTAGTGAGAAGAACCATTATTGCTCTGATACATTTTGTTAACATCATCTTGATCATCCTCATTTTCTATGGGTGACGTCATACTGACTTGGTCCAGGTCTTATATACAGTCAGCTGATCTTCATTCCTAGGGTTCTAATGAAAAGTCTATTCTGTTCCTCGTGAGCTACTGCCCTTTGCAGCTAACCCTGCTTATATATCATTCCAGAATAGATCGACTTAAACCTTAAATAACTTTCAATATTTTACTCTCCATAAAAATTATACAAGTTAAAAATGAGCACACGATAACATCGAGCTGTTAATAACAATAAAATAAAATGATCTGGAGGGCCGGATCCGGCCCCCGGGCCTTGACTTTGACACGTGATATAGTGCGTCCACCATTTTCTAGTGTTATCCAAATCTACAATTCCAAAATTCAGGACCCTAGAAATTTCTCAAAAGTCTTTGCAAAAAACATTGTGGATCAATGTTCACTACATTAGTAAATATAGACCACAATGCATTACGGTCAAACATTTTTTGCAATTTTTTTGTTTTTTTTAAATAAACCATCCACATTATCATCATCAGAACTCAAGTCATAAATAGACATCGTGAAATGTTTGTATTAATTTAATTTTCACTTTGTGAAATCGGAGACGTCACATCTGCCGTTTTTTAAACAAAAACAAAAAAAAAATAAAAAAAAGGAAAGTATTCGGCATGGTGTCCGAATAGCTTTTAACCCTTTAACAACGGTGCCCCGTACTTAGTACTTCTGGCGTGGAGAAGTGGCAGTATGTTAAAGAGCTATTTTTAGAAGTACTGGTGCTGAGTACTGGTGAGTACTGGCCCACTTAAAGCCATGCGCTACATCAGGGGTCTCAAACTCGCGGCCCACGGAATGATGATTTGCGGCCCCCGTCTTCATATGAAAGATTACTGTTAGTGCGGCCCGCAAGGCTGATGTGAATGACAGTTGCTGTGTGCAGAGCTGAACGAACCAATCACGGTGAAGTAAATGGCTCTGGAGGCGGGACATCGGCAGGCTGTCCAGTACCTCCTCCCTCATTCATTCATTCCTCCAGTCAGCTGGGCGGAGGAGGAGCCATGAAGCTGCTGGAAGTTCTTTCACACTGAACGTGATTCTTGTGCCCCGCCCCTCTATCGCCGCATGAGAATTTCACAGCCTGCAGCTTGTCAAAAAGCATGTCTCTGAGGCCGCGACGGGTGTTGGAGGAGCTGGATGTCTAACTTAGAATGAATGGGAGACACATATGGAGTTTTATTTATGTCAAGACTCCATGCAGAAATTAGACATCTCCGTGCACGCATCAAACATTCCGCGCGGACAAATCAGACACTCGCGAGTGCTATTCCTCCTCCACAAGCAGAAAAAGTCTGCGTGCGTGAGTGATGCGTGCGTGGGAGCAGAATCTTCAAAGGTGCTTCCACACCGGCCGCGTGCGGTTCGTTCAAGAACGCGGTGTGCGCGGGTTTATGAACGCACGCCCAGCAGCGCCCCCGATTTGTGCGTAGAGCTTGAGACCAGGCTTAAAAAATTGCGTAGCAACGTGCAGTTACGCGCGCTCCAGATGCGGAGGCCTGGAATTCTGGTGTGCAGAAAAAACTCCAAGACAGGGTGAACCATGACAGTTCTCTCTTGACCCAAACGGACTGTAACAGTGACTGGCCCAAGTGGGTATAAGGGGAATGCACCATTAGAGGCATTCTCCTGAACGGCTGGGTCTGGGTAAGGAGGACAGGTGACTTGGTAAAGTGCTGTTTAAGCGTCCAAAAGGCCATGTCTGAACGTCTGTAATGGCCAAAAGGAAAGGTATCAGATAATAAGAGCAATAGTATTGAAAAAGAATAGGAAAGGAGAGCTAATAGCCGCTGGACTAGCGCATGCACAGCATAAGGAATCCGACACAATGAACTTGTTCAGAAGCGGCATCCTTGGTCCCGGTGTGAGAGCAAGAGATTGGCGTGGCGCGCTGCCTTGGTCGGCTGTTATTGACGACTGAGCGGCCAGAGGAGCTGCAGCAGATGTGACGCTAACAGGCAGGTTGGTCTGCAGGCGGGACATGATAGCTTTGGTTGCGGACGTTAGACGTTGGAGCTAGCCATCGAGCTCCAGCAACAAAGCAGCAAACACTGCCGGGGAGACAGAACCCTGACTCCTGACAGTTTGTTTTCATTTTACATGTAATGCCGTTCTGTCACATCTCTCTGCATTTATCCGGACTTGAGACCGGCACATGGAAGCACTGGATAGCGCCT
>NC_050517.1:7337699-7342964 GCF_002922805.2 Oryzias melastigma
GTTCAGTCTCGGTTGCAAGAGGACTTCCACAATGGGGTTTACCCTCAGAGCCTCGAGAGGGGCTTTGGCTGACATTTTCACCAATTACTTTTCTCTTTTTCGGTGGGGACACATGTTCTTCTGAACTTCTTTTTCTCTTCAGAAGAGGCT
Source organism: Oryzias melastigma (assembly GCF_002922805.2). NCBI lineage: Eukaryota > Metazoa > Chordata > Actinopteri > Beloniformes > Adrianichthyidae > Oryzias > Oryzias melastigma. The sequence continues at coordinate 7,337,850 of NC_050517.1, forward strand.
TTTGGCTTGGTAACTTTTCCTCAGGCGGTGACTGTACATTTTCAGGAGTGTCTTCTGAACAAATCTTTCTTTTCTTTTGTACATGCGAGATGCTCTCCGACTCTGAAGAAGAGCTTTGGCTGTCATTTTTACCAAATACCCTCCTCTTTTTGGGTGGGGGCGAGACATCTTCTGAACCTCTTTTTCTCTTCAGAAGAGGCTTTCTGACGTCAGACAAGTGCTTGTCCTCACTAATCCTGATCTTGTTTGGTGCAGACAACTTGCTCCTCAAGTCTGTCTCTGAAATGCATTTTCTTTTAAGATGTGGGACATTTTGGATGTTTCTGTTGTCCTTCTTGCAAACGTTCCTTTCAGTTTTTCCAGGCCAGGCTCGGCTAAAAGTAGAAGTGGCATCAAAACACGGCCGCTTCGTGGAGACATTTTCAACATTTGTCTGATGTTGGAATTTGTCTCTTGGACAGGTCGGGTTCAGATTCTTGTCAATAGCATCCCGGATAGAGTTGACAAACATTTCAAATCCCTTTGACGAGAATTGTATCCCATTCTCTTTGAAGAGACCACTTTCAAACGGTGTCAAACCTCGATGTTCAATCACACAACCATTGAATTTTCCAGCGTTTAATTGAACAGTTGTGTTAACCATGTTCCTGTCTGTATTAATCTTCATTGGATCAAATTTCGCCCAGGTCAGTCTAGGAGTTATGGAGGAATATGCGATTTTCATCCTGGGAGAAGTCTCATGAATGTGGATCAGGTCCTTCACCATTTCAGAGGTTAGATCGGAGACATTCCTGTTTCCCAGGTCGTTGCTGCCGACATGGAGAACTAAAATGTCTGGAGATCTCCCCTGTCTGGAAACCTCACTATTAAAAGTATCCAGGACATCCTTCCAATTCATGTTTACCTTTCCGATCCAGGTTATTCTTGTATTGAGTCCAAGGTTTTCTCCAAAGCATTGATTTGCTGTTTGTTGTGCTCCGAGGACGTAATACCCTGATCCAATGATCCAGACTGTGGACGGCTTTCTTTCTTTACCAGAATGGCATGGTAAATCCTTCTTTTCCATCTTTGCTGATGAAGGGGGCATTTCCTGTCTTGTAGAAGTATGGACATTTCCTGTAGAGACTCTTGGAAGATCCCTGTCACCTCTGACAAATGGATGCTGCAGCACCTGACGAAGAGGAATTCTTTCTTCAGGATCCAAGAACATCATTCCTTTAAGCAGGTCAATAAAATGTTCCAAGTCTATCTGTTGAGTCTTGTTGCAAATTCCGGACTTCCGTTGGTGTTTTCTGAGGACATCTGGTGAAACTAATGTCACCTCTTTTGGGGTTTTCACTCCAAATTCTGTTGGAGTCTTCAAAACCCACTTGTTTGTCTTACTTTTCAAGTAAAACTCTTTAGTTATGGATCCGTTGTTGAGGAGACGTTCTGGAAAGTCTCCGCGATTATGTGTGATTTTGCGGATCACCTCATAAGTATTATCGGCACTGTAGAGAGGAAATCCAAGGAACATTTCCGCAACAATGCAACCAAGGGACCAGACGTGGGATTTTTCAGTGGTCCATGAACCCACAAGTTTCTCTGGGGCCATGTACCACCTGAAATGCCCACCAGCACCCTTAGAAAATGTCTCAAATCGACTGTATTCCGTAGATATGATCCGTTGTTTGTGGTTTCTTTTGACAGTCAACTGGATTCTTTCAGGCGTCAGAATTCCATGAAGACTTTTGGGATTATCTAAAGCAGTTACCACCCGACGCAGAATGGAGCGGATCTCATTCAGGTCAAAAGAAGCAACTGCTTTTGTGCGCAAAATTTCCCAGAGGGAAACTTCTTCTGGTCGGTCTTTCTTAAAGCGATACATTGTGTACTCGGTAAGATCGTCGGTACTTGGGGATTTTGAAAATCTTCAGGGGCGGTCTTGAACAATTCCGAAGTGATTTCCTTTCGATACAGAGGAGCCTATAAGACATCTGGCTCCTGGTCTGATGATGTCAAATTAGGTCATTAGGCCATTATGATGATGGTGTCATATTAGGTCGTTGTGATGATGTCACATCATCAATGATTGGGGGAACCCCCACCCCACTTCCACTTGTATGATGTCATCATCATCCTCTTTGATCTAAGCCAGGGGGGGAATTCCCAGCCATAGTCTCCAAGTATGTCACATGTTTCACATTTCTGAACAAAAGACACCTGGAGGTCAAATGTCAACCTGCATATAACTAGCATGCAGCAGTTCTGCCTGAGAACGAGGCTCTGAAAGCCAAACCCTTAAAGTACAAACAGGAACCACAGAATGCTGCTTTGAGGTTCAATCTACAGGCTCCACCCAGAGCTGCTGCAGAAGACATTCTTGCTCCAAATGCATGGCAACCTTCCCACAGGTGTAGATCAAAACCAAACAAAATCAGCTTTTCCATGTAGGTGTGAAGTTTCACTAAGCTGGGATTCCTCTGTACCCCTGTATTAATGGCTGTTCTGTAGGTTTTCTCCAAGTACTTCAGTTTCCAGCACTTGTTAGTGTCTGACAACCTTCTTCCTGAATTGATATCCTATCATGGTGGAGGCAATTACAGGAATTCACTATTTGTGCCCATGTTGTGCATGTTTTTGAGGATGTGGAGAGGTTAAATTTCACAAGTCCAGTAAAATCAAAGGATGGCAACAGCTGTTGCTCCATCTACTTTTATCCTCACAGACGCCTTAATCTGGATGTTTTTCCAATCTAAAGTACATTAAAGTAACTTTTGAATTTACTGCTGTATTTTCTATTTGAAAGACTACCTGCATGTTTATTTGGTATCATTTTAATCAGTACAACCTCTCTTATGTGACACGACCTTTATTTTGTCGTTTTTCTGTTATATTGACACACTAGACATAAAATCAAGCCAAAACAGAAAATTCTTTCTGAAAAAATAGGATTTATTTTGCTGTGGAAACCCCAAAAATGTTTATCAAATTGTTTTTACAACATAGAATGAAAGTTTTAGGTATAATTTCATATAAAAAACAATAATAAACACACTTTTTAATCAAAATACAAAATAAATTCCAGGCGAAATTCACGGATTCCGTATTTGGGCCACAAATTGAGAGTTTCTGTTGATAGAAGAACATCACAGACCTCACAGGTCAATGATGTGACCTTTCTTTTGCTGTTATACAGACAGTGATCTGTCACCTGGTGTGCCCTCAGCTCCCAGGCAGCCCAAAAAACAAGAATTTCTCACTTAAGAGCAGTGCTGTCCATTTGACATTTTTCCTGGAATTTCTATGTTTTTCTTTTCTTTTAATCTTTTTTCAGCTTTTATTGTTTGTCATACATTTTACTTGTTGTGTTTGTGAGGAATAATAAAAAGGTTTTAGGGAGAAGTTTTATCCAGCTGGATTCAGGTCTGCTCACAGGTGGGGGCGTGTCTGTCTAGTCTGTAGCTCGCCTCTCGTAACAGCGGCGGGCGGAACTTTCACTGAGAAATGCAGAGTTTCCATGATTTTTTGACAACACCGGTGGTTGTTGTAGTAAACTCGTGTCAGACCCAATCCCAAAATATAATAATAGTCGGTTTCCTTCTTGTGAAATTTCTAATAGCGGACAGCTCAGTTTTGCTCCGCCCCTCCACCGCGGGCGCGCTGCTCTGCCAAATCTCATCTTTCGCCTCATTTATTAAAATAAGATTGACTTTGTCCTAAAACTACAAATAAGGGCCACATTCTACATTTAATTAAAAAAAATATCAGTTAAAGAACATAAAATAAGTTCATTTTAGACAGTTTTATCACGTTGATCTCACAGCTTCACAGCAGGAGGCTCCGTCGGTTCCAGAGGGTTAAGGATGACGCTTCAAACAAATCGTAAATTTTTGTGGTACAAGCACCAAGTTTGGCATGGATGTACTTTAGAATCGGCTCTTTCAGAAAAGAATGTTCAAAAATGGCGGCCATTAGTTCATATGGCAGCCATACACTGAAAAATGTTGTAAAAATATTCGTTGAGTATTTGCCCCATTCTAAACAATAGGTGCCGTTCATACACAAAATGCAGTCTTTAAAATTGAGGAGTACCTATAGAATACTATGTATAGTAGTCTCTCTCTCTCAGCATGTACTGGGTCTTCCCCAGAACCTCCTCCTGGTGGTACATGTCCGGTACACTTCTCCAGAGAGGCGTCCAGAAGGCATCTGGACCACATTCCCGACCCGAACAGTGACTCTAAACCAGGGGTCTCAAACTCGCGGCCCGCGGGCCATCTGCGGCCCGCGGAATGATGATTTGCAGCCCCCGTCTTCATATGAAAGATTACTGTTAGTGCGGCCCTCAAGGCTGATGTGAATGACAGTTGCTGTGTGCAGAGCTTAACGAACCAATCACGGTGAAGTAAATGGCTCTGGAGGCGGGACATCGGCAGGCTGTCCAGTACCTCCTCCCTCATTCATTCATTCCTCCAGTCAGCTGGGCGGAGGAGGAGCCATGAAGCTGCTGGAAGTTCTTTCACACTGAACGCGATTCTTGTGCCCCGCCCCTCTATCGCCTCGTGAGAATTTCACAGCCTGCAGCTTGTCAAAAAGCATGTTTCTGAGGCTGCGACGGGTGTTGGAGGAGCTGGATGTCTAACTTAGAATGAATGGGAGACACATATGGAGTTTTATTTATGTCAAAACTCCACGCAGAAATAAGACATCTCCGTGCACGCATCAAACATTCCGCGCAGACAAATCAGACACTCGCGAGTGCTATTCCTCCTCCACAAGCAGAAAAAGTCTGCGTGCGTGAGTGATGCGTGCGTGGGAGCAAAATCTTCAAAGGTGCTTCCACACCGGCCGCGTGCGGTTCGTTCAAGAACGCGGTGTGCGCGGGTTTTTGAACGCACGGTCAGCAGCGCCCCCGATTTGTGCGTAGAGCTTGAGACCAGACTTAAAAAATTGTGTAGCAACGTGCAGTTACGCGCGCTCCAGATGCGGAGGCCTGGAATTCTGGTGTGCGCGCGTTTGCATTGACCTTTCAGTGAGCGCGCTGCTCTCAGCTCAGAAATGAAGGAGGTTCTGTAAATACAGACATTTCACATTGAATAAAAATAGCTTTCTCTGGTTCAGAGTTTCTCAATT
>NC_050517.1:7343195-7346381 GCF_002922805.2 Oryzias melastigma
ATAATCGGTTTTATTAATTTGTCTCTTTCGTTTTCTTTTAGAATCCTTCCAAAACTTTCAGACAAAGTAAAATCCAGACTTTCCTTGTTTCCCTCCACAGTAGTGATGAATTCTGGCTTTTCTCAGAGATTCAGTTCTTGTCATTGGTTCTTTTCAACAGCGACTCTTTCTGCTACCAAATGGATTTTTAGGTTGTTTTTCACTATATTTAATTTATAATCAACTACTATGCAGGATTATGCACAATATCCATGGCTAATGTAAACATGTTTCTATTCACATTCCCCCCAAGGGGCCACGCCCCACCATTTCAGAAACACTGCTCTAGTCAGTCAATCAATATGTGGTTTCTTCAGTCATCTGTATCTGCTGTATGGTCCTGGTTATCATTTTATTTATTAATTATTGATTTTTTTAGATTCATTTTTAAAATTCATTAATTAATTAAATGCATTATTTCGTGTTAAAAATAAAGATGTTTGAGTTGAGAGATGTTTAATTTGGAATGTTTTAGCAGAGATTTTCTTGTGAAAATCCTGATGCGGCCCTGCCTCACCCAGACCCTGCCTCCAGCGGCCCCCGGCTGAATTGAGTTTGAGACCCCTGCTCTACATAAAAACGCATGGTGTTAACAAGTTAAATCGGTTGAACTTTGACCAATCAGAGATTTGGATTTGATAGTGATGTATGAATGGCGTCCATTTTAATTTATGGAAGTCCCAAATTGATCATAAAAGAGAAATTTAAATTGTGGTTTGTACCATATTGGAATTAATTGGACTTTAACATTTCACACTAAGACTCTTCCAACTGTAGGTGGCAGACATGTGCTAGTAAACTGTAGAAGAAGGGGAAAAATAGCCCTTCCCTGCTTGTCCAGTGTGAACACCATGGACTAAATGTGCATTCTTGAAGGCTGTTGCATTCCCAGTTTGTCCTTAGCTTTAGGTTATGTAGTAGAGGTCTGACACTGGACATGTATTGTGGTGAGGTCTCTGGGCGTATCAGGTCTGACTGTTTCGTCTTCACCTCAGCGCTCAAGAGCTCCAACTGGAGGACACTCAGAGCCGACTGCAGCAGGAGCTTCGACACAGAATGGCCGTGGAGGGTAAGGCTCTTATTGTAAACAGTGTAATTAGACAGTGATCACATGGTCAGTTCTGCTGTACATTTTAGACACAAACAAGAGCGCCTCTGAGCTGCAGGAGGAGCAAGAGATCCTGGCTCAGATCATGAGCACGGTGGAGAAGCGGGACACTCTGGTCTCCATCCTGGAGGAGCAGAGACTGAAGGAGCGGGCTGAAGACAAAGACCTGGAGAGCCTGGTGCTGTCCAAAGGCTACGAGTTTCACTGGGCTCAGGGAAATGACAGCTGGGGGCGGGAAAAGCAGGAGCTGTATGCACACTACACCTGATCACCCTCCTGTCCCACACTGGAATGTCTCTCTTCACTGCTGAGCACTTCAAACTTCTCTAGTCTGTGTGAATCATTCCCAAACGATCTACAAGTTATTGCTTCTTTTCCTGGGCGTACTTTCACACTCCTCACATTCATTTTCTCCTCAGACTAAAGTCCTCTGATTCTTCATACATGCGTCTATTCTTATGATTTTAACTCGCTGAAGATCTTCCTGTTCACCTGCTGTGTTGGTCTTCACGTGTTTTTACTCCAAGGAAAGTCCTCACACTGCACACCTTGTTTGCTTTTATGTATTTAATCATTAATATTATTGGATGTGAGTTTAAAAATGTAGCGTTGTTTATACATCAGTGTTTTAAAACGGAAAAAGAATGCTGTGAGATGTGTATCCTATCACTGCAAACTGCTGTTTTGATGATTTAAAATATAAAGGAATCTTAAATAAAAATAAATTTATATTTTTAAATCTTGTTACAAATGGTGACATCTTCTTTTTTTTCTTGTTAGGGAGGGTATATATCTGTCTTAAGGAATGCCAGACTAACCAAATGTAATGGCATTATTACTTGAAACTACAAAAAAAAAAAACTTTTGTTTTGTGTTTTTTATTTCCTCCACAATCAAGAGGAGTACTACTTTTTTTTACAAACTAGTTTGACTTTTTCTTCTAAACCTTCAATAAATATAGAGCAGAGCCTGCCTATAAGTTAGACTTGTGCATAACCAGATTTAAGTTTTATATGTTCTCAAATTTGAAATTGACTTGATAAAATAGATCTGTAAAATATAAATATATACATAAATATCTAGAATTGTATATCTGATTAGCACATATTGTCATAAAAATCTCATTTAGCTGCTGAGTACATGTTGGATACTGTATTTGAGACAGATTTTTCTTTTAAAGACACACTGAAAAAAAAAACGTTTTTTTCCAACATGTTATGGCATTTTTCGGATGGAGGATATATATTAACATTAAGATTAAAAACACATTTTTAGTGTTTGTTTACCCAAGTTGTTGAGAATCGGATGCAGATGCTAAAAAATGCTAGTTTAAAAAGGGCAAATACTCTTGATGGGTCACGAACTCCCAGCTCTCAGTAATGGGGAAGGGAAGTGGGGGTCCCTCCCACAACGGAGATTTCTTATGAACTCTGCAGAAACTGTCCTAGAATGGGGGTCAGCAACTTTTAACATCAAAAAGAGCAATTTGGGCTACTTTTCTACTGATCAAAACATAGAAGGAGACGAATAGAATAGAATAATTTAGAGCTGTCAGGCGATTAAAATTTTTAATCGCGATTAATCGCATGTGTCCAGTTAACTCACGATTAATCGCAAATTTACATGTGGCCTTTTTTTAAGGAAAAAAAGTGTGGTTCGTGGAATTTAGCAGTTCTACATTAATTATGAAAACAAGAATGACAAAATTAATAGTTTTCATCAGAAATACTTTATTTTGTAACATTGTATTGAGATAAACTTTCTTAACAATAAAAGGCTGTAACATAAAATGCCTAACAAAAGCCCAAGTGCAAGTGAAGGGCATTTTAAATTCAAAACTTCAATCAATGTTCAGTAAAATAAATAAAAAACATTAAAAAAAAATTTCCATAACACTTTCATGTTCATTTTTTGTCAGGACCAAATCTTTTCTTAATCTTCTGAACTACAGTAAATGAAATAGAGATTTATCATTTCCAATAAACTTTTGTTTTTTAAAACATTAAAGACTGAGAAAAGCGGGATACACTGTGGATAGT
>NC_050517.1:7346910-7348712 GCF_002922805.2 Oryzias melastigma
ACACATAATGCAGGTACATTTTGAAAATGAATTAGCATTTCCAGTATTGACTTTTATTTTGATTTTGGGGACACATACGCTTCCATAGGGACGCGGCACCGGACAGGAGCCGGTACCACCAGACGTGGTACTGGACGCCAACTGGAGCCGGGTTAGAGTGCAGGAGCTCTCCAGGTCCTAGCGCCGGGCCTGTTTTAGCTCGCAGCTCTGTGTTTGGAGAGCTGCCCGTCATCTAGTGAGAGCAGCCGGTAAGTTAAAGGGGGGACACCCGCGAGCGCGGTATGGAAAGGCATGTATGAGAAAGTCTGCGATTAATGCGTCAAAAAAATTGTCGGCGTCAAGCACATGTCAGATTAATGCGTTTTTAACGCGACAAATCTGACAGCTCTAGAATAATTTATTACGGTCTCTAGGTCCAAATAACAAGACTTAAAAAAAAAGCATAAATAGAAGGTACAGTAATTATATCCTCATTGTCCTCTGCAGTCTTGCACTGCTGGGTTTTGTTATTTTAGTTTGGGGTTGGACGTTGGTAGTCTTGGTTTGCAGGCTTTGTTTATTTGTTTTCTTTAGGTAGTTTCGGTTAGGCAGACATTAGCAGGGAGCTACTGACTCCGATAGTCAGGGTTGGGTCAGTAGTCTCCCTGACTTATTTTATGTTTGACCAAGGAGGCACACTGAAGGAGCCACAGATTGCAGACCCCTGTCCTAGAATTACTTTACTTAATTGCAGGTTTTTTTTTTTTACTAAAATTTGCATAATTATAATTAAAAGACCACTGCAAATGTTTTTACAATTAATCAAAAATATAACTTTTATTACATTGTGAAACAAATGAATTTGCAACCTTCAAGTCTTGGTATGTAATCAGTATTTTGCCCCCCAAAACTGCAGTATTTTTTTTATTAGGAAAAATCGGTGAGGAGCTGTGAGTGTACAGTAAGTTTTGTGCTACATTATTTCCACTCTTTTCAAGAAAGAGTTCGTGTCGCTCCAAAATCTACAGACTAGAAGTTTCTGACCCTCTTCTTCCTGCCGTCTGCCAGCCTCGCGGGCCGCGTGCTTCCCGCGCTCCCGGCCTCCTCTGCTCTGCTGCCTCTTTTCCCGCCCGTCTCCCACTTTCCTCCCCGGAGGAGGGGCTTCTCCACGGGAGAAATGTCTGGAATTCCGTTTCCGCTTTAGGGAGTGTACACCGATACTTTTTTCCTCCTTCTTGCCTCAAAGTTGTCGTCAGTCGGGACAGTTTTCCGCGAGCTGTCCGGGATTTAACCATCATACATGGCGTCTTCTCCTCAGAAATCTCCGTCTTCTCCTAAATCTCCGACGCCCAAGTCTCCGTCCACCAGAAAGAAGGATGACTCTTTCCTGGGAAAACTTGGTGGAACTTTGGCAAGAAGGAAAAAAGCGAAGGAAGGTAAACAAGAAGGAAATCACTCAAATGAGTTCAGACTCAACTAGATGATCTTTTTTCGTGTGATTTGAGTGGAAAAACATTGCGAGTTAAACACTTAAAACGCATTTTAACAACGAACCCAGAGTTTAACAGACTTTGGCTAAAACTAGTCAGACTTTGACCTCCACTGTAGTGAATGTGTTTCAGACGTGAGAGTGTTTTTGTAGCCGCGGGCTGCGTTTATCCATGTAAGGAGTTGAATCCTCCATTACTGTGAGGAATTCGTAAACAGAGGCGGTCACTCCGCGGCGGAGGAGCGGGCTCCTCCTCCTCCATACCCCCCTGTCATATGTGGTTTGTTTATGTGGACTCATGTGGACTCCAGTCTTACACCTAGAGCTATGAATC
>NC_050517.1:7348870-7394537 GCF_002922805.2 Oryzias melastigma
TGCAAACAGTTGTTATTTAACCTTTATTTTAACAGGCAATACTATTGTGATTAGATCTCTTTTTCAAGGGAGCCAAAAGGCATCAAGACAAGAGAAAAATACAGTTAGAACAATAAAGTAGAAATAAAATACAATTAAAAGGAACAGTATGACAATAGTTAAAAGGTTAATCAAGACTGGAACAGTCAGGTCAGGAGTGACATGAGCATATTTCTTTTTCAGTTTTGAACTCAAAAATACACATTGTAAACTTGAAAGAATACTTGAAATTTTGAAAAATAAATGTTTGGAGAAGGCGTTTGATCAAGTGGTCAAGGAGAGGGAAGTTTGGGGATCTTTAATGAGGATGCTGCCCCCGTGACCCGGTCTTGGTTAGCAAAAGAAAATTGATTGAAAAAAAAAAAAGAATCTTGAAAGATTGATTGAAAATTGGAAGAAAAAAAAAAGTAAATTTGAAGCTTGAATAAAAAAAGCTTGAAACCATAAAATGTTAAGTTGTAACAACTGCTGCAAGTTTGATTTTTTTTCCTATTCTTTCATTCCTCAGTTTACAGATTCAATGGAGACTTTTCACGTTTTCACTGCTGACCCTAAGTTTACGTGGGGATGGGTCTTTTAGCTCAATGGATATGATCTCCCATGACTTCCAAACATCATTTCAGCTCTAAGACACACTTTACAGACTTTTCTCAGTCTCGATCATCTTCACATTTTTCTGTCTTAAAATTCAAACCTTCACACAAGTCCAGCGTTTTAGAATGAAAGCAAAGATCTGAGATGTTTGCATGTTCAACAGTCGGCCTGCAGACATCTGATCATGACTGAGCTCGTGCACATCCACGTGCACAGATCAGTGAAGCCCACGTCTTGGCTGTATCCTCATTAGTTTGGTGTTGTTTTATGATCCATATCTGACAGTCACAGGTGAGAGTTTTCTGCAGTTTAGGGATCTGTGGACATCATAAATCTTCTCGATTTTGCCTCATTTATTGAAAACATTAAGAACTAAAGCTTTTCTTTGAAGAATAAACAAAAAAATCCTAAAACCTTTGTTGTAAATTGCCGGATCAGGCTGACGTCCAGCGCTGAAGGCCAGGTTTTATCATGGAAGGAGAAAGGTCTCGGCTGTTTGGATGATTGTTTAGTGTCATTCAGTTTGCTCCATCACAGCTGAGCCCTGGTTTATGTCTGCCTTTTTCCACAGGACACTTGTGCAATCACATTAAAGTCGTGCTGGCTGGTAGAAACGTGGCGCAGTGTATGGGATGTCTGCAAAGTGTTCCAGTGATTTGATGGAAAGTGTGGGCTGGCCGCTGCCGGGCTGATCATTGAATAAATTTAAGTCTGCGACGTTTATGACGGCCGCTGCTTAGGGGGAAGGGGCCGTCGGAGGAGACGGCATCGATAACTAGATGAAAAGAGGGGAAACGGGGAGGGAGGAGAAGGAGCAGAATCCATAGGATGAGGTTAAAGACGAGAGAAGGTCAGAGGGTTTGAGTGCGCCAGTGAAGCTGCTGCAGAGCGTAAACGCAGAAAGAAAAGCTTTCCTCTTGTGTTGAGTTCTGCGGGAGAGCCGGCTGAGTGACGGATGAACTGCTGACCAGGAGAGGATGCTTAAGGTTGGTGGACGGAGGCAGAGATGGGCTGTGGAGCGCTCTGCCCTCCAGGTAGGACACGATTCCAGCATGTGACATGCTCTTGTGTAACATTCAACATGAGGCTTTTTATTGCGATAAGTGCATGTCCTGGTTTTGTGATGAAGGGGTGGAGGGATGTGCTGTGAGGACACTCTGTCTCTGAATCCTCTTCTGAATGACATCTTTACCATCACACTTAAGAAACAGCTGGTAAAAAACACAATCCCACCTTCACGCGCGGCCGCCGGGGTTTTACTAACTGACTCCACCTTAAATAACACAAGTGATGATTACAGTAATCCCCGTGCTTTAATTAAGGAGGCGTGATTGTACCGCGGCTGCAGCACGGCTGGAGTCTGACTTCCATCATTAGAAGGAGGTGTTTTTCCATTCATTTCTGTTTCCGTATCACCAAAATATAGCAGCTACAACTCTTCTTAAAGCCAGGAGATAAAAATGAGTTTCCTTCATAAGCCAAATAGTTCTTGTTTATCTAAAGCAGTTGAAGAATTCTACTCCTGCTTTTAGATTTAGTTTGTCTTTTATTTTTTGTTCTGACCCGATCTCCAACTGCTCCCTAAATGTGTTTCTGTCTGGCTTTATCTCAGAAATTCACTTAACTTAAGAAAAGAGGAGCTGCTCCTGAGTTCATGTACATCAACTGGATGTGGGCCTGCAGTCTGATGGCTCTTCACATGTGAGGTCTGGGTGAAGTTATGAAGCCCTCAGTTTTGTACTCATTTTTTAAGCCCCCCCCCTTCAAAATAGACACATTTTGTTATCAAAAGGGTTGTTGATGTGGTTATTATCGATGAATATGGAACGCTCAAGCTTTGATACGATTCTTTCCAAAGCCGTTGCTGATATGAAATTTGAATTCTTGACCAAATTCCAGAAAAGTTGAAATCCTTTTTGAATTTAGAATCTGATAAATACTGAAAAGCTTTCCAGATAGCACGAGCCAATATTTTATTCCCTGCAGAACAAAGTGACACTGAAAGCTTCGATCCTCTTAGTGAGCTCATCTCAAATGTGATGCTGCTGCAGGTCTCAGAGTTTTTTGGGAGTGGGACATGGTTACCATGGTGATTGGGGTCCAGCATCCGCTCTTCTTTTTCAAGCAGCTTGAACATAATGAGTCGATGGGTTTCTGGAGTGGTCGTCTTAATGCTCCAGATCTCCTCCAAAGGTGAAAGCTGAAGCTCGGTGTTGGAGGAAATCTTTTTATTATAAAACTTCAGTCATTGTCCTGCTGAAACACTTGAAGACTTCCATGAAACGGACATCTGGAACAGATGCTTAAAGTCTTTGTAGAACTTTCAGCAATCATAGTTCCTCCTATGAAGGAGGTCTCCCTCCTCTTTTGCATGGAAGAGTCTGTGATTAGGGCTGTGGATCATTGCTAACATGGTGATTCGATTCGATTCACGAATCGAACCACGATTCTTACTTTTTAATATAATGTTTATTGCTATGGTTATGTCTATTTACTAGATGGATGAAAATTTAAATTATTTGTATTTAATCAACATTAATACATTTATTTAGAATAAGTGATCAGAATCAACAAAACTGATTAAAAAACACAGATTGAAAGAAATTTTGTTTGTCATTTTAAACTTTTTTTTGTCAATCTTCTTGTTCAGCAGTTACATAAACAACATAAAAAGGATGAAAATCCCTGATGTTTTAGATCATTTGACAACAAAACCTTAAAAAAATTCCCCACAGTTTTCTATCCTCAATGTTCTTTAACATTTTACGTTCTAAGCATTACACATTGGTGGAGAGCCCGTATGAAAAAAAGTTGGGGTTTTTTGGCAGCAGAATCAGCTGATTCACGTTGATTACATCCACCTTTCAGCAGCGCGAGGCTGTTTCTTCAGAATAAACTGGAGTTTCGTTAATTGCATCAAATGTTGAAGAGTTACCATAACCTAAAGAATGTAAACACTGGAGCTAAAGCTCTGATGTTAAAGCTAATTCATTTTTTTTTAAGTATGCCTGTGAGCGGAACTTCAGTCTCAGTTTCTGAAAAGAAAAAAGCTCTCGCTAGTTTTACTTTGAAAACCGGAAGCTTCACCGTCACGAAGATGTGTTTACTTCCGGTGGTGGTACCGCGGCTCTTTCGGCTTTGTTTTAGCTCGTAAACTTAAAATCCGCCGTTAATCTTCATTTCAGAGCAAAAATACATCGTCTCCAGATGATATTTTGATGATATTTTACTACAATTTACTACATTTATAAAGATTGCGAATAAGCAGTCTCGGACTTCATGAATATTTGTACTCGAATATTCAGGAGCAGAGTATTCGAGCACCCGGATACTCGTTACAGCCCTACCTGTGATTACCAACAAATGGTGTGTGTCCTTCTCAGTGACTGTACATGACAACCGGACCTAGTAAGTGAGATGTCACTTCAGTCTCCATTTCTTCACAGTACAGACAAGTTGTAGTCAGACTTCGTCAGTAAGCAATGATTGATCGGAGTCTGTGTTTCTATGGCAACTACTCTCACTAATCAGGAGTGAACTTGTTAGAAGTCCACACCCCCTCCACTGAAGCGGGCCAATCAAATCTTTAGCATGTTGGACACATAATTTCATAATTTTTTTGAGGTATCTGATTGTTCAGTTTAACTTGAATTACTTAAACTACATTGCAAAAATTACGGCTCGGTATTGATTATAATTTCCTGAAACGATTCGATTCACAATAGTCTGCATCGATTCAATTCAGATTTTTTTTTTAATATTATTCTTTCAATCCACTTAATTCAATTTTGAGTTCGCACACTTATACACATTTGTTTAGAAATCCAATCTACTATATGTTTTGAATATATTTTTATTAATCTTATACAGTTCACGTACTGTAAAATGTATCAGTGAAATAATGAGATTGTTAATATCATACTGTGTTACATGGATTCTCCTACATCAATTGTTCTCCCTCTCCTCTGGGGTGTTTCATTTTGGCCACTAGGTGGCAATCGTGCTATAGCATTACACCTTATTTCAGAACAAGAAGAAGAAAGTATGAGCAGAAAACTGTGTTTTAGACCGCAAATGGTTACTTAAGATAAATATTTCCTTAAAAGAGTTTGGAAAATTCCCACCTGTAGGTTTATAAAGATGTTCCTTTAGTCAGCAATATGTTTAGGTTTAACTATGGGAAATTCTATTATACTTTAGCATCAAGCTAGTGAACTTTAGCTTTATGTGATAAATCAATCTATATTTTTATAAATTGATTATTGATCTGTTAAGCTTAAATCGATTCACATCGATCTTATCAACCCAGCCCTAAAAAATAGCATAAATAAAAGAAGATAATCAAGAACATGTTTATTAAAAGTAGCTGAGTAAGAATGGTTATTCTGACACATAGAATGACTGAGCGATAGCCGTTTATTTTTCTATAAAAGTGTGGGAACACCTTACTGCTAAGAGATTCTGCTTCTCCAAGACACCCCTTCATAGATAATTATCACATATCTTACATTAGCTACCTTCACTATCACAAGTTGATCCAGAGACCCATAGCACCACTTCTGAAATTAAGTTTAAAAGTTCTCAGTTTAAACTATTAGTATGTTCTGTTGAGAAATAAGTAGTGATTGGATTGTTTGACCTTAGTTTTTTATTCTGTTCTTTGATTGGAGATGTTAGGTTATCGAGTGCAAAAGTTTAGTGTCAATTTAAGTTTTTTGTTTATTTTTTATTTCTTGTGGAAGTTTGTAACTCCAACACCATTGCTTTTTATTGCTTTCCAGTTTCAAATGCTTTTATTTTAATTTTAGGTGGTAAAGTTAGTAGGAACATTGAGATTGAAGATCTTGTTAAAACATGAATGTAGGATAAATGCTTTTGGTTCTGCTTTTATCAGGTTTTGCTGCTAACCCTTTAGCACCTGAGACGTCACCGGTGACGCTTAATCACAAAATCTTTAACATACTTTAACTTTTCAACCATTAACACCATAATTCCAGTAGATTCTGAAGGAGAAAAGTGGCTTTTCTCCTTCAGAATCTACTGGAATTATGGTGTTAATGGTTGAAAAGTTGCAGTAAATCAAAAAAATGATTAAATTAAATGAATAAACAGCATCAACAGACAGCAAAACTTTCTGATCTCCTCCATCATTTACACCAAAATTGTGCACTTTGTTTTTGGTTTAGTTCAACAAATATTCTCTAATATGTTTGGATTTCTCTTGTTTAGCGTCTAAATATGTTTTTTATTCACCTAGAATAAAGAAGCTGTGTTGCACTACAGCGCGGCTGGATGTTATAGCTTTGTTGATAACTTCCAGAATTGTAGGAGGTGTCACTCTGCAGGAATATTCTCCTGCAGCTCTGCGCGCATGCAGAAAGGTGCTGCACATGCATGCGCTTGCGAAGGGTGTTGATTGGGAGGATGCTGCTTCGATGGAGGCAAAGAAATGCGCAGGATGTTCACTTCATGCCCCCCGCACATTCACACGCAGATCCTCCTCTGGAAGAAGAAAGGCGTGCTGGGCTTCTGCAGAACCTGCTGAGAAGGAGGAAGCAGCATCGCTCCGGCAGGTCTCAGCAGAGGTGTTTGTGGAACCGGGAAAATGAAGGCGGTCGTCCAAAACATGAAGCGCTTCTGTTTGTGTCGCTTGTCTGTCTGGGATTATTTATTTTTTATGTTTGGGATTTTAGGACTACAGCTCAACCCTAAGACTACATTTACACTGTTTTTTTTTTCATAAAATACTAGTAAATGGTATAATTTAGACCAGGAGTGTCAAAATCAATCAGACAAGGGGCCAAAATCAAACACACCTTTGGTTGTGGACCGAACAGGATAAACATTTATTGAACACTCTAAAACTACATTTTTAAAACTTTAAAACTTTTTAACATAACTAGGACCTACAGTAGATATATAGCATTACCTGTGATAATGCTAGTGTGAATGCTGTAAGCCGAATTTGGCTGTGAAGATGCTGGTACTGATAGCTGAAGATGCTTAAATTGATAACTAAAAACGTTAAAGCTGATAGTCATCTAAACTATTAGCTAAATGCCAAATTAGCATGAAAAACAAAAAAAAAACATCTAGCATGTAGCTGATAAAATAGCTAAACTTAAAAATATCCTAAAAGACTGAAAAAAGCCAAAATCAGCCAAAACAGCAAGCATGTAACTGAAATATTAGCTGAACTCCAAAATACTCTAAAAAGCTAGCAGAATGCCCATTTTTCAGACTTTAAAACTATAACTTTTCAACATTAATATGAAAAATAAAAAGGCAGGAATATTATTTCAGAATAAATTAACTTAAACCTTAAATAACTTTCAATATTTTACTCTTCATAAAAATATATTTTGTCAAAATTATACAAGTTAGAAATGAGCGTTCGATAACATCGGGTCATTAATAACAATAAGATAAAATCATCTACTTACCCAGCGGGCCGGATCTGCCCCCAGGCCTTGACTTTGACATGTGCTTTAGACCATTTTTATCATCTGAAACACATGTGGACACAATTGTTATTTTGGTTGATGAAAGAAAAACTCACAATGGTCAAATAAATAACTTGAATCTGACATAAGTAATAATTAATAACAATTATATTCTATTCAATCACTCAGTGCCGTGTATCCCTGTGGCTTGAGGTTTGTGACTGGTTGTCATTGCCTCATTCCTCACTGTGAACTGAACTGAGTTGTCCTCTCTGAGCACACAAAGGTACACACTGGATGGCTTTTGCCCTTACGGTGCCATTTGGTTTGGTTCTTTCATACCTCTGTTCTTTTAAGAACCTCCAGTACTTTTTCATCTTCATGTTCCTCGTGTTCAGAATGACTTTGAGAAACAAGCCTTTAGTTTTTCTGCTGTTTCTTCCTGGAGTACTCTCCAAACTGAACTAAAATTGTCCTAATTTGTTTCATTAAGATTTTTTTCGTTCCTTTCTGTGCAGCAGAGACAGAGAGTTCATCCATCAATGTCTGTTTTTGATTTGTTTGTCAACTACTACACCTTGGATCTGTTACACTTTTACATTTCTCATATCGTTTTTTTTTTCACCCTATATCTGTTTTCCATTTGCTGCATTTTATAACACTAAATAACTTTGTTTAACTTTCATTTAATAATTTAGTTTAATAATTCCAATGATATTGTTTTATTTGTTTTTAATAACTATGTTTTGCGATGTTTGCTGCTGACCTCTGGGCCAGGTCACCCTTTCAAAAGAGACTTTAACCACAAGGAGTTTTTATCTGGTTAAATAAATTGTGCTCTCTTATGGGGTCCAGATGACCCCACCCTTACATTGACGTGTGATCCCTCCCATGACAAAGGTGGACAGGATTTTATATCTGCCACAGACACCAGTGAAGATAAAAAAAATTCTTGAAAAAAAAAGTTCAGCGCGGTGTCTTGTGAGGTCCAGATGACCCCACTTTTAATGTAAACATGTCTAGGAATACACAAGGGTTAACCAAGCTTTAACACAAATTATTTTGGTGTGTTTTAGTGTTAATAGGAGGGCTGTCACTTTGTCGTGTTATTCATATTTAATTAATTACAGATATTTAAGTGCGTTATTTTTTTTAATCCCGTTAATCTAATTTTGCGTCGGATCTCTACTTCCATGTTATTCACACCCAGAGGAGCATTTTATCAGGCTCACACCATAGTCATTTAAGAAAAATATTAAATAAATAATTATAACTTCAGCTTTGTTATAGGCCTATTTTTTAGTTTAAACTGTTTTTTTTATTTTTTTATGAAAGCGGACCATTAAATACACGGTGTGTCACATTGTCAAGGTAACAGCTTCACCGCGAGGCGCACACGAACTGCGCTCTGCTCTTTTTTGAGAGAGGTGATTGTCAAGAGAAGTAAAAAAAAAAAAAAAAAAGTATCATTTTTGAGGGAAAGTTTTCCCTCTTAGTGCTCGTTATTGTGCAGATAATGAAGCAAAAGTTTATTTTAAAAATAACAAAGTCTAAATAGTGGAATTCCTCCTCTGTTTCATTTCTTCCTTAGATTCTCTTCTCTGTTTCTTTTCTGCTTTTCTCAGTTTTTAAAATGATCAGATTCACCCAAATAAGTTAAAGGAAACTACAAAAATCCCTCTCTTGTTTTTAATAGGGTCTTGGTGTTGTGGTAAACTGTGGAATAAATTATAGCAACATTTGAATTATGGTATTAATAAGAAGTTTGTGTTCAACATTTTTTGGCTTGCTCAGAAAAGTCTGTTTTTTGATGTTGCATATTAGAGCACTCTGGACCTAATGTTTTATTTATTTTTCTTATTTATTGTTATTTGTTCAAGATTGAAAAAAAATAACCCTTTGGTGGTGTCAAAGTAAAGGTTGGAAGTCTTTTATAATAAAAGAAACTTAATAAAACCACCTTTTCAGTTTTTATTTTAATCTTTTATTGAGCCACAATGCCACCAACTTAAGTAAAATACCTAAAAAATAGCCTTTTAACTGCAATTATTAGGTTAAAAATCATTGCGCTTAAAATTGATTAATTTGATTAATTTTTTACAGGTCACGATTTTTTTAATTAATTAAAAAAAATAATGGCATGACAGAGCTAGTTAATAGTGTGGCTGGTTATGTGTTAGAGAGCATGTCCTTTTTTAAACATCTGGAGGTGTTTGGACTCGTTCAGTCACACGGGTTCTTTAAAGAATCATTTATCCACAGCAGCAGAAAAACTACAACACACATTCCTCTGTTACTGACAAGACAGCTGAAGCTGAAACTGTGTCTGGTGGCTTCAATTGACACATCAGAAATGGCATATTTCACAAATATTAGTAAATGATTCTTTTTCTTTTTGTCTCTCATGTGAGCAACAGTGTTTTGAAGGTGCAGAACAAAACTCTTGTTCATTCTAATTGAGTTTCATTCCAGTTTGGCTGCTCTCTTATCTGCTCTGTGAAGCCTGGTTTTCACAGATGCTCCGCCCACTCTTGTCTAAAGCTCCCAGAGCAGATCCAGTGTGAGGAAACCGTGTTTTAGGTGGAAGTGGAGTTTATTCTGTTTGCTCTCTAAAGAATGATTAAGAAAATCTCCACATAGGGGATTTAAAGTATAACCATTTAAGACTGGTTTGAGAAATATAAATACTGTGTTAAATTTCTTTTCCTGCTGTTTTGATTTTTAAAATATTGACCTGTGTTCTTCTTCTGTTGTGTTTCCTATAGTGTCTGAGCTTCAGGAGGAGGGAATAAACGCCATCAACCTCCCACTCAGCCCCTCACACTATGAGCTGGACCCTGAGGACACCATGCTGGGTAACCACTGCTTCCTAGATAGACAGATCCAGGTCTGGGTCTTTCTGAAGTGACCTCCTGATTTCATGGATACTAACTAGTGTTATAAGAATGATTTGCATTCCATAATAAAGTACTTTACATCAGAGAATCCCGCTGTCAGACTGCAGCATGTTCAATTCAGGTCATGTTAGTGAACTGTTAAAAACATAATTTCTGAAAAGCAAAATTTCTAAGGTCATCTGTTAAAAGTATTTCTTTAAATCAATATTAATAAGTATGTTTAGGAACCGGTTAGGTCAGGGTATCAAAACACTGGAATGTACCCAAACCCGGACAGATGCTTTTATGATGAAGGTTCTCATTGGTGGTTTCTAGCAGCGAATGATTCACGTTTCATGAATGACAGATGAGTGAATGATTGAGTCCATTTCTGTGCGTCCACCAGAGGAAAACGAGGTGCGGACCATGGTGGACCCCAACTCCAAGCACGACCCCAAACTGCAGGAGCTCATGAAGGTCTGGAATTAATTTATTCATCTTCTTAAAAAACTGTCTTTCAATCCTCAACATTTAGGTGTTTTCCATAGCAGAGACTTTCTTCATGTAGCACAATCATCAAATTGGTTTTCGTAGTAGGGCTGCCACGATGCGTCGAGTAATCCACGACTAATCCACTAATAAAATAGACAACTAATTTAATAGTCGATTAGTCGTCACTTTATATTATATGGAATCTGAGTGTAGTAAATGTTGTAATCACATTCTGCTAGCTTTTTGGACTAATTTGGCATTTATTAAAGTTTTTTAGGCTATTTTGGATTTTAGCTAATATTTCAGCTACATGCTAGCTGTTTTGGCCAATTTAGGAATTTTTTGTTTTTTAGGGCTATTTTGGAGTTTAGCTAATATTTCAGCTACTTTCTAGCTGTTTTATCTCATTTACGCATTTTTTAAAAGTTTTTAAAAGGGTGTTTCGAACTTTAGCTCTTTTAAAGCTACATGCTAGCTGTTTTGGCCAATTTGGGATTTTTTTGTTTCTTTTTTTAGGCTATTTTAGATTTTAACTAATATTTTAGCTACATGATAGCTTTTTTTTTTTGCTAATTTAGGCTTTTTAAAAAAAACTTTAAGGGTGTTTTGAAGTTAAGCTATTTTTTAAGCTACATACTAGCTGTTTTGGCTAACCTATGTTTTTTTCAGTTTTTTAGGCTAATTTCATTTAACTAATATTTTAGCTAGCTATCAGCTTCATCATTTTCAGCTACTAGCTTCATTGATTTCAGCTATCAACTTCAGCATTTTTAGCAATACATTTTTAGCATCTTCGGTGGCTAAATTCAGCTTGCAGCATTCACACTAGCATTATCACAGGTAATGCTATATATCTTGTTTTTTTAGTTAGTTTAAACTAGAGCTGTCAGGCGATTAAATTTTTTAATCGCAATTAATCGCATTGTCCAGATTTAACTCGCGATTAATCGCGAATTACAATGTGGCCTTTTTTTAGGAAAAAAATGTGTGCTTCATAGAATTTAGCATTTCTACAATAATTATGAAAACAAGAATGACAAAATTAATAGTTTTTATCAGAAATACTTTATTTTGTAACATTGTATTGAGATAAACTTTCTTAACAATAAAAGGCTGTAACATAAAATGCCTAACAAAAGCCCAACTGCAAGTGAAGGGCATTTTAAATTCAAAACTTCAATCAACGTTCAGTAAAATAAAATTAAAAAAACATCAAAAATAAAATTTCCATAACACTGTCATGTTCATTTTTTGTCAGGACCAAATCTTTTCCTCCTCTGTTGAACTACAGTAATAAATGAAATAGAGGTTCATCATTTCCAATTAACTTTTGTTTTTTAAAACATTAAAGACTGAGAAAAGCGGGATACTCTGTGGATAGTTTGACAGTCTGTTACTGCCGCCGCGTTCTGCAGCTCGATGCAGCAACGTGTCCAGCGGAGCTCACGCCATGAATATGCCGGCAGACAGACCGCTATGCTGGGGTTGGATCACGCTTAAACCTCCAGAACATTTGATATTTTGCATATTTTCGCGTGGCGAAAGAGGGACAGGCCACACACTCAAAGCTGAGATTTATCTTTTCATCTACAAATAACTGGCGTTGTTTGAACAACATTTAAAACGTCCCCCGGTGAGCTTGCTGTTCGGAACGTCGGGGGTCTGCAGCTCTCGGGACGCGGCGCCGGACGCGAGCCGGTACCACCAGACGTGGTACTGAACGCGAACCGGAGCCGGGTTAGAGTGCAGGAGCTCTCCAGGTCCTAGCGCCGGCCGGTTTTAGCTCGCAGCTCGGTGTTTGGAGACCCGCCCGTGATCTCGTGAGAGCAGCCGGTGAGTTAGAGGGCGATGAGGGATGCCCGCGCGCGCGGTGTGGAAAGGCACGTATGAGAAAATCCCATTGACTGTAAAAATAATGGACTTATCGAACTATGAGGTCCCCCCATTATATACAGTCTATGGAATATCCGCGATTAATGCGTCAAAAAAATTGTCGGCGTCATGCACATGTCAAATTAACTAATTAACTACGCGCTAAATCTGACAGCCCTAGTTTAAACCTAATGATGGTTAAGATGTGTGCTTTACATCCACTTTGCGCATGACCCGATTAGTCGACTAATCGTAAAAAATAATCGGTGATTAATCGACTATTAAAATAATCGCTTGTGGCAGCACTAGTTCATAGCAACAGCGTGATAGAGTATCCAACGCTCTGCTGGTCCAGTGAGACTGTATCAGCGGTCTGGTTTTGGCTGTCCAGGTGCTGATCGACTGGATAAACGACGTTCTGGTGTTGGACAGGATCATTGTGAAGGATCTAGCCGAGGATCTGTACGACGGTCAGGTTCTGCAGAAACTGTTCGGTGAGAACTCCCCCAACTTTCTCAGCTAATTTCCGCCGGCAGCTAATTTTACATTTGGATTCAGTTCCAGACGTTCGCTGAATGCTGCTGGCTATGAAGTCACGAGCCCGTCTTTGAATTGTGTTTTCAGAAAAGCTGGAAGGTGAGAAGCTGAACGTCGCAGAGGTGACCCAGTCAGAAATCGCCCAGAAGCAGAAGCTGCAGACAGTTCTGGAGCGGATCAACGACTCGCTCAAACTCTCCACCAGGAGCATTCGGTGGAACGTTGACTGTAAGGAACATCTGTGCACAGAACCTCGATTTCTAACAATGTCTAAAACTGGATGTCCGGTGAAGCTTGTTGTTCATCTGTTGGTCAGATAGGATGCAGGAATCTGGATTAGAGATCGACCCGGGCTGATACGGATTATTGATTGTCAAGAAGGCATATTACAGATATTTGGAGCCGATATTCATTTGCAGTAAAAGTCAATATATTGGCATCAGAATTTAGAATAATAATATGAGTACCACCCCAAGAACACCGTCACAGGGTGTTCAAACACGTATTTGCCTCACTAAGTGCCCGTAGGACGCACGCACCAACTACACTCTGATTATCTAGATTATCTGTCAGTAATACTCATGAGAACAGCGATAATGGACCCCTTGTGCAGTCTGGAGGATTTGGGCGGTTAAAAAAAGGAAAAATCTGTTGGACATATCTGCATCTCACCTTCTTCACCCATACATGAAAACCTAAACAATTTTAAAGATTGGCCACCACACTGAAAGGAGCTGCGTTCAGGGTTCCAAGTGAACTTGTTAAATCCATTCTTAAGCCTTTGTCTCAACTGCCTACTTAACCAGTCTTTAAAAATGTTTAGGTTTTCTTGTCCTGAACTGTGGATCTTACAGTGTTGCATGGGAAATAAAGACTGAATGAAATCCTTGGATCTGTGCCCGGTCCGGGGCCTGAAGGGCTGCGGCGTCCGCTGCAGGACTTCCTGCGGTTCTGAGGTTTAAAACGGTTTCATTGGAAGGCTAACACGAGGAGAGGGCAGCAGGAAAGTACAGAGTGTATTTAATTCTGAGGGTATAATCATAAATGGAACAAAATTGATTTTGTGAGAGCGGGCCCCACAGAAGGGCCGTATCAAATGAATTTCTTTCAAACCACATAATCATTTCTGCTGCACCTCTGGTGGAGTGGGCGTCCTTGAAAATCCATTGGCATGAGATGTCCTCAAAAATGTTGAAGTGGACAGTCAGTCACATGGAATTTAATTCATTTCGCTGCTCTTTTATGTGAGGAGTTTTCTCTTAATTCCATGTTTTGTTCCAACTTTCAACCTGCGTACAGATTCTGCTGAAAAAACGGCCCATTTAAGCGCTCGCATGGAGTGAGGGTGTCCGCTTCTGCGGGGGCTCTAAACGCCCCCCCACCCCACATGCAGCAAACTGCTAACGAGTCCTGCTTTTTTTTGTTTGTTTTTTGTGTGATTTAAGGAGGTTGGGTTCGTGTGACTCAGCCGGCCCCCTCCCGGCCGACCTTGCAGTTCCAGCATTAAATATAATTTAGAGTTTTCTGTCATTTTTGACTGAACGAACCTCGTATTTTTAATATAACTTCAAGGATTCTTTTGGTATCTCTTGTTTGTATTTACTGCTGAAGGTAGACGACCTTGCCATGTAAAACTCTTTAATTGTAAATTCCATAAAAGATAGAATAAAAAGAAACATTGTGCTTGCTATTTGGCACCCCAATGTCATTTGATTAAAAGAGAGAAACGGTAGATATTAAAAAAAAGATAAAAAAAAACTGCAGTTGTAGAAGTTTTTCTCATTTAGTGAAGGAAAATGACCAAGAATTCCATAAAACCACTAAGAGAAATTATGCTAAATTGATTTTAATTGTCCCGTCTGTTGTGTTTGTTTCAGTTTTAGCTCTGAAGGAGGAAATTGATACGTCATGATTGTCGTTTCTGGGTGATTGTAACAGAAAATCTGCTTTTTTCTGCGGAACCGTCAGTAAATCATTTTCCCTCTGTACTTTTGGAGCAGATGAAGTAAATAAAAGATCTTCTTTGTGTTGCTCTGGGACCACATGTACCAGATTTTGGGAAAATTATTTAGCAAAAGACCGTGGGGCTTTATTATACTGGGTCAACAACATGTTGGTATTTTCAAGCTTGTTTTGCTAAACCAAAATTTAAACCTTCACTTCACTTCACAAACAGCTTAAAGTGGCCTTACCATAAAAAAATCTACTTTTTAAAAGTTTTTTAGTCTATTCTACTGTTCAATCCTCACTATAAACAACCCTAAACCGGTATTTTGATCTGTTTGTTCTGAGTAATCCTCTAAAAACCTGTGGTCTCAACAGCAGCCCCTCCCATAGCCACAAAAACAAGCGGGTCCTTTCATGCTTACATCACAAGTTGAGAACCGCCCCCTCCAGTTAAAATCTGCTCCCCCAAGCTAACACGAACACCTTTCTCCACAAAGCAAGCGGTGATCAGCTAGCTTCGAGAGCCCTCCTACTCCAACTCGTACACAGTCGTGCAGATGCCGGCTGTCTGTGTTGTGAGCCAGTTTAGCGATGGCCAATCAGCGCTCATTCAATTTAACGTTTAAACTTCTTGGCATACGCCAAACAACATTCTGGTGAGGAATCTGCACGACATGTTAGCATAGATCCTGAACATATCTGAAATTGGTGCAAGCCAACAGGAGATACTGGGAAGACGACTGGATAAAGGGAGCAGACTGTTTCCTGGTGGAAAGGGTGCAGACTATTACCTGGTGACCTTGTCTCTTGAGTGCCGGTCTCCTGAACCCAGCAGCCTCTTCTCCACATTGGAAGAAGGATCCCTGAGATTTCAGGGAATCTAATTACATCGGGTCCTGGGGGTGTCTATGTCTCGGTGCTGCAGGTTCTGGTCCTCACTCTTGAGCACTGGACCTCTCTCCTAAAACTCCATCAGTTGTAGAGCCTGCTTGGGCCTTGTTTACAAAGACTCCTCCGGGACCTCCGCCTCTCTTGGGTGTCCCTCTCTTGGGCAGGGGTGGGCAGCCCCTGCCCCGCTCCCCCCTGGACCTACCGCGGCGAGGGCGGGCAGTTGTCTGTGGCATGGGGGCGGCTCTCGGGGCCCTGGCACATACCTGGGGTGGGCGGGGAGACGCTCGGTACTGCTGGGTGGTGGCGGGCTGCTCTTCTGGGGTTGGAGGGCTCTCCGGGCGTTCTTTTCTGTCCGGTCCAACAAATAGAAAAAAAGATACAAACATAATTAATATAAATAAAGTTTAGCATAAAATACAAAAGGGGTTTATGCAAATATACACCTGTTGTGACAGTAAAATTGGCTTAACACAAGAGGCTCTCAGCTCTTAGCTGTTTGCTCAGCTGTTGGACACGACAAGTTAGAGAGAGAAAAAAAAGAGCAGACTATTACCTGGTGGAAAACGCGAGGAACGAATTAGAAGACCTGATTTGAACATGGATTACTGTGCAAAGACGGAAAGGTCTGCGTATTTTTTTATTATGTATACTTAAGTAAGCTGCTGAAAAACTTAATTTCCCCAAGGATGCCATCCAAAGGGATCAATAAAGCCAAGTGTAAGTCTAACTATCTTCAGGAAAATAATCCACATGAAAGCGAAAAGGATTTTTTAAACGGACAAAATTTCAGCGCAAAATGAACCCATTGGTCATCATCATTCTGTTTTTGCCATATTTTGTGAAAAAAAGCGTCCATCCATGTGTGGTCAAAGAGGAACCTTATGTATACTAATATATTGCTTTTCTACCTGTTACAATCCTATTCACCGTGCACAAACACATTCACACACTGCTGTCTAACACTATAACCACCAGGAGGACTGTGGGGTTCAGTGTCTTGCCCAAGGACACTTCAACATATGGGTTGAAACCTGCAAGCTTCTGATCAGAGGTAGACCGCTCTACCTCTGCACCAATTCAGGATTTCTTTCAGCAGAACTGGACCTTTAGAAACAGAAAAACCTGAAAGATAAAAGTTATCTTCCAGGATAAACCACCTCAGATCATCATCCACCCTCCAGCAAATACTCTGTGGTCCTCTCCTGGTCTCCCTCTAAGCACTTGATGCCCAAGTGTCAAATCTGAAGACCGGAGTCAGGATATAAGATGACAAAATGTTAGGGTTTCTTTTAGTTCCATTTGAAGCAAAAACAGCCCCAGAAACCAGTTTGAAACTCAAACTTCTATCTGCTGTTCTGCCTGGACATCCCCTGAGATTCTGCTGAAATGACATTTGATGGAGTCATCCAGGTCTTTGGAGAACTGTTTCTGCCCTCACCTTCTGAGCGGATGAGTTTGCTCACACGCGTCCTCTCTGAGGACACGAGGAGATTGTCGTGTAAAGCTGTAAATGCACCAATTAACTGCCAGTGCTCTCCTTTGTGTTGTTTTCTGCATCAGCGGTTCATGCCAAGAGTAT
Organism: Oryzias melastigma; assembly: GCF_002922805.2. Lineage (NCBI taxonomy): Eukaryota > Metazoa > Chordata > Actinopteri > Beloniformes > Adrianichthyidae > Oryzias > Oryzias melastigma. The sequence continues at coordinate 7,366,141 of NC_050517.1, forward strand.
CGTCGCCATCCTGCACCTGCTAGTGGCGCTGTCACAACACTTCAGGGCTCCGATCCGACTGCCGGACCACGTTTCTATCCAGGTGGTGGTGGTCCAGGTGGGTGTCATTTTGTCTTTTCCTCCTAGAAGGGTCTTTGATTACTTTCTTAACTGGAAACGTTCCTGTGATGTGAGAGCTTTCCTGCAGATTCCATCTTTGAGTTTATACCCCTCTGCTTCACAAACCAGTGTCCACAAACACTCCTCTTCTTGTTTCTTCCAGAAAAGAGAGGGCATCCTTCAGTCCAGGCAAATTCAAGAAGAAATCACTGGAAACACTGAGTGAGTCCTGTTCTATTCTCATGTACAGCCCATAGAAACCTGCTGTAAAAACAGGAAGCACTCTGAAGAACAAACTCTCTCCTTTTGTTTTGGACTGAACAACTGCTTTGATACCCAAAGAAAACATCTTTAATTTTTCTGATGGGTAAATCCAAAGGATCATAGGAGGTTTTTGGTTGCAGACAAGCCATGTGTTAAATAAAGCACTGTTCCTTTCTTTATTTCACACTTTTCTCTCCTGTTAAACTCTTAAGTTCAAACCTTCATAGAAGAATACGTCCAGAATCATAGAATGAAAACAAAGATCTGATTAATATTGAGGATTCATTAGATTTGACAAACTTAACTCATTCTGCAGAGATGAATAAAGCATGTAAAATTGCACTGAAACAAATTGACAAAACAGGGACCTCAAAAAGTGAACTGAACCGACACAAAACTGGATTCAACTGCTGAAGGAGGCCGAGCAGGAAATCTCTGAAAACTCCAACTATGTTTTGATCTTTTGCAAAATCATTTGCAGTGGTCTGTTGAATATGGTTACGCAGTTTTTAGCCCCACTTTTAAAAAACTGTTTTTTTAATTCATTGTTTCTGCAGAGCGGCAGGAGTTCATTAGAAATGTATCTCTGAATTGTAGCGGAACTATTGGGATGAAAGTAATCCTACAATGAAATCCGACCATTCCTTTGTCTACACCACATGTGTCAAAGTTATTTAAGGTTTAAGCTGATTTATTCTGGGATAATATTCCTGCCTTTTTATTATTCATAATTATGTTAAAAAGTTACAGTTTTAAAGTTTAAAAAAATGGCATTCTGCTAGCTTTTGGGACTATTTTGGCATTTACTAAGAGTCTTTAGGCTATTTTTTAGTTTCAGCTACATGATAACTGTTTGGGCTAATTTAGTTTTTTTTTTTGTTTTTTTAGAGTATTTTGAAGTTTAGCTATTTTTTAAGCTACACGCTAGCTGTTTTGGCTAACCTAAGTTTTTTTTGTTTGTTTTTTAGGCTAACATTTTCAGTTTCAGTGTTTTCAGCCATCAGCTTTAGCATTTTCAGCATTCAGCTTTAGTGAGTTTAGCTATCAGCACTAGCATCTTCATTGGCCAAATTTATCTTACAGCATTCACACTAGCATTATTGCAGGTAATGCTATATATCTAGTACATAATTATGTTAAAAAGTTTAGTTTTTAAAGTTTTCAAAATGTTCTTTTCATTTGTTAAAAAAATAATTATCCTGTTTGGCCCGTAACCTAAGGAGTATTTTGGATTTTGTCCCATCATTCAATTGAGGTTGACACCCCTGGGCTACACTCTCCCCAGGTATCTTACAGCCCTTAAAAACCCCAAGCTAACATTAACGTAGGAAAAAAAACAAAGGCTTGTAATCTGAGTGCTATCCAGCTGTACTGTTTGTCTGCTAATGCATCAGAATTGTAGCGGATCAGGGAGCTTGTGTCCCGCTCAGTACAGCTGCTGTGTCACAAACCTGAGCTTCTTCAAACTGTTTTCATCTGCTCCTGATCCACAACAAACTGTATAAAGAATTATTATTATTCTATAATCCTGGGATGTTTTTTTCTTTGAAGAATTGAGCTTTGAGAGCTTAAACAAGAGAGAAAAGTGTGAACACCTACAATCTTGTGTGCAGATTTCACCTATCACAAGTTATTCTTAGAACGACGGACCACCTTATGTCAATCAAGTGGCCACACCCACAGGTTCTTAAATTCAAGTCTACAGGTGTTGTGGATATTAAAAGACAACAGAAGTGATGACAATGTTGGAATAAGACTGTGAGTCTGTTGAATTGAAGGAAGTGTGGTGGAGGATGGTTACTAAATGAACTTTTTAATGGTAGCTCAATCTGGAAGTCTTTGGTTTGCTGAGAAGGTCTTGAATGAACTCTCATAGATGCTTCCTTACTCACCACACTTATGTGGAAATGCTCTTCCTTTCATTAAGATGACAGATCTGCAGATTTACGTCCATCAGGCTGGATCATGTATATGTGACTTTCCTGCTGCGTCTCAACACGAGAGCCGAGGAGTGTAAAGAGAAGAGGGCTGTGTTCATGTGACGCCTCGTTAACTGAAAAATTAGACATTTCAAGCACACACTGTCTCACACAAGCTTGTGTTTTCCTGTGAGGCTGTCCTGCAGCCTGACAGCAGCAACCAAGGAGATAACAGCAGGCCAGCGCACAGCAGTTTGTCATGGCAGCTCGATAGACTAATAACACACACACACACAAGCGCGGTCACACTGGAAATGCTGTTATTACCACACCACCAGGACTGTTGCCCAGGCCTGCCTGCGTTTGCCATCCCAGATTACAGCGTGAAGGTGTGTGAGGGCGCTTCTGTGTGTGTTAGGCTGCCATTTCTTCCTGGCCTGCCCATTGTGATATGTTTTCCTCCGGGACTCTGGAGCTGCTGCCGCTCCATCCCCTCCAAAGTGCAAACATTATAAAAACGGACAGAGAAGCCGCACAGAGATGCACGTCTTCATTTGTTGTAATAATGCCCTGCTGCACCGCTCGTTTCCTGTTGAGATTGCTACATTGTGCTGCAGAATGTGGTCATTGTGATCGTCCCACTGATGATTCTGCACACGTGTCCATTGTTCATCAATTTGTCAGACCCGGCATCATCATTGTGTGTTTTTGTGCCACATTCTCTGCATTCCTCTGCGATTGAACTGGATATGAACGTCTTTTATTCGCTCAAGTGTGAAATTTCCTGTGTAAACAAGCAGAGGCGGCCTCCGCCTGACACATTTTATCCTTCTTTGTTTTTTTTTTTTTCCAGGGCCTTCTCTGGCAGACACGGTATGTTCTCCAGAAACAGCTTTTTTGTTTTGTTTTTTTTTTTCATTTCAGTTTAGTAACTTCTGTCTTGACCTCTGCAGAGCGCGACGCCTTCGACACCCTGTTTGACCACGCTCCTGATAAGCTGAACGTCGTCAAAAAGGTAAACGACGAGAAACGTCCTTCAGTTCAAGCCAAGTCTCTTTAAAAATCTGTCGGAATGTAAACAAATTCCCATTGAGTAAACAGAAATATTGTTCTTTCAGAAGATAGCCTGAAAACACAGTAAAAAGCAGCGTTAGCTGAATTCTCTGTTCTTAAACTCATTTTGCTCATTTAGCTATTTTTTTTACTAATATTGTCAACTAATGTTGACAAAAGTGCAAGCAAACCTATGTTTGCATGAAATGTATCTAATTATATTTGGTCTCATTTTTTTCATTTAGTATCGTACATGTTACAAATGTCTTTATAATCTCAACATTTTGCATTTCTGTGAAGACCTCCTTTCACTCCATCAACACATCTACAAGTATCATCATGGTTTTAAATTTGAGTCTTTGACTTTTTTTTGTTGTCGACATTTCTAGACATTGATCACATTTGTGAACAAGCACCTGAACAAGCTCAACCTGGAGGTGTCAGAGTTGGACACACAGGTGAGAGTCACACCTGAGATGCTGATGGAGCTCAGACGGGCGTCTGAAGCCTGATGCTTCAGGTGAGGCTGATGTGTCGATGTTCCAGTTTGCAGACGGGGTCTACCTGGTGCTGCTGATGGGGCTGCTGGAGGGATACTTTGTGCCTCTCTACAACTTCTTTCTCACTCCAGAGAACTTTGATCAGAAGGTAAAGCAGAACTCTCACATTTGAAGGATTAACACTTTCAACCCAACTAGTAAGGAGCTCCATTTCAAGAATTTATGTTTAATATATTGAAGCTTTTCCTTTTTGAAAACTCACGCTCCTCACCCCAAAACTGCTACCCCCCTCCTCTCTGTGGTGTTCTGCTGGGACAGCCCCTTTTTTGGGTTTCAGCCAGCATCCCCTCCACACACAAACACGCAGAGACGGTGCTGGCCCGGAAGAGCGGCCCCTCATCGCCTTTAATCTCCTGCTGCACAGAGAAACAGTGGAGTGCTTTACCGGCCCCCTGTGTGTGGGGGTGTTTGAAGGCCAGAAACTCTGTATCGGGGGGGCTGGGAAAGCCGCCCTGCTTCCCGTCAGAACGGATCTCCTTCTTTCTGTCAGACGGACTGAAGTCACAATCGGACCCGATTGGCAAAGCTTTAGTCCAGGGGTGTCAGACTCAATCACACAGGGGGCCAAAATCCAAAACACACCTTAGATCACAGCCCAAACAGGATAAACATTTATTCAACACTCTAAAACTACATTTTTGAAACTTTAAAACCGTATCTTTTTAACATAATTATGAACTATATACATAGTATTACCTGCTATAATGCTAGAGTGAATGCTGTAAGCTGAATTTGGTCGCTGAAGATGCTGAAATTGATAACTAAAAAATGCTGAAGCTGATGGCCACATGACATATTAGCAAAATGCCAAATTTGCCTAAAAACTTTAAAAAAACTGTTAGCCTAAACAGCTAGCATGTAGCTGAAAGAATGGCTAAACTTAAAAATAAAAAAAAAACTGAAATTTGCCAATAATGTGTAGCATGTTGCAGAAACATTACCTAAACTCCAAAAACACTTAAAAAAAACTTTAAAAAAATCCTAAATTAGCCTAAGAAGCTAGTATGTAGCTGAAATATTAGCTAAACTCCAAAATAGTCTAAAAAATCTTAGTTAATGCCAAAATAGTCCAGAAAGCTAGCAGAATGTCATTTTTTAAAACTTTAAAACACAACTTTTTAAAAAGGCAGGAATATTTTTCCAGAATAAATCAACTTAAACTTTAAATAACTTTCAATATTTTACTCTCCATAAAAATATATTTAGTCAAAATTATACAAGTTAAAAAAGGGTGCAGGATAACATCAGTCCGTTAATAATAAAATAAAATGATCTGGGGGCCAGATAGAATTACCCGGAGGGCCGGATCCGGCCCCCGGGCCTTGACTTTGACACGTGCTTTAATCCTTCCTCATGTAAAAACACAACCAGGGGAGAATGGAAGGCGTCTTCAGCGCCCCCCGCCCCTGGATTGGTTTTCCTCTTCTCCCAACTCTTTTTTTCCGCGGCAGTGGAATCGCTCAGAGAATTCCTCCGGTTTTGTTCCTCCAGGTTTTTCATTAGAGAGCATTGATTTCCGGCTCACGGCGGTCGTGTCCCTGCTGTCGTGTGTTGGCGCCGCCGTGATGGGGAGCCCTCCCTGGCATCACGGGGCTGCAGCTAACCTCAGCTGCAGCTTGAACCTCCTCTGACTGCGTTAACGTGTCCGTCTGTCTGCGCAGGTTCACAACGTGTCCTTCTCCTTCGAGCTGATGCAGGATGGCGGTCTGGAGCGGCCCAAGCCCCGACCTGAGGGTACGCCGCATGTTTGCATCACTTTGACACTCAAACCACTGAAACCCGGAAGAAGATGAGATGATTTTAACTTCAGATTTAGCTCCGGGATGCAATATTTTCATCATGTTTCTGCTGTTTTACATTCAGTCTTTTTTGTCCTCACTTATCAAAGCTTCAATGCTGCATTTATTGTCGTTTCAAGAGGGTTTTACAAAATAAGAGCATGGATGGTGGTCAGGCTGTTCCTGGTCCGAGTCTGACATCTTAACGCCGGGTTCACACCGCACATGGAAGCGCCGCAGAGGTGGAGTGCACGTAGAATCCGCTTCTCCTCCAGTTCACACTAGACACGTATTTTTCTGGGATGGTCGACAGGCGCTTCAGCTCAGCTGTGGTTATTTAGAGCTTCTACTATAAATTTAATATCGTCCACTTTGACTTGTCATCAACTGCTCTCTGCCTTTCTCTTGTTGATTGTGTTTTAGACACCCAACCACACCCCCGCTCCGTAGTCGGCCCTCTACATTAGTCTGTGTGTCTGTTTTTTGTGTGTTTACAGTGTTCTCTCACTTATTTGCGTTTCTTTAAATCCGGTTTCACGTATTTGCAGATTTTTTCTCAGTCTTATTTGTCACAAAAATGTCAACAACTCAAGATGCTTGTATGAAACTTTTGCTTCTGAAGGTGCAGCAGGAATTTCCCAGAGGGGAGTGCAGTAAAAGAGCACACCAGCCCGTCTGCTAGCACACTTACAGCTAGCCTGCATGGAGAAATGGCATCAGCTGATTTAGAAGCGGCTCGAAAATATCCTGATACTTATCATCCAGAGCAGGTGTTTCTTATGGATGAAACTGGAAAATTCTAGATAAAGATGCCCTCTCACACTTAGTTGATAAAGGAGGAAGCACTTGTTTTTTTAAGGCACAGATAAAGTTGAAACGTAGGCCTACGCAGTCTATTGTTCTGGATTTAAAAAAATCTCTTCATGTTGAGCAACACTCCAATGTTCTTTAGTAAATGTGTACATCAAGAGTTTTTGAGGAATATGGATTGGTAACAGACATTCTTCAGCCGCGCGGGGCGGGAGATGAGACGGAGACTGGGGGTTCTCTGTATTCGTGGATTCGGGGTACACCGTCAAAAGTGACACATTGAATCATTTAAAACTTCTGTCATTTGTTACATTTAAAAATATTAGTTTTCATGAAATTACATTTTTGAGTTGAGTAAACCATGATCACAAAAGTTTAATTTGATAAAAAAAAAAAACATTTATTAATGTAACAAATTACAGAACTTTTATTAATTGATCCAATGTGTCACTATTTTCAGCGTATTCGTGGAGGTCTCCTGTCCTTAACCCCCGTGAAAAATAGGGGAAAACTGTATTTTCACCTCTACAGTCTGTTTAGATACAAAAATATGATCACGTACGTTAATAGTGGTATTGGTTCTATTTTGAAAATTGACTGGATTTTCTCCTGTGTCTTGGCGTAACTTCCTGCCAGGAAAGGTGAGGATCGCTCGCGCAAAAAGCTGACCAGCCCCCGAAAGGATTGTTGTACGGGGCGAGCCGGCAGCGGAGAACTGCGGCACTTGGGGTCTGGTGTGAACTACACTATAGGTTAAGAAGGGCGTCAAATGGAAGCGGCCTCTGTTCCGTACCACTTCGTGCGGTGTGAACCCAGCACACGAGGGAAAACAATTCACGCAGAAAATGATGTTTGTGGGTCTGTCTGTGCAGTGAGTGTGAGTGCGTGTGTGTGTGTGGGGGGGGGGGGGTACATGTTTATGGATTCATCATTCCTAATGAGACTTAACAGGTTTTCCAAGAACCCAATAACACTTTTCTTCTGAGCTTTTAGTGCTAATTTGACCTTTTTTTGCCTGTTACTTTTGGGTGGCAGCAACAGTCAAAAATAAAAAAATGTTTGTTTTTTTTATAGAGATAAATGCATTTTAAAAACACAAATAAAAAACAACAGTTAAATGAGGTTCTCCAGGGTTAAAGCACAAATATCAATAAAACAAGAAAATGACACAAGAGTTGTTATGAATGGTTCATTATTTTTTTATTATTTACATTTTCCACAGAAATCTTCCTATGATGTTTTCAAACCCTTTTAGATGTCATGTTTCTGGGGTGTTGGGGTAATTCTGTCATGAATCCCTTCTAAGCGGATGCTGGTGTTTCTGCAGACATCGTGAACTGTGACCTGAAGTCCACCCTGCGCGTCCTCTACAACCTCTTCTCCAGGTACAGGAACGTGGACTGAGCGCTCCTCGCTGCACCTGAACACGCCACTTTCCACACACGTCCACGCATGCGGGAGACGCCGCAGAGACGACCTTCATGTATTTATTAGAGATTTTAAAACACGTTCCAGTTTAACTCTAAAGTGCCTTTTTGAGCTCGAGGATGCTGCGATGGAGGAGCTCCTTTTCTTTCTTGCTTTGATGCTGCAGAATACACATGAACCAAAGTCTTTCCTGTATTTAGATGTTCAGTTTTAGCTGAACTTCCATAACTGTGTTCCTCTAAAAGCGTTGCAGATGTGGGACCAGCTCAGTCTGACTGAATCGAACCGTGTCCTGACTTTTCCCTCCTTTTGTTTTGAGCATCAAACAGGTTTTATGTTCAGATGCATTACATGTAATAAACAGTTCTTTGTCTGAACAATTTCTCATTATTATTTCTGACCTCTCAAAGCAAGCCAAGAGGAATGCTTCTCCAACAAAGGAAAAATTGGGGTCAGAGTGGTTCCAATTTTGTCAGCTCAGAAAGACAAGTGAGCCTCCACCACAATTTTCTTTTCACTAAATTGATAGTTTGTTAGAAAAGCGGCGTGAAAGCTCTGTGAATGGAAGGTGACCCCGGAGTACCTCCAGAAAGATGGCACACTTTCTGATGTGTGAAATGGTTCATTCTCCTTACATTCCACAGTAACCTTTGTAAAGGGAGGGGGTATTATTGATAATGTGGAGCTGCAGAGGCATTTGGACTGACATGTTTGTGATTCCACGCTGCTTTTCAATTACTTTTGGCGTCCTCTGCCCTGAAAACAGGAGAATTAAGCGTTAAAGTCAGTTTTGTGTTGAGGATGAAGCTGAGAAACTGACTGAAGTGATCTCCTCATTTATACTACTCCCAATAAGTTAGGGATATAAAACAGCGTTTATTGTATTGGGGTGACAGACACACCTCATTTAGTGTTTTCCTCACAATAGTCTCACCATTTTCAGTGTTTTATCAAAAACATTCTAAAGAAAAACCTTCTCAATGTGGCATCAATGGTAACATTCTGTGGGTATAAAAAGCTGATTTTACCAGCAAGTCATTCAAAGTTCATCATTCAAGTAGTCATGATGTCACCTAACAGACGAACACATTGATACAAATCAATGGACGAGCAGCATCACCTGATCGTAGCATCTTCAGGAGACAGTCAGGTGTTGCAGGTGAACTTAGTGAGTCTCAAAGTGTCATCACAAGACTTGAATCACAGAGTTTGTGACAGACCACAACCATGACCAGAACCTAAGGACCTCAGACATGGTTTAGCAGATCCACACAGCTTCAGCTCGATTACCAGATGTGACGACACGTTCTCATCCTCGACTCGTCATACTGACGTTTGGTTATGAACGCTCCTCGTCACTTTCTGATGTTTTAAGTGTCCCCAACTCGTTGTTTTTTGACCTGCTAGCTGTTAAATCAGGGCATCCCGACCTCCGGGCCGCCAACCGGAACCGGTCCAATACAGCAACGCAGAGTGCATCGGTACCCAAACTCCTCCACTTTGACTTGAATGACAGACATCTGTTACAGGTGACTACTGACACCAAGACAACGCCATGAACGTTTGTAGTACAAGACCATGTGACCTGGACCACACATGGTCCACCGTCCTGTTCACTGATGAGAGTCAGGTCATCTTGACATTCCTGAAGAAGGTGAACAATACGCCAAGGTTAATATGGTTCCCTGGGTTCCGCTTGGTAGAGGAGGTGCAACAGTTTGACAAGCGTCAGAGAAAACCCATTTGGTTCTTGTAGAGGGTCCAGTCACTGCATGTTCTTGTTCTTACCTCAGAGACATCTTAGGACCTTCATCATCCCTCAATTCCACCATTACACCACCAACTCTCTGTCCATGGATGATAGTGCTCCATCACATGGTACCAGAATGCTCAAAGCTGGACTTCAGGAAGTGTTAGTGTCTCATATGGTATGACCAGCAATGACCTCTGACCTGAACCCCATAGAGCACGTGTGGGACCAGAAGCAGTGACTAGATGATAGAACCCCCAAGTGACCTGCACAACTGTGTGTAGCACTAGTCCAGAGGTCTACAACCCGAGTTAGAGCCGAGAGCTCTAACTCAAGATGTCATTGTGGTAAATGGTGGAAATACCTGCTATTGACATGATCAATGTTTGTCTTTATTTAGGGGTAATAAACATAAAATTAATGAAAATAAAGTTTCTTCTCATTTACTATTGGTGATATCAAAGAGAACTTCATTAAAATCAGACCCACGGAAAAGCAGTCATGAAACCAAATGACTATCCTTTGATGAGCTTTCTTAAATGTTCAATATACTGATCTAGTTTGAAGATATAACTCCAGATCAAACAGTTTGTGTGTAAAACTAACAAATCTTCCCTCAAATATTTGCAAGTTTCTTTTCTTCAGACCTGATTAACAATAATTAACTCAACTAACTTTTAAGTTTAGTTGAAAAAAAAGGAAGTATTGTTGGTGTTTATTGAATTTAACAGCCTTTTAAGATGTTTTTCTTGAAAAAAATGTTTTAAAAAAGATGAACTGGATCTATTATAAATTATGTTTATTGGATTAAAATGTGCTGGTTTCCAAGGAAGAGCGTTTCCCTCAGGCCTTTTACTTCCTGCCTTCACACCTGTGTTTGAACATCACCTCTCCTTTAAAAGCAGTACGGCTGTGAACAAAATGGGAGGTCCACTTTTGAATCCCTTGCTCTGGAAATCGAACCTTCGTCACGAATAACTGTGATGCTACATGGAAACTGATGGTTAGTTAAACAGTAGAGAGCAACCTACAGTCACTATCACTGTAGATAGGAAGTCATCTCCATCCTTCATCTTTGACGGTTCCTTCATTCATAATCTCTGATGACTAAAAAAAAAAAGCCATCCAGTAGATGAGGTTTTCATGCCAACCAAACATCCTTCTTTTGATACTTCAAACCTATTATTTGTTGGAGGAAGGAGCAGAGCTCTTACGCACGGATCCTCCACATCACTGCAGCGCATGGTAATGATGTTATGCGAGTAACAGTATCCGGTGGTGATTGCCGTCTCTGATGCTCTCATGTCAGTCTCAACAGACCCAGAGGGATCTGAAAGCACGTTACGTTCATTTCCTCTCGGCTCCCTCGCCCAGGGAACGATTCACTGCTCCAGTTATTACCTACTTACATTATGCTTATTGCATTACCCGTGGATTGTTTCTGCGTGCGTGGGGTCGCAGGAGCACGCAGCCGCATTCCTCTGATGGAGAGGGGCTTTCAGAAACGTCCTACAACAAGTCTTCTACTGTGAAACCTGATGAACGTCTCATGTTGATTTTCTGCTCTCATTTTGTCCACATTCAGCGTTTTTACTAACGGCGTGGTCGTTTCTGGGGAGGAAGTCCTCAGAAGGAGAGCGGTGATCTGGTGTGTGTTGTGGAGCTCTGACATGGATGCTGGGATGGAGGCCAGAAGAGGCTGTTTTTCTGATGTCCAAAAGCACATCATCACATGTGTGGTTGTTTCTGATGGTTTGTCTCTAAAGCAGGGGTGTCAAACTCAATCGCACAAGGGGCCAAAATCCAAAACACACTTTAGGTCACGGGCCAAACAGGATAAACATTTATTGAACACTCTAAAACTACATTTTTGAAACGTTAAAAGGGTGACGTTTAACATAAGCATGGACTAGATAAATAGCATTACCTGCAATAATGCTAGTGTGAATGCTGTAAGCTGAATTTGGCCGCTGAGGATGCTAGTGCTGATAGCGAGCTAAATTATTAATTAAATGCCAAATTTACCGAAAAAAAAGATAACACAAAAAAACTTAGATTAGCCAAAACAGCTAGCATGTAGCGGAAATATTAGCTAAACTCCAAAACAGCCTAAAAAAAACTAAAAAAGAAAAACATAAATAGCTAGAATTTAGCTGAAATATAAACTAAACTCAAAAAAAGACTAAATTAGCCAAAGCTATCATGTAGCTGAAATATTAGCTAAACTTTAAAATAGCCTACAAAAACAAAAAACCAAAAGAAAACACCCTACATTACCCAAAACAGCTAGAATTTAGCCGAAATATTAGCTAAACTCGGAAAAAAGCCTAAATTAGCCAAAACTAGCATACAGCTGAAATATTAACTAAAAGTAAATGCCAAAACAGTCCAAAAAAACCTAGCAAAATTCAATTTTTTTAAACTTTGAAAATGTTGGTTTTTAGCATAATTATGAATAATAGAAAGGCAGGAATAAATCAACTTAAACCTCAAATAAATTCCACTATTTTTACTCTCCATAAAAAATAAAAATATATTTTGTCAAAATTAGAAATACACGGTGGCGCAGTGGTTAGCGCTCTTGCCTCACAGCGAGAAGGCCCCGGTTCGACTCCGGCTGGGACCTTTCTGTGTGGAGTTTGCATGTTCTCCCCGTGCATGCGTGGGTTTTCACCGGGGACTCCGGCTTCCTCCCACCGTCCAAAAACATGCTTCATAGGTTAATTGGTGACTCTAAATTGTCCCTAGGTGTGAATGTGAGAGTGAATGTGTGTGATTGAGGCCCTGCGACAGACTGGCGACCTGTCCAGGGTGTACCCCGCCTTCGCCCTTCAGTAGCCGGGATAGGCTCCGGCACCCCCGCGACCCCGAAAGGGAAGAAGCGGTCAGGAAAATGGATAAAATGGATGAATGGCTGAATAAGCGCAAGATAACATCGGGCAATTAATAACAATAAAATAAAATGATCTGGGGGGGGTAGGATATAATTACCCGGAGGGCCGGATCAGGCCCCCGGACCTTGACTTTGACACATGTGGTCTAAGGCTACATTTCTAACTCCATTCTTCATCAGATCCGAGCCTCGTGTGAGCATGCTTTCCCTGTTTAACTCCTACAAACATCTCTGACTAAAATCCAGCCAGAGTCGGATCATCCACATGTTTTTTCTCATAGTATTTCTCTGAGAAAACGTTGCTGCTTTTTATCTATTCTGCAGCTGAAGTGGCATCACACTCCACCCACAAGTCTGTGCAAATGACCCCATATGATGGGAGAGGTGCAAACATGAAAACCATGGGAGGTGATGGGAGAGAGGAGCAGTGGAGGCCACCATCAGCTGCTGCGACTGTCATGAAGAACCACATTTTCTTTCACTCAGTCAATCCAAAGGTTTCTTGGAAAAATGTCTTAGTATGTATCTGTGTCTGTTCATATGTGTGTGTGTTTGCATGTGTGTGTCCACATATGTGTGTGTGTGTCTGTCGGGGTGCACATGTATGTGTGAGGAAATGACCTAAATATTGCATTACTAAATATTTGTTTTAAAAGCATTTTTCTGGCTTCATTTCCTTCTTTGGGTTTTCTAGATCGTACTCTTCATCAAGACCAGCATCTGGCTGATCTTCATCTGACAAAATGACTCATTCAGATTATTGATCTTTTTGGATGATCTATTCCACAGATTTCCTTTGGTTTTCTCAGAACCATTAGACAACCATCAACAAATCCGTCGTGATCAGGCAAGCAGGCGAGAACCCCGATGCGTGCAGGAACCACTCAGAAGGAAGTCCTCAAACTGTTAGCAAAAATTTACCTCTATTTATGGAAAAAGCACAAAGATCATATAAACTCCACAGTCATCAGTGCAGCTACAAAATCTGATCCAAACACGAGGAGGACATGTTCTGTTCTGTGTTTCGGTTTTGTTTCACCTTCTTTCAGTGCAGGCAGTCTGTGGCTTCTTGATTACAGAAACCTTTCGATGTTTACTGGTTTGCTGTCTGTTGAGCAGTGGATTAAACTTCCTTTAAACTGCAACATGAAGTTCACAAAGAACGCTGTGGATTTATTTGCAAACAAGTAGAAAAAGAATTTAAAATAAATGGGGAGCTCGGCTGTAAAACGGTGAGGTTGATCCTCCGATTCAGATTCCTGGGTTACTCATCCCAAATTTGACCTGCAGGTTTATTGGACTGGATTAAATGAGGTGTACCTCAGGGTTCATCTTTGAGACCACTTTTGTTTTTTATTTATCTGTTTCTGTCAGTAACTGGTGGTTTAGGATCCAATATGCAGGAGAAAGTTATACATTTAAATACATTTTGACCTGACAAAACCCACAGAGAAACAAAAAGGTCATAAAGGTCATAAACATGACTGAAAACCAAACTAAACCGCACAATCTGTGTAGAATACTTTAGGAGGAATTCCCTCCTTTGATGTTCAGTCTAGATCTTCTGTTTTCTCTTCAGTCTTTAGGTGTTGGTGAACTTCTGCACCCCCCACATGTATTTTTCTGCCTCTAGTTTCAGATGATCCACCTGTTAGAGTCACGCTTCCACAAACTGAAGCTCCGACTGGAGGTTCCAAACCAGTGAAAGTGCTCGGAGGCTCTTTGAACACCTTTTTTTCTTTCTCTCTGACAAGTCAGCCGTGGAAATGGAGAGCCTTAACCTCAGTCCTCGAGCTGCTATCTTTTTATGTCTGCGCTATATTCTCTGAGCAAGTGTCAACTAAATGTCAGAAATTTCTAAGAAGCTGCTGTACGGAATAAAACGGAGCGTTTAAAGACACAAAAGGACAAGAGGCTGGGTGAAGCTGAAGCTCCGCGAGCTCCGGCTCACCTCCCTTTTTCATGGTGGTGGTTTTGTGTTCAAGTAAAAATCTAAAGTGATGTGAGAGTCGAACCAGGTGACCTCTGAAAGAGACTGAACACGGAGAGAATGAAGTGTTTTTTCATTACTTCTGCCCCTGGTCCTTATTCCATGAACCCTGTGTTTGTGAGAACATGCTGGATACTTCAAGCCACCAGAAGAACCGGAGTGAATCTCACCATCTGCCGCCATCATCAACCATGAGTCCACACGGTGCTGCCGCTGCAAACCAGAAGTTCCCGAAAAACCAGAAACATCAGCTGGTGTTCTAAAACCCAGCAGGATTTTTCCACACATTTCTCCATCGTCACTCCTTTGGCAGATCCTAGGACTCGTGATTAGAGCCGGTTCCATTTGGAACGCCGTTTTCTAGCAGAAGCTCTGCTCTGCTTCAGCACTCAGGGAGACCAGGATGGGTTTAAACTCAGTCTAATCAGTCTTTACCAAATGCAGCAACAGGTCTGTCCTTCCATCTATATATCCATCAATCAATTCATCCATCCACCTATCCATGCATGAATCCATCCATTAATCCATCCATCCATATATCCATGCATGAATCCATCCATCCATTCATCCATCCATCCATCCATATATCCATGCATTAATCCATCCATCCATCCATCTATATATCCATCCATCCATCCATCCATCTATCCATGCATGAATCCATCCATCCATCCATCCATTCATCCATCCATCTATATATCCACCAATCCATTCATCCATCCATCCATCCATCCATCCATCTATATATCCATCCATCCATCCATCCATCTATCCATGCATGAATCCATCCATTCATCCATCCATCTATCCATGCATTAATCCATCCATCCATCCATCCATCCATCTATATATCCATCAATCCATTAATCAATCCATCCATCTATATATCCATCCATCTATAAATCCATCCATCCATCCATCCATCCATCTATATATCCACCAATCCATTCATCCATCCATCCATCCATCCATCTATATATCCATCCATCCATCCATCCATATATCCATGCATTAATCCATCCATCCATCCATCTATATATCCATCCATCCATATATCCATCAATCCATTCATCCATCCATCCATCTATCCATCCATCCATCCATCTATATATCCACCAATCCATTCATCCATCCATCCATCTATCCATCTATATATCCATCCATCCATCCATCCATCTATTCATCCATCCATTTATATATCCATCCATCTATATATCCATCCATCCATCCATCCATATAGAGATATCCATCCATCCATCTATTCATCCATCCATTTATATATCCATCCATCTATATATCCATCCATCCATCCATCCATATAGAGAGAAACCCATTCATACAGAGACAACATGCTAACTCCATACAGAAAGAACCCAGCTGGGAATTAAATCAGGATGGTCCTGCAGGCAAGAGCGCTAACCACTGTGTCATATTGTACCCCAGTATCAAGTCATCTAATGGATTTGTTTTCTTTAGAAGTCACTCATGGTTTTTTGTGTGTTTTTGCTGCATAAACTCATTTTCTCATTGAAAAGTCCTTTATGTTGACTGACTGGATTGACAGAAGCTCTTTTCTACACTCGATCTCTTTCAACAGCTGAATATCAGTGAAACATGCTTTCAATCAAAGCTGAAACCATTCTTCATCATTGTTGATCAAGTCAACAGAGCCTTAGCCACACCCTTTTTTGTGTTGTTCTAGTTTGGTAAGTGAAAAAGAAGGTAGACCCAAAGACTGGCGCAGAACTACAGTTCACCGTAGTGTCCTGCTGTTAGTGATAGTATGAAGACAATTCCAAAATAAATGACGTGGTGTTTCAATGCCCAGGTTACAAAAGGAGCAGTATTTGTCTATATCGACGTAGAGACGGGATTTCGCTAGATAACACCTGTGAAGGAGGTTGCCGTGTTTTGTTGAAAAGGGGATCTTATTTTTTTGTTCCTGGATGAAGGGCTGGATATAAAACACAATTTACCCACAGAGGTTCAGAAAACAACACCAGTCCATATGCTCCTACATCAACACTAGGGCTGTGGATCGGGCGATCTGATTCGATTCAACGATTCACGAATAGAACCACGATTCTTACTTTTTAATATAATGTTTGTGTCTGTCTCTTGACTGGATGTATGAAAATTCTAATATTTGTATTAAATCACCATCATTTCTACCTTTAGGAAAAACAGGAGATCAGAATCAACAAACTGATAAAAAAAACCCACAAAGATTTAGAAGGAAAGAAATGTTTTTTCATTTTATTTTATTTTTTGTCAACCTTCAGAGTCTGTATGAAGAAAGTCGTTTTTTTCGCGGCAGAATCAGCTGATTTACATTGATCACACCCGCCTTTCAGCAGCACAAGGCTGCGTTTTCCCTCTTCAAAATAAGCTAGAATTACGTTAATTGCGTCAACTGTTGAAGAGTTACCATAACCAAAAGAAAGTTTTAGCTTCAATGTTAAAGATAGTAATGTTTTCAGAAGTTATGTCAGTGAATGGAACTTCAGTCTCAGTATCTGAACGAAAAAAAAGTTCTGGCTAAGCTTATTTTGAAAACCGGAAGCCTCAACTGCACGAAGATAACTTCCGGTGACGGTCCCGCAGCTCTTTCCACGTTGTTTTAGTTCTTAAATTTAAAATCCTACATTAGTCTGCATTTTCCTACACTCCACTATGTCTATGAAGATCGCAAATTGGCTATCTTTGAATATTCTTACCAGAATTTTCAGGAGCAAATGAGTACCCCAGCCCCCTGGTACTCGTTACAGCCCTAATCAACACTATTTGCATTTACGCCCCTGCCGCCATTTTGTCTGACGTCACCGTCGAACGCCATCCATTATTATTTATAGCTTTAAATGCCATATGAATAGGAAATATCTAGATTTTTTGGTAAAAGACTGTATCGTATCCTCAAAAAGTTAGTTGAATCCTTTATGTATGGATTTGAGGACCGTGCATCGAGATAAGTAGTGAATAAGTGAGAGTTAACGATACACACCGCTACTTAAAATCAAACTTATAATCCTACTGTTTCAGCGGGACCCCTTAACCCTAAACCTGCTTTAATATCTTTATAGTTTTCTTGCTAGTTTATAAATTAAGATTATTAATCTGCTTCAAGGCTATAGTACTTTGAAAAGGCTGAATAAAGCGTTTGCGTGGCCTCTGAGATGTTGCATCTTGAGCGTCAGAATCCCTGCACGTTCTGCAGATCTGCTTGTCTCTCTATAGGAAGTCTGCTGCACACACCTTACAAAACGTTAAACTCTTTATGATGGTTTGTCGTATATGGAAGGATGCAGATGAGTTACCGTTAGCGAACTCAAGGCTGCAGTGAAAGAAAACACCACTGCAAAGAACGAGGCTGAGAGCAGCTCCAGGTTCTCCACGCTCACAGCTGACTTTCTCTGCACTATAATGAATTCAATCAGGTGAACACTTA
Source organism: Oryzias melastigma (assembly GCF_002922805.2). Taxonomy (NCBI): domain Eukaryota; kingdom Metazoa; phylum Chordata; class Actinopteri; order Beloniformes; family Adrianichthyidae; genus Oryzias; species Oryzias melastigma. The sequence goes on from NC_050517.1 coordinate 7,384,130, forward strand.
ATTAATTTTTGCACTCAAGTGCTACCTTTATTTCTGATGAATTATCTATTCAGAAAGGCATGCTGCGGCAGCCGAAATGTGTCAAGGTGCACTTTTGGTTCTTTTGTGTCCAAAATATTTTCTTTTCTGAACACTAAAACATTCGCTCCCTCCCTCATCTGTACTTTATCAGGTTCTCAGAAAGACGGCAAAAGCTGGTTAACTCTCAGTGAAGTCAGTGAAAAGAGGATTTTTCTGATGTTTTTGTGATAATCAAGAAAAATTTTAAAATTAGCTAAATTAACTTTTATCAACGGAGCTCCGGTGTTTATGTTCTTTGATTTACTGTAATTTTTCAACCGTTAACACAATCTTTCCAGTAGATTCTGAAGTAGTTAGTAGTAGTCTGAGTTATTTAAGGTTTAAGTTGATTTATTCTGGAATAATATTCCTGAGTTTTTATTATTTATAATTATCTTAAAAAGTTACAATTTTAGAGTTTTAAAAATTACCATTCTGCTAGATTTTGGACTCTTTTGGCATTTACTAGGCTATTTTGGAGTTTAGCTGATATTTTTAGCTACATGCTAGCCTTTTTGGGAAATTTAGTTCAGTTTTTTTGGTTGCTTTGGAGTAGAAACAACGACTCAAACAAATTTGGACCAATCACTCCTACATTTACAGGAGCTGGCTCTCAAATGGGGGTGTTTGTATCACAAAAAATACCAACTGAATTGACTTCCTTTGGTTGGAGCTGGAAGTAAACCTTTTTCTATGGATGACGTCACACTCACTCGGTCCAGTTCTCTGATACAGTCAAAGGTTGAGATCTTTGTCTGTATGTAAAAATGTACTTCATCTTAGTCTGCAGTCTCCTCTGAAGGCTTCAGGGTCACTTCTGTTACATTTGTCCTCTGGAACTGGACCTGAAAGTTCTAGCAAACCCCACAGACACTGGTTCTGTTTGTGGGTGTGGCCTCTGTCTTCAGGCATCAACATGCAGCTTTGTGCTTGTGAGCTTCCTGTCCGTCTGCAGTGACTTCCTATTATCTCCACACCTCTTCTGTATTTAGAGAACAGTTTGTTCTGCTGAGCTGGAGGTGAAACAGCAGAAACTCTGTGTTCAGGTCAGTTTCCTTCATTAGAAAACAAACTGCTTTATGATGGTGTTTGCAGTAAAATAGCTTTCAGAGGAACAGTTTTTATTAAAAAAAAAACATATTTTGGAGATGTTTTGGAGATAGTTCTGTTATTGTAAATGGCAGAATTTGAGACCAGTAGAGGTTCAAGTATTTCTCTCCAGAATTGATCTTTTTTGGATCAGAAAGCGACCAGGATGCAGGACTAGCAGGGACTCTGCTGTGGTTGAAACGGTTTCAGGTGACCCGAACAGGATGGATCCCTCTGTGAACACACTCATGGTCTGCCTCTGGACTCTGCTGTTCATGCGAGTGTTATGCAGACATGAACCATCACCAAAAGCAGCACAGTCTTCCCCTGCAGTCAAACTCTAACCCCCCATGATCCTCCACAGAGAGATGTTTGGCCCACAGACGCTCCTCTGTCCTGCTGTATTTCCACTCCAAATGATGTCCTGATGATGGACCGGGTTAAAGATCCACTCCGATAAAAATTGTGATTTTAATGATTTTTAGCAATTTTTTGTTGCATTTTTTTCATGCTAGAGGACATATTTAAACAAAGTTTAGCTTAAGATTGCATATCCGAGTATTTCTGTATTCAAATTGTTGTGAATCAGGAGCAGAAAAAGAAGTTGTTAGTAAAAGTGGTCAAAGTTTATAAAGATTCCTTAAACTTTATTAACAAACATTATTCATGTGTTTATAGGTGTTGGCAAGACATTTATTAGCACAATAAGCCCAATAAGGTTCATTAACACACTTAGTAAGATTCATTAACATCTAAAGCATGTGTCAAAGTCAAGGCCGGGGGGCTGAATCCGGCCCTCCGGGTAATTATCATTTATTGCATTTTTATTAATTGTCTGATGTTACCTTGTGCTTTTTTTTAACTCTTATCATTTTGACAAAATATATTTTTAAGGAGAGTACAATTTTTAAAGTTATTTAACCCTTTAACTTGTTAGGTGTCGTCAGCGACTCTTAAACACAAAATCTTTAACATGCTGTAAGTTTTCAACCGTTAAGACGATAATGCCACTAGGTGGCAGTCGCTGTATAGCTTTACACCTTATAGCAGAAGAATAAGCAAAGAATGAGCAAAAAACGTGCTTTAAAACCACAAATGGTTACTTTAAAAAAGGTTTCCTTAAAAGAGTTTGGAAAATTCCTGCCTCTGAGTTTATAAAGATGTTCATTTAGTCAGTAATGTTTGTTTAGTTTGACCGAGCGTTAGCATTAGCCGTCCTACGGGAAATTCCATTAAATGTTAGCATCAAGTGAACAGACTTTAGCTTTATGTGCTAAATCGATCTATATTTTTATGAATTGATTATTGATCTGTTAAGCTTAAACCAATTGATTTTATCAAGTCAGCCAAATTGAATTTCTGAATTTCAACGTCATTTTTTAAACCTTCATTTCCTAAAGTTTCTTGAATCTGACTATCAGCTTTTTAAGCCTCAGAGGAGTTTCCTGCTGAACTCGTGTCCTCCTCACTTCTGTTTGTTCTCCTTCAGTTTTGTTTTGAAAAGCTTGTTTTTGTCTTTCCTGTCTTTTGTTTTCAGCTTCTGTGATTGTCTTTTCCTGTGTGATGAAGCTGGTTTGTCTGAGCTGAACATTCACTTGTTGGTAAAAGTTTTACTAAATAGAATGAAGGTTTACACTTCCTGTGTTGTTCAGCTGCCACCTTCTGTTTACTCAGAGCTCAGAATGACATGATAACACATCTGAATGATAATTATCTCAAAGTATCAAATTTCATTGTGTTTTTAAATAACAGTCGGCTCATAGATCACTGCCTTTGACATTTAGCTTCTATTTTTAACTATTAAATCTTTTACTTTAGCTTTAGGTACTTTGTTGGCATTCATTTGCCCTTTTTTAAAAAATCATTTAATCTTCTGTCATTTTTCTCATTGGATTACCATGTAGCTTTAAATGCAGCACGTTTAGCTCCTAATTTAAACCTTTTACCGCTTCTTTCTAGGAATGTCTCATTTCCAGGGTTTCTTTAACAAGAAAGGAACAAATATAATTGCTTTCATATTTATGCAATTAGTCATTTTCACCAGATGCCAGTAATAAGTGAACAGTGTGAATGTTCCAGCTTTGAAGTTTCCTGCTGGAATATAAAATAAATTCACAAGTTTAACATTCATTTATTCATTCATTGGTGAAACCCGAGCATCCTCATCTCCCGCTTGTGTTTGGACTTCTGTCTGCAGACCACACAGAGCTTTCTACAGCTTCACTTTGGAGGCATCAGCACAAAAACGTTACACCTAAACTTGACATTTTCTGTGTTATTTCCCAGCCAGCAAGGCCAGGAGGGCCCCATATGGTTTAAATGTGGGCAGAAAACGTGGGCCCCACCTGTGTTTCCCCACATTGGCTTAAGTGGACACTCAGTGGGTTTACTTGCTACGCTAGCCAGCCGCACAGTAGACAACGGAGCTTGCTAGCTTGCTACAGTGGAGCTCACTACAATGGAGCATGCTACAGCGATCTTTGCTAGCTTGTTACAACAAAGTTTGGTACAGCAGCACTCACTAGCTACGTACAATGGAGCTCACTATAGTAGACCTCGCTAGCCTGATACAGCGGAGCTCCCTAGCTTAATACATTGGAGCTCGCTAGCTCGATAGAGCAGAGCTCGATATCTTGCTACAGCAGACTTTGGTAGTTTGCTACAATGGAGTTTGGTACAGCAGACCTCGCTAGCTTGCTACAGCAGAGCTAGCTAGCTTGATACAGTGGACTTTGCTAGCTCGCTACAATGGAGCTAGCTACAGCAGACCTTGCTTGCTCCCTATAGCAGACCTCGCTAGCTTGCTAAAGCAGAACCTTGCTAGCTTTCTTACAGCAGAGCTCGCTAGCTCGATACAGCGGAGCTCGCTACAATGGAGCTCGCTAGCTTTCTACACAGAACTTTGCTAGCTCGTTACACTGAGTTTTTACACCAGCGCTCACTAGCTCCATACAGCAGAGCTCGCTAGCTTGATAAAGCGGAGCTTGCTAGCTCAATACATTGGAGCTCGCTAGCTCGATACAGCAGACCTCACTAGCTCGCTACAGCAGATATTGCTAGCTCGATACAGCAGACCTTACTAGCTTGCTACAGCAGATTTTGCTAGCTCGATACAGCTGAGCTCGCTAGCTTGATACACCAGAGGTCGCTACAATGGAGCTCGCTAGCTTGCTACAGCAGACATGCCATATCGCTGCAACGGAGTTCATTACAGCAGAACTCGCTAGCTTTATACAGTGTAGCTCGCTAGCTCAATAAAGCATAGCTCGCTTGATCTATAGAGTGGATTTCACTAGCTTCATACATCGGAGTTTGCTTGCTTGATACAGCGGAGGTTGCTACAATGGAGCTCGCTAGCTCGCTACAGCAGACCTCGCTAACTCGTTATAGCAGACCTCAATAGCTTGCTACAGCAGACTTTGCTAGCTCGCTACAAGTTCGTTACATCAGAGCTCACTGATTCTTGATTTACTGTAAGTTTTTAACTGTTAAAACGATCAACATAATTCCAGTAGATTCTGAAGGAGAAAAGCAGCGCTGACGCCGCTTTTCTCTTTTGTTGATCGTGTTGAAAAGTTTTAGTACGTTTAATATTTTCTTTTTATGCGTCAGTGACGATGCCGCGAGTATTAAAGGTTTAAGATGGAAATTTGACTTTTTAAAGAATGAGGAAACTAAAGATTTGTGGACATTCTGTGTGAGTTTGTGCTACAATGACCACAACACATGCTGCGTTAGCAGAAACCAGGTGAGGTCAGCCTGCTGACCTAGAGGTCGCCTCTCCGGAAGACTTTCTTCTCCCCGACACGAGCGCAGGGCGGCTGCTGTTGGGAATGCCATTCTTCCGGCTCGTCTGCAGGAGGCTGAGACTCCGGCATATCTGTGCTTGTTTGACGCCGCAGCCCCTCCCTCTGGGAGATGACAGTCCAGCCGGGCCCTCGGGGGGGGGCGCTGAAACCTGAGACCGGCGGAGTCTGTAGTAAACAACAACTTCTTTATGAGGCGGAGGCGGCTGCCTGCCCCATGTGAAGGCCTGATGGGGGGAAACAAAGATTTTTCTATTGACCTGTGGGGCAGAACATCTCCAGGAGTCCAGGCAAAGGGGGGTTCAGTGTGGTCTGTGGGGGAGGGGCTAAAACTGCTGAGGGTTTTGATGATCTGGTTTTGCAAAACAAGACTTTTTTTTGTTGCGAAATAACAAGCGAATGTTAAAAGTTATGAAATGTTTCTTTCCGGTAAATCTTCAGGTAGAAATGCTGCTGCCGGCCAAAGTGGCCTCAGTCAAAGCAGTCCTGCGTTGTTTAAGGCCACCATCTGAAAATGTCATTCAGTGAGCAGTTCAGATTTCCAGAGTACTGTTACATAACACTCAGAGTATAATTGTGCAAGCTCCTGATCCTTATCTCCTTCCAGCTGCATTCACGGCTCCTCTTAGATCTCTGCCTGTCCTCTCTTCAGGAATATGTAGACCTGTTCATGGCTCCAGAGGGATGGAAAAGCATCTTTAGAGAAATGTGTCTCTAATATTTTGTAAAACTCTATGTTAATAAACAGCAGTTTTTAAAGACCCGCTCTGGTAAAAGTTGAGTACATTCTTGTGACATATTTCTAAACATAGAGAACATGTATTAAGATTATTAACATTTTAAGTATTTCTTTATTCAAATTGCTGAGAATCAGCAGCAGATGAACATCTGAAAAGGCAATATTTGTGATGAAGAAAATACTCACAAGCTTCCAGCTCCGCTCCATTCTGATGCATCAACAAATAGATCCATGAACGTCTTTGTTTTCCTCGTGTGAGCTAAAACTATGCAGCTGGATAACTCTAACATTGCTTGCCATTTTGTTGCACCTCTAATGTTAACTTGGGGCGTGAGGGACAAAAAGCTAGTAGTATTGACTGTATTGGAGAACTGGACTGAGTGACCCCCTGTCAAACAGGTTCCAAACAGGAAGTACCTGCTGTAGTCCCATAGATTTCTACAGAGAAATAAGCAGCTATTACTCAGTCATTCCAATTGTCAGAATAACCATTCTTGCTCTGACTCATTTTTCAACATGTTCTTAATAATCTTCATTTTTATTTTCAAACTATTGTTTTCTTTATCATAAGCTATTCAAGTTATAAACTGACCAATCAGATGACTCCGTAAAAGCACATGGTACCCGCTGGCCCCACCTTGCAGCTTTGATTGACAGAGGTGGTTTCAGTGGAAGGGGTGTGTACTTCTTACAAGCTTACTCATGCATGGTGACAGTGGTTGCCATGGAAACGTCGACTCAGATGAACTCAGACCAATCGCTGTCGTCCGGCTCCAACATGGCGCCGTCCGTAACGCAGAGACACGACTAAATTGACTTTATTTTGCTGGAGGTTAGTGGTTTTCTATGGGTGACGACACACCCAGCTCTGTCCAGTCCTCCTTATACAGAGAATAGCTGTGTTTCCATTACACATATGCACAAAACTTTATAGAAACTCAAAAAATGTTGAAAGTTGTGAAAGTTAACAAACGTGATTAATAAAATGAATCAACGCATTGATATTTATTAACACAAATTAATCACACCTCATGCAGAAACAGTCCTTCACTTTGCTTCAGACGGTTCAGGCTTCAACAGCATTTGTTAAAACATTTTGACAGCAGCATCCCTCTTATACCATTGTCACTTACAAAAGATATACATTTTCAATCGGTTTTACTTTATTCTTGAAACTTTTTTAGATTGATTTTTCACAAGAAGCGGACTATTTGATCCGTGGTCTGGTCTGTTGTTGTGTTCATGACAACTTCAGCGGTAAAAGAAAGTGATATAAATGCTGACTGTCACAATAGGTTATTTAAAGCATCATTTCAGACAGAAAATTCACCTCTTACTTTTCCAGGTGATGATTTTTTTAAGCAGCCTGTGCAGTGATATAGAACATTTTTATGATATGTAACTGTAACTTTTTTTCTTATTTTTTTAGGTGTCCAGGTCGATTTCTAATGGCTGTGTGTCAGCATCTTTGCATTCTTGGACTGATCCAGACATAAAAGTCTTTAGAGTTCTCTCACTGTTGATGTATTTTGTACACAAATGTCACTTCTGGGTTAACAGTTAAAAAATAAACATTTCAGACAATAAAAATAAAGGGAACAATTCTCTCTGACCTGTTTAGTTCAAAAGCTACATATTGTTATCAAATGTATAGTAAAACATTGTGGTCACAAAATGATTAATCTGGTTATTGTTTTAATTGATTGACAGCATTAATTAAAAAAAACAAACGTTTGAAAAGTAATTTCTTAATCACATACTGTGATTATTCGCAGACAATAAGTGGTCAACAAATACTGTAACTAAAAAAACAAATTATTGTGATTATTTTTTTCCAGGCCTGCAATGAAATAGTTACATTTTTGTAATTGGAACTAGTTTTTAGCTTTTGGCAAGAAGCAGCATAATTATAACTAAAAGTCAATGAATTTAAGAATAGATTAAGAGATAATCAGAATTAGGCTTTAACCCACAAACAAACTGGAACAAAAACATGAAAAAATAAAAGCCTTCTTTTGGGGTAACTTCTACAATGCTGCCTGGAATTAAAAAAAAGAGCACAATTCCTGAGAAGATCCTGAAAAACAAGTTTAGTGAGAAACCTGCTGAAGGGCTGCAGCATCAGATCCTACATTTATATTCCCACTAAGATGTAAAGATTAATGCAACAGGTGTGTGCTCACAGATGAGGTGGATGAGTTGTGAACAAATACACTCGTGGTTGCTATGGCAACATCCTCTCACTATTATGTCAGACAATGCGATTCAGGTTTTGGAATTGAAGAATGTTGGTATGTGGAGAAGTTCCCTCTTGCTGAGGCCTCTATAGTTTGTGCGTTGTCACGGTAACGGCATCAGTAAAAGTTGTCCCGACTCCTTCACAGGTGTGAGTGAGTCTGTCCTTTTTCCTCCGTAAACACGTGCGCCACTTTGGTGTCCAAAGGTGACAGGACTTTGGCATGGTTGTCATGGCAACGTCATCTGTGTGAGTGGTCAAGGCTTTTCCCTTCCCTGGAGGATGAGCCGTGTGTAACTTCCGGGTCTTTGTGTGTTGATCCAGATTTTAAGTTAATGATGAAACTTATATCAGAGGAGAAATCATGGAGGGGTATGTTTCTGTGACTCCACCAGAGCAGCGTTGCCTGCTGGGAAATCGGCTCCTTTCTGTGGTGAAAAGTTTCCTTTCACATAAGTTGGTAGATGTGGATCTCCTCAGCAGGAGTCGGAGGTGAGGAGTGCGGAGGCTGCTCCTCTCCTCACCTCCTCTGCGCGCGCTGGACACAGAGGAGCGCGTTTCTCTGGATCCCCTCCTCCTCCTCCTCCTCCTCCTCCTCCGAGCGGAGTTCAGCCGCCGCTGCGCTCTTTTCTTTTGTTGCTGAACGCAGCCCTCCAGGCCGGTCCCTTCCCCCTCGCCCTCCTTCCCTCCTCTTTCCTTTTTTTCCACCCATCCTCCCATCGCTCTGTTTCATCCAGGGTGACGCCAGTCCCTCTCACCCCGCCCCGTTCAACTCAGTCCACCGCGTTCATTTCATTCCTGCTCCCATTCCGCGCATATTTCGCATCCTTGGAGAGACGCTGCGCATTTTACGCACTCCGCGCGCCCGATCCGTCTTCAGAGCCGAACCGAGAGGGCCACTCTGGAGTTGGCGGAAGCTTTCCCGACTCTGATCCGAGGGAAAGCGTGGGGAATAATCCAGAAAGAGGCGTTTGGATCGAGGTAAGTTCCCCGTGGAGGAGTGACCCCCCCACATACACAAACACACACCCCCAGCCTCCCCGAAGCCCCCCGAACCCGCTCCGCCTGGAAGCCCCAAAGTGATCCGCGGGGAACGGAGCCGAACGCAGAACGCAGCGTCACGGCGAGATGGAGCCGAACGCGCGCCCCACCGCGGGCACGGAGCTCTCGCGCAGTTGATTGTGTGTCGCGCCAACAAACAACAAACCTCGTTGACTTGTTTTTGCCGTAAACGACCGGAAAAGGTGTCGGGTTTCCGCGCGCCGGTGAAAGCGGCTCCGCGCGGCGCTGCGAGGAGAGCAACAAAGCTGGGAGTGAAGGGGGACTTGTTGCATCGGCGGGGTTTCCTCTGCTCCTGCGCAGGCGGGTGGGCAAACAGGCCACGATCAGCCAGCCTGGGGGTGGGGGTCTCCTCCAGACAGCTCCCACTTTGACTCCCATGCTTTATTTTGACGTGAATCCATCAAACGTCCAGCAGCACATCTGCGTGCAGCCCTCCTGACAGCTGCTGAGAGCCTCCACAGCACCAGCAGCCCTGCTCTGCACTTCCTTTTAAATATTGATTAAAGGACTGCTCTTGCCCTTTATAGTTCCAGATCTGCGGTGCAGCAGACCAAACCACAATGTAATTATTGGGGGAAAATTGCAGGCTGTAGGATGAGGATGCTGGAACAGTGGTCCGTTTGTCAGATGTTGGGAGCTGTGTTGGATAAAAGGACCAGAACACAGAGAATCCGAGCTGTGGTTCCGGTTTTCATGTTTCTCCTAAAACTGGGAACTTTTCTACAGTTTTTCCTGAATCCAACAAGTTAAACTGAAGCACTGGAGCTTCTGTTTGGTGAGTTTGTTGTTCCTCCTCAGTGGATGGGAGCAGCATCCCTCCATCAGGATCTCCTCCTGTAGAAGCAGAACTCTGTGTGTCATTGTCTACAAAGCTTTGTCAGCCTCTGTGGGCAAACAGGCTCCACTCCCCCCGGGCCTCCCCCCCCCCTCCAGTCCGTTGACATCTGTTTTTGGCCCTCCGTGCACCTGTAGAGACTGCTGCTTTGAGGAGGGGAGGCGCTGAATGCAAATCCAGCCGTTTGTTCTGAGCTTAAGCAACACAGTCTGACTAACAACCAGTGTGTGTGTGTGTGTGTTTGTGTGTGTTTGCCTCTCACTGCCCAGGCCAGGCGGGCCCATTGTTGCAGCAACAGGCGTCGGTAGATGAGGACGCACCATATGGCCTCTGTGTGCTTTAGTCACAACCGCTGTGTGTGTGTTTGTGTGTTTGTGTGTCACCAATATGGTGGCGTTTGCAGCCGCGCGCCTTTCTCCTCCTCGTCTCATTTCCTAAGCAGGAGGACGAAATCCGGCGCACAGATTTTCCCGGGACTGGGATTAGAGGAGCAAATCTCCCCGGTGTGAAATGACGTCTCAGATTTGTCTGCTGTGTGTGTGTGTGGGGGGGGGGGAGGTGTCAGCTGAATCAACAGGTGA
>NC_050517.1:7394603-7409450 GCF_002922805.2 Oryzias melastigma
TACACTCCATTATGCATGACAATTACACAGGCCAGGGGGTAAAACTGTAAAATGGGGGGGTTGTTAGTCAGATGTAATGATATTTAGGGAGTGGAGCCGGTTTATCAAGCGAGAATGCTGAGTGTGTTTTGGAGTGGGTTGGTGGGGATGGGGAGGTGCTTTGTTTCCAGGATGGGGGCAACAATAGGCTTCCTCCTGTGCCGGGTGGGACTGGGGGTGTTGCTGGTTTCAGGCTGCAGGGGGCTGTGCGGGCTTGTCACGACTCCGCATCTCATCTTCAGCTGTCACCTCGGAGGAAATCGTAAACTTTTCTTCCAGATTGACATTTTTTCTGTCATAAATGGATAGAAAGGGCTTTTTCTTGGGGAAGTAATTGAAGGTCTGCTGTGGGCAGTACTTACAGCGTGTTAAATAAAAGGAAGAACAGATATGATGTGGTTTTGATTCAGGAATAAACTGGAATTAATCCACTTTTCATGTGATGTGTAGAACAGAGGCCTCAGAGGTGACTGCTGGTGGATCGACGGCCGGATCAGATGTTTACTCGCAAAAATATCCGTAATCCGATGTGGTTATGAAAAGGCAAACCGGTCAGAGCTAGAAAACATTCAGGGGTTTGTGATCGATGGATTGAGATGCTTCACGTAATAACTTTACAAAGGCTCAGAAGGTCTGACAAAGTCTTCATGAGTTCTAGAATTTTTTTTGTACTTAAAAGCCTTCATTTTTTGAAAATCGACAGAGCACTTTATAATACATAACGCCTTATACTGTAAATAGATTCATTTTGGTTGTGCTGACTGGTGTGAGCGGCTTGGAGAGGAACACAGGCTCTGTCAAGATGTTTGCTTTATTGTGAATATGCTAACCTGGCTAATGTGTAGCGCTGTTGGACTGTAACCCTGGACTCCTACAGCAAGCGTTAAATGAAAAATGTTCCCAGTAGTGTTTTAGTTATGACTCTTAAGTTCTTAACCAAAATCCCACAATCAAAATGTCCTAAAAAGTTATTTTTATGTTGACCTGAAGCCTCTGTTTCTAAAATCTCAGCTGAGCAGCTTCGCTCCTAATTATGCTCCCTGGTTATGATAGCTCTGTGTCTCGCTAGCATAAGTCTTCATTCTGCTACATAAAAACATCCATCAATCTGGGTAATGTCCAGGCGTGTGGTTCTGATCCGGATGTCAGCTGGACGAGGAAGTGAAGATCTTCATGGACAGAACTTCCTCCAAAATCCTGATTCTTTCTCCTTCCAGTTCACCAAAGACTCTTTTAGCTAATTCTCCAATGTTTATTGACTGTGATCAATACATTCAATCATTGGTTTCTCAGAGTTCTTGATAAAATAATCAAAGCTAACATCAAAATGCTCTTTCATTGATTTACAATCCTTTCCAACTGCGGTCAAATGAGCCGCCGTTCACATTTCCGTGGTCACATCAAGAAGCTCCGTGGAGTCTGGTGGAGATTTTCCAGCGTTCTCAGTCCTGCTACCGTAAGTATTGGATGAAACTCACACCAAAAATCCAGTGATGCTGATTTGACCACAGAAATGTGAACGGCGGCTCATTTGACTGCAGTCAATGTGAAGATACCATCTTCTCTTCTCCAGAACCTGAACTAGACACTAGGAACAGATGAGGGTTTAGTGCATGTGCAGCAGAGCTGTTGATGGAAAGAAGATCATTCATTCAGACAGAGTCTGTCCAAGACAGTTTGACTGACAGAGATTTGTTACACCCCATCTTGTCTAGGGGTCTAGAGCGTAGCATAAACTAAAGCAAAAGTGTGTAACAAAAACAAAGAAAATAGATCCATAGCAAGTTTATTTACAAGAATAAACAACAACAATCAATAACTAAAATGTGAAGCAAAAGACTTCCGGGTGAACCAAGGCCAAAATAACCAACAAAACCCCAACTAACTCAACCCAGGGAGCTTACCTGCAGAAGAAAAAGGGAAAAGAATGACAGACACTAAACTCCCTGGACTAACATAGTTAGCAGAAAAGATTTACCAAAGAAAATGGCAGTTCAACCCTACAGCTTCACTTTAACTAAATTAACAAACAACACCAAATAACAGAGTGGGTCTAAACAAAATACCAAAGAACTACAAAGTGGACTCAAACTAAAACAGGTGGAGAAGAGCACCGAGCTGAAATGGAGACTGGTTGTAGCCCAGCTCCCTTCCAGATGGAGATGGAGCCACGCTCTCCAGCACCACACCTGAAAGAAAGCAAAGACAGGAACACAAACAAAGATCCAAAAAAAACACAGGAGTCTCTCTCGGACAGAAAAATACACAAAACAAAGAGAAACAAAACCAAATACTGCCACAACTCCTAAAACTACAAATCAGTCTCAAAACTACTTCAACTTTCTCACCTAGCTTAATCAATTTTTAGTTATTTTTCTGCTTAATTTTTTCTGGCAGCTAAAGCAAATATTGGAACAACAGATTGTATATGAGTTCTGGACTGAGTGAGTGTGATGTCATCCAAAGAAATTGGTTTACTTCCAGCTCCAACCAAAGGAAATCCGTTCAATTATAATTTTTTATGATACGGATATATTTTCAAAGTTTTAAAGTGATACTGTGGTACTTTATAATAAAGAAACATAAAGAAAATATATACTTGGTGTTATTGTAGACCAGGGGGTGTGGAACTCAATCGCACTAGGCCAAAAACACCTTAGGTCGTGGGACGAACAGGATAAACATTTATTGAACACTCTAAAACTACATTTTTAAAACTTAAAAACTGAAACTTTTTAACTTAATTATGAACTAAATACTAGTGTGAATGCTGTAAGCTGAATTAGGCTGCTGAAGATGCAAGTGCTGATAACTGTAGATGCTGAAATTGATAGCTAAAAACCATGAAGCTGATAGCTGAAGATGCTGAAGATGATAGCCAGCTAAAATATTAGCTAAATACCAAATTAACCTAAATAATAATAATAAAGAAGACTTAGGTTAGCCAAAACAGCTAGCATGTAGCTGAAATATTAGCTAAACACCAACAATAGCCTGAAAATCTTAGTAAATGCCAAAATAGTCCAGAAAACTAGCAGAATGCCCCATTTGTAAAAATGTAAAACAGTAACTTTTTAATAATTTATGAATAATATATGAATAATAATTTATTAATAATTATGAATTTATAAAAAGCAGGAATATTTTTCCAGAATAAATCAAGTTAAACATTAAATAACTTTCAATATTTTACTCTGTGTAAAAATATATTTTTCACAATTATACAAGTTAGAAATAGGATCAAGTTAACATCGGGTTGTTAATAACAAAAGAACTACATGATCTGGATACCGAATAGAATGACCCAGAGGGCCGGATCTGCCCCCTGGGCCTTTACTTTGACACAAGGGTTGTAGACACTTAAGTTTTGGTATTGGCAAATATCGGCCACAGTTGCAGAGGAAAAATCGTATCAGGTGGAAAAAATTATATCGACCCATCCCTATTAAAAATGTATCAGAGCAAGAATGGGATTTTGGCTTCTTGGAACCAGTAGGAACTTCCTGTTTGGAACACCACTCAGTCCAGTTCTCTATTTACAGTCAATGATTAAAAGACTAATGTTGGTGAACGTTTGGTGTTTTGTAAAATCCATTGTGGTGCAGCTTTAAGAGAAGTAAACTAAATGTCTTAGAGATGATTTGACCAAATATGTTGTTATTAATTTATAAGATTTTACCTCATCCTGGCTGGACTTTACCACCTCCGTTTATGATGGAGATCTGTCACTTTTATACCAAACAATTGTTTCTATTAGTCAAAACCAGTAGAACTAGTAGCAGAGCTGTTGTTGCTGCTGTGGACCCAAACCGTGTTCGGGAGAACCCACACCTCCCCTCCCTCCACAGGAAGCCTGAATCAGCCCTCGTGTTTCCTGACCTCTGCGGGAAGTGACCAGGAAGATTTCCACTACTCCTTATGTACTTTCCCAGTATGAGGAATTGAGATGATAAACAACCGGGACAACCGCCCCCCCCGTACTCCCCAGGCAGAGGAACGTTTCCTGCCGTTGTGCTCATGAGCTTAAAGGTCCACCAACCATGACAATTGGAAACTACACACAGAAAAAAGGAAAATTAAACTGATGGAGGCCTGCACAATACATCAATATTTATCGATATTGTGATATCATACACAAATCACAAAAGATGTCGTAAACCGCACAAAATCTTTTCAACCGTTAACACGATCATTCTAGTAGATTCTGAAGGAGAAAAGCGGCTCGACGAGCCGCTTTTCTCCTTCAGAATCTACTAGAATGATCGTTTAAAGGGTTGAAAAGTTACTATAAATCAATCTGTTTATGTGTATTGATCACAAGTCTTCCTCGTATCATGCATTAGTGCTGTTCAGATTGATCCAAAATATCGATAGTATCAATTTCATGTTGGTATCAGATCGATATTTACCCACAGATCTCATTATTTCCACTCTTGTTTGAACTTTTTGCTGTATCAGCAAAAAGGACCCAGCTGAGTGGCTGCGTCACCAATCAGTTGTTTTTTTGGTAAGTTATTTTTCAACTGTTTTTATTGTTCTATTTAAAGGCTAAGAAGTTACAAATTATTTATATTTCTACCATTTTTTTTTAATCGTTAAACACTTTGATTTATTTTTGTATCATAGTTATTTGTTTCTCTTGGTTTGCGTTCACTTCTTCACTTTTTATTTCATTTCATTAAGTTTTTATTTAAATAAACTATTTTCCATTTAATTGGAACTTTTGTCCTAATTCTGTTTTTAAGTTTATAAAGTAATTTACAAAAGATAAACTTACATAATACCTTTTATGACCCTTAAATACACTGCATTTATGAAGAATATCAATATTGCTATCGATATTTGCGCTATTGACTGGTATCGGATTGATATCGCGATATTGATCAGTATCGGATCAATACCTGAATGCTTAGTATCGTCCAGCCCTATCATACAGTTCCAATCCTATTTTCAAATGAATATTTTCTCATTCAGGATGTTGAAGGGGAATTTTTCTAAAACTTAAAGAGTTCTTCTTTTTTTTAGTCGTGATTCAGACGAGCCGTTCTTCTGAGTTTGAAGCCTTTCAGTCTGTCTGGTTTGGCAGGTGTAAAGCTCACCTGAAATGCACAGCAGTGACCTCAACAATCAGGATCTCTGCCGACCTTTCAGACGTGGTTGTTGCCCAGCAGTGGATGTAAACACCAGAGTTAGAGTCGATTCCCTCATTGAACTCTTCAAGAGTCAGTCTGATATTTATCAGCTCTAAAAATGAAGGAGGTGATTTATTATTTTTTGAATCAGTCTTACAAGTGGTAGTTTTTCTGCTCTTCTTCCATCCAGTGAAGGCTGAGCCGTGTCCTCGCACTGGTGCTGGTCCAGTCCACATCTTTGGTTCGGGGCTGCTCTGAACCACTTATTAAAATCAAGGCCCAGGGGCCGGATCCGGCCCTCCGGTTAATTATATTTGGCCCTCAGGATCATTTTATTTTATTATTTTGTAATTCTCCTTTTTTATTAGTTTTCCTTCATTTTTTGATACAATAACGACACTAACACAATTGACACTGACATAACACGAACAAACAGACCAAAAAGACAAATAAAATCAAATAAAATAAAAAAAGGAAAAAGGTACTGGTCGCAAAAAAAAAAAAAATCCCTTCAGCGTTGTATCTTTTAAGCTATGAATGGTTGCTCTCTTCACAAAACAAGTATCCAAGAAGACACATTAGAGTAACGAGGTTTTTACAGACATAGATAACAAAAATGTATACAACATAGTTCTCCTTCAAGTTTTCAACATGTCCATTCATTGTATCTCCAAAACAAATTCACCTCGACTCTTCGTTCTTCTTATTCTTTTCTATGAGCATCTCCTCCATAAAAGGACCCCACGTCTTCTGAAATATTTTCATTTTATTGTTCATTTTAAATATAGACTGTTCAAAATGTGCTATTTTTGACATTTCTCCCCACCATTCCACAAAAGGTGTTGTATTGAAGATTATTTTATTGTTATTAATGACCCGATGTTATCTTGTGCTCATTTCTAACTTGTATACTTTTGACAAAATATATCTTTATGGAGAGTAAAATGTTGAAAGTTATTTAAGGTTTAAGTTGATTTATTCTGGAATAATATTCCTGTCTTTTTATTATTCATAATGATGTTAAAAAGTTACAGTTTTAAAGTTTTAAAAATTAGCATTCTTCTAGCTTTTTGGACTATTTTGGCATTTACTAAGATGTTTTAGGCTATTTTGGAGCTCAGCAATATTGCAGATAAATGCTAGCTGTTTTGACATTTTTTTTTTTGTTTTTTAGACTAATTTGGGATTTATTATTTATTTTAGCTGGCTATTAATTTCAATGTTTTTAGCAATCAATTTCAGCATCTTTAGCGGCCAAAATTAAGCTTACCTCATTCACACCAGCATTATTTCAGGTAATGCTATATATCTAGTACTTAATTATGTCAGAAAGTTACGATTTTAAAGTTTTAGAAATGTAGTTTTGGAGTGTTTAATGAATGTTTTTCCTGTTCGGACCGTGAACTAAAGTCTGTTTTGGATTTTGGCCCCTTGTTCGATTGAGTTTGACACCTCTGCTCTGTACGAACAGAACCGAGAGCGTCTCCACTTCAAAAGGAAGAAACCAAACACAGATTATGCTAAATAGCTGCCTCTCTGTCTGTGTTTACGGGGCGACCCCCCCACCCTCACCCCAGCCGGGGTTTTGATGGGCTCAGATGGAAAACGGTTTACGGGCTGTTGTGTGGATGAGAGGAGCCGGTTCCGCTGCAGAGGCTGTTATAGAGGTGGAGAGATGGAGGTCACTGTACTCCACGCATGGATCCGTGCCATGCTCCTTTACAAGGTGTTGCTGCTGTGCACACAAACACTAACACACACACGCGCACATGCGGCACAATCCTCCCGCTTCACACCTATTAAATGGTGTTGGTATTGCTGTAACCTCCCCGGGCTGCTCCCTCCACTGGTGGTGGAGGTGGTTGTGTGACAGAGTCCATCTGACAACCCCCAAATCCCTAGCAAGACCCCGGATAATGGTCCGGTCTGACTCAGCAGAATCTGGTGGAAGACGAGGAAGAAGAGCAGGAGGAAGAGGCGCTGCCTGAAGCTTTTACTGTGGCGTTTGCGGGAGGAAATGAGCACTTGGCTGTATCAGTGCAGGATCTGCCAGCTCTGACTGTGTGTGTGCATAAATGCCCCAGTGAGGGGGGGCTGCTGAAATAATGAGGCGCACATGCTGTGAATCACAGACTCTTCGCTGCTCATAAAGCAAGTCTCCCTGTCTTCCTCAAGTGCGTATTAACACCAGAAAAGAATAAAAGAAGCTTTACGGGTTTCTTTTCAGTGATGCTTTTTTCATTCAGCCCATTGGATATTTCTCTTTGTGTTTCAGTGTGAAACCAGGTCAGAATTATTCAAACAGCTCGGCCCGATAAAGAGGCTTCTTACTGCATCATTGTTTGTTTGGTGCATTCACTGCTCTGGTTTACCTCATTAGTGGTGGTCGCGCTCTGAACATGGAAAACTTCAGACTCACTCTTCACTGATGCATCATGTGCATCTCAGCATGACTCCTGTATCATCAGATCAGAAGTTTGCAGGTTCTCCTCTCCAGCTGAGTTCCTGATGGAGTCTCTGATGGAGTCTCTGATGGAGTCTCTTGAATCTCGTCCACCTCCGTTCACTGGAGGGGGGGCGCCGCCGTGGAGGTCGTGAACGGACACCTTCACGTGAGCGTGGGGTTGATTCCCCTGTCAGATCAGCCTCATAACAACCTGCCTGCAGACCGCCTCCTTCTGCATTTGGATCCACTCCAGTCTGTGTGAAGAACAGCTAATCTTCTGGATTTCTGCTGGTGGATTCCATAAATCTGAGTGAGGCCGGTGTTTCTGTTGCCTCCGTTTGTGGTCGTTCTTGGAAGGATTATTTTGGTTTATTTTTGGCTCAGTCTAAATCTTATACCAAGTTAAAGACCCGCTCCCCGCTTTTGTTCTTGTGACATTTTTATGATGATGGAGGACATTTATAAGGAAAATTCTGATTAAAACTGAATCACTGAGTATTATTTATTCAAATCGTTGTAAATCAAGAGCAGACAAAAAACACAGTTTAAAAAAGATCATATTTGTGACAGAAAATACACACACAAGCTCCCTGATACATCCACTTACAGATAAATAGATCCATGAACGTCTTTGTTTTCTTTGTCTGAGCTGGAGTCTGGATACGGCCAGGTAGTGTAAATATTGCTCACCGTTTTTGTTGCACTGTTAAGATGGGGGTGTGAGGGGCTGCAAATGGGTGAAGGGGAATGGGGCGGTGTTGCTCTGTGCCAACTCAGAGATAAATTTCTACTGAACTCCTTTAAAGAAACTGGTCTGAGCTAGGGGTGTTGGAAAAAATCACTTTGGTGATGTATCGCAATACTTTATTTGGCAATACTTTTATTGATTTAAAATACAGAGATGGCAATGTTTGATTAGTCATTGATGGGGGTACTTCAACGTCTTACTGAAAAATATTTTATTTTGAAAACAGACAGTGTTGATTGTTTCCTTAAAATAAACATCTTTTAATTTACCAAAATAAAAGCTGGATAAATTTGCTTGGAGAAAAACAACTTGTATATGAGATACAGTTGCAGTGCTGGATGTTGTAATCATTATATTAAATTAATTTTACAATTTTATTACAATAAATTAATGTTCAGGTTATTTTTTAAATAATATTTAAGTCATAATAATCCTTAAAAAAAATAGTGAAAAATTGTTCAGGTGCAGTCTTGGGATATATCGTGAACCAGGTATCGTGATACAGATCGTGAACCAGGTATCGTGATACGTATCGTGAACCAGGTATCGTGATACGTATCGTGAACCAGGTATCGTGATATATATCGTGAACCAGGTATCGTGATACGTATCGTGAACCAGGTATTGTGATACGTATCGTGAACCAGGTATTGTGATATGTATCGTGAACCAGGTATCGTGATATATATCGTGAACCAGGTATTGTGATACGTATCACGATACCTGGTTCACGTGATACGTATCGTGAACCAGGTATCGTGATACTTATCACGATACCTGGTTCACGTGATACGTATCGTGAACCAGGTATCGTGATACTTATCGCTTTGCCAGACTCTTATAGTCTGAGGGGAAAAATACAAGAGAAAAATAGAGAAAATATTAATTCATGAATTCTAAACAAAAGTGGAGCACAGTGAGCTGAGAATGCAAAAATGAAACATCAAATCAGCTAAAGAAAGTCTGGAAATGGAACAAAAGAAGTTAAATCAAAGGACAAATGATTTTCTAATGAGAGGTAAATGAACTGAAGAAAGGGAAGAAAAGGACGCTAAACACCAAATAAACACTACAATTATGCTGGAAAGGATTTTAAGTGAAGATTGAAGAAAACTCTAAAATACGTAAAGAAAAACTCATGTTCTGGTTAAAGTAATACATTAAAAATGTTAGATTCCTTTACATTGACTGAATAAAAGGCCAAACAGAAGAATGAGTCGAATTTTTGGTTTTGTTTGCTAAAATGTGTTTAAATCCTACAAGGATTGAGCAGTTCATAAATTATGGAAAAAAAAATGTAATTTCAACAAAAACACTAGGTCTTCTACTTTGTGAGTCACTTTACATCAAATCTAATAAAAAAATCGACTGCATGGATGTTTGTAAACGGTTAAAGTTCTGAGTAAATGGCTGTTGTAGTTTGAACAAAGTGAATGGTTTTAAAGTATAAATCAGGGGAGTGTGTATGCAGTACTTCTCAATGAAAGGGTCTCAAAGTGAGGTCATTTATGAACTTGTTTTTTTAAATAGCACAGGTTTCATTCAGCGCTCCCTTTAACCTCTCTTGTTAAAAGTTTTTCATTTCTCTCATCACTAAACTGCACAAACCTTTTTTAAAAGCGACACAAGAACTTTGCTTTTGTTGGATTTGTCCCTTTGGTGCTCAGTGAGGCGTTCAAGGCCAGCCGGTGCATCAGCTCAGGCTAAAACCATAAACTTAAACACATTCTGACTGCTTGAATAACATGAGTTGTACTTGAATAATCTTACCTTGTGAATGTCTGCTCTGGAAGCTCTTAACATTGAAAGATGAATGCAGCACCGCTGAGCCCGTTCACATATTAAAAGCTTTAGTCACATTTTGTGCACTCGTAAAACATGAATGCGGCGCCATAAGTCCTTGGTTTAAAATAAAAATATTCCAAAGGCAGAAAGCAAGAGATATTACCCATTTTTCTGAGTAACCGCGTGTTCTGTGAGGACAACAGCAAAACACGGGATGTGAAGCGTTTACTCGAGAGCTATGAGAACATAGGTGTTGAAAAATCTGTCAATAGATAGAATAGATAGAACTAGAATGTGAAGACACTCTTGAAGAAGTTCTCTGCTTGGAGCTCATTGGAACCTTGAGCTGCAGCTGTTCTCTGACGGGAGCCAGTTAGGAGGAGAAGGATGGAGGATGTCGGCGAGGCAGCTGCAGGGCCGTGGCTGCGTGCCCTGTGTGTTCTCCCGAGGGCTGCCAGCAGAGCTGTGAAGCCTGCTGTCCTGGCTGGAGACGCCTGGGCCCGCTCCGTGACAGAGGCCCCCCAGCGAGGAGGCGTGCCCGGGGAGCAGAGCGGGCGCCCAGTGTTCACAGTCTACTGTCCTGAGATCTGTCATTCCACGTCCAACTTCCATCTGCTGCTCCTCTCCTCTCAATGCAATGTCCTTTAAACAAGTGGAGGTTCATTTACTTTCTGAATAAAGTTCGACTTAACACAGAACCATTGACTGTATACAGAGAACTGGACTGAACCCGTGTAACGTCACCCATAGAAAAAGCGTTACTTCCAGCTCCAGGAAAATAATTCACATTTTTTGTCTGCGATATAGAGAGAATATAGAGAGAATAACAGGATCGAGAGAATAAAAGTGGTCCTAAAACAGAGCCCTGTGGAACCCAAAATACAGTGGAGCAGTTGAACCATTCTCACGCAGATGTAATGAGAACCAATCATGTCCATCTAAAAAAATAAATTGATTATTAGCCACAAAAACATGGAAAAAGTAAATTTCTCTAAATGTAAAAGTGAGACTTCCGATAAGAAAATGGCCCAAATGGCTCTTTCAGTATAAAAGGTCGCAGCCCGCCGCTTTAGACTGAAACTGAAATATTTGACACACAAGTTTGTGAAGTCAAATATTTCCTGCTTTATCTCAATTTATTTAAAACAGCCGGCGTCTCTGGTTTCGTCTGCTTTGGCGGATTGGTCTGATTTGGCAGCCATGTTGATGTGTTGCGGTCACGTATGAATTATATTTGCAAGACTTTTCTGCAGAAATGTTTGTCTCACTTTCAGTGGCAGTTCAAACAAGCTGGAACAAGCTTACTCGTGATTGGTGACAGAAGTTCCTATAATAACGTGACTCAGATCGACTCGGACTAATCACTGTCAAAGGGCGGTAATCCGTTGCAATATGGCGGTAGGCGTATCAGGAAGTGATGGCGAAGGCTCTGGCCTGATGTTGTGATGACTGGAGGTAATGCATTTATTATGAAGGACTTCAACACTTGTTATGTCCAGTTCTTATAAACAGTCTATGTACATAACGTGAACAGAGAAATCCACTGAGGAAAACTAAAACAGGTGAGGTTTGACAGACCGCCAGCGTTATGCTATCGCTTTAAGAGACATTTATACGACTAAAACGTCAGCAAAACCAGAGCTAGAATTATTAGAGTTTAAGTATCTTTGTGTGAACATCTGCAGCCCAGCAGCTTTACTGCCTCCATGTTCATGTCGTTATTTATAGTCTTGAAAGGATGTTTTTGTCTGAACAAGAAATGTTGTGAATTATACAGATGCCCAGTGAGGACTACAGAACTACAGAAACAGGAAACTATATTTTTCATATATTTAATAAGTTGTATTTGTGCATGTTCTTTGACTTTCATATCATAGATTTTAGACAGTAAAGATTTTATTCCAATACTAATATGATGCTATATAAAATTTTAACTAGGGATGAACAATAGAGGAAAACTGGTGATATTAGTGATTAGTGCTGCCATAAATGATTATTTCAATAGTCGACTAATCACCGATTATTTTTTCAGATTAGATGACTAATCGGGTCATGTGTAAAATGGATGTAAAACACATTTTAACCATTATTAGCTTTAAACTAACTAAAAACTAGATATATTCACACTAGCATTGTCTGTGATAATGCTAGTGTGAATGCTGTAAGCTGAATCGGGCAGCTGAAAACCCTGAAGCTGATAGCTAAAAACGCTGAAAAGTAATAGCTGAAATCACTATCTGAAGCTAGCTAAAATATTAGCTAAATGCCAAATTAGGCTCTAATTGCTTTGTTAAATACTCCAGGGCTGCCGTGAGCCTGTTTTGTGTGTAAACTTTTAAGGCCACTATTTATCACAGTTTTGCAATACGTGCATTGTGCAGGCTGATGTCGCAATGATGATAAACTTGTGATTTAATGTCCTGGCCTAATTTTAAGTCCCTGTTTAGAAATGCTTAGAGAAGAGAATGCAGAACTGGAGAATATGGATGAATTTTGCAATACAGATCACTGACATCACAAACACATAACCAGCTTGTCTTTACTGAAGTGCTGCTGAGTTTCTAATTAAATCTCAGATATGTTTCTTTTCAAAGCAGACTGTTAATATACAGAGCTCCAAAAGGGACATTGAAGTAAAAAAATAAAATAAAATAAGTAAATAATTGTTGTTGTTTTTTTTTTTTATTCTAGTTACTAACTGGTACTCACCAGTGGAGTTTAGTTGATAGCTGTTTTGGCTAATTTAAGCTTTTGTTTTTAGGCTGTTTTGGGATTTAGCTAACATGCTAGCTATTTTGGCTAATTTAAGCTTTTAAAAATGTTTTTGGCTAATTTGAACTAATATTTTAGCTAGCTTCAGTAACTGATGTGCACTAGAAAGAAACCAAAAACATTTTTTTACTTAAATTTTAAGGTAAAAAAATCTTTTACTTAATTTTTTTTAAAAACATTTTTTTTTACTTCAATTTTTTTTTTTTACTTTGATATCCCTTTAGGGCTCCGTATAAATATGTTTATTTTGGGTGTAACATTAACTTTTTAAAATAAGGTTCAACCAGGTTTTGTGATACTTATCGCTTCGCCAGACTCTTCTAGTCTGAGGGGAAAAATACAACTAAATCTGTGTGGAAATGAGTATAATTTATAGAGAAAACATTAATTTGATCCAAAACATCCACAGGCTTCATGCATTCTAAACAAGATAAGGGGAGCACAGTAAGCTGAAAATGCAAAAATGAAACATCAAATCAGTTAAAGAAAGTCTGGAAATGGAACAAAAGAAGTTAAATATAAGGACAAATGATTTTCTACAGAACCCAGTTATAATCATGAGAGCTAAATGAACTGAAGAAAGGGAAGAAAAGAATGCCAAACACCAAATAAACACTAAATTAACGCTGGAAATTACTTTAACAGAAGATTTTTTATGAAGAAAACTCGTAAAGAAAAACGTATGTTCTGTTTAAAGTAATACATTAAAAATGTTAGATTCCTTTACATTGACTGAATAAAATGGCAAACAGAAAAACAAGTCAAATTTTTGGTTTTGTTTGCTAAAATGTAATTAAATACTGCAAGGAATAAGCAGTTCATGAACTATGGAAAAGTTTAAACATTTTTTTATTATTTCAACGAAAACAGGAGGTCTTCTACTTTGTGAGTCACTTTACATCAAATTTAAATTAGCAGTAATCTAATAAATAAATTGGATATTACCCTCTCTTGAAACCAGCCTCTAGTGGTCATTTGAGGAACTGCAACAAGCCTCTTGACCGGCTTCAAATCCAGAACAAAGGGTGGGGTTCGGTCAGGAGTTTTAGCATTTGCTCTCTTATTTGTGTTAGCATTATCACTAAAAGTCACTGTGCTTATCTTTGAGCCCGTCTGTGCGCTCTCCATGCTTACATAGTTGTGTTTTTATCTTCTGATGGCAGCAAATTCCTTCTTTAAAAAAAGCTTTTGATGGGTTTCTTGGTGAGGTCGAAGGTAAGCCGCCAAAAAATCTGTTTCTATAAGTCTCTGTCAGTGTTCTTTACACAATGGCCTTCAGCGCGGCGGTGAATGGCGGCCTGCATTGGCTGCTTCCTCCAGCTGTTTAAAGCTCTTCTGTCATCTGTGTCCTTTACAGAAAAGAAGTTTGGAAATGAAAGGCCCATTATGATCACTTTACCTGGATGCCTTGACATACCTTTAGTGAATGACTTTATGATAAACTGAAGGCATTTTCAGAGAAAGCTGAACTTCTCTGTAAATTAAGATGTTGAAGCTTTTTTGTGGATGGCTTTGAGGGCGATCTGAATGTAGGAACGCTTTGATGAGTTTTACACAAAGATCAAGGTCTCATGCATTCAAGGTTCACTGAATTCACAGCATTTGGTCAGTTCGATTCCAATATGGGTTGAAATCATGGAAAAAAAGAATGTTTTGTCACATTGTTATTCTAGCTAACTGTTTTAAAATATCAGCTTTATTCATCTCTGAACCTTCTTTTGAATCAAGCAGCTTTAGAGCATATACATGTGCTTCAGATTTACAACAGCTTTTCTTTCTCCTTTTCCACAGTTCAACCGTCATTTTAGCCACACTTGATCTATAAGAGTATCACATTTCAAATCAAATCAAATTTTATTTATAAAAAAGCGCTTCTCATACTTCGCGCAGCTCGAAGCGCTTTACATTAAAAACAAAAACATATA
>NC_050517.1:7410063-7410406 GCF_002922805.2 Oryzias melastigma
AGCGATTTTAAAACTGGTGTAATGTGTTCCCGGCCCCTGGTCCTCGTCAGAACTCGTGCCGCCGAGTTCTGTAATAATTGTAAATTTGTAAGAGATTTTTGAATTAATAAACCAACGTTCTCTGTAATTTTGTCATTTTGTCCCCTTTTTTATCCGGAAACAAATCCCTTAATGAACGATTTCACACCAGTTTTTTTTTTAATTTTCAAAAGTGCACATAATGTTTTACAAGATTCACGTGCCAAAGCAGAGTTTTAGTCAGCTTATGTGAACAACATTGACAATTGGCTAAAAAGGAAGAAAGTCCAAACAAAAGTAAAGAAAGGAGAAATTAAGTAAATAG
>NC_050517.1:7410419-7471753 GCF_002922805.2 Oryzias melastigma
AAAAAAAAAAACCAAAACAGACATGCAAATGGTGGGAATATATATATTAAGGTACAATTTATATCAATTATCTTGTAAGAATTCTAAGAATGGTTGCGTTAACGAGGTTTCTGAGTGAATGTCTTCTTTGTCTCCTCATGAGTGAGACAACAGCTTTGTTTCTGAGAGGAAAGCCGTTCTTCAGGCTAAACGGGTCACTCTGGTCCATCAGAGGCGACAGAAACACATCTGTTGGCTCTGATGCTAAAGAACCGGATTCTGTTCTGTCATGGGGGGAGGGGGTGACAAGAGCCTGGCGATACGATACATAGCACCATACCTGGATACAATATATATCGAGATACATCCCAGGACTGCAACAATGTTTCACTATTTCTTTAATAGTATGACTTTTAATATTGTAATAAAATGGTAAAATTAATTTTATGTAATGAGCTCAACATAATATACTGCAACTGTATCTCAAAATACAAGTTGCTTTTATCCAAGCCAATTCATGGTGTAGTAACTAAATAAAGTCCCCCAAGATGGGGTGTAACAATCTTCTTTCCATCAACAGCTCTGCTGCACATGCACTAAACCCTCATCTGTTCCTAGTGTCTAGTTCAGGTTCTGGAGAAGAGAAGATGGTATCTTCACATTGACTGCAGTCAAATGAGCCGCCGTTCACATTTCTGTGGTCAAATCAGCATCACTGGATTTTTGGTGTGAGTTTCATCCAATACTTACGGTAGCAGGACTGAGAACGCTGGAAAATCTCCACCAGACTCCACGGAGCTTCTTGATGTGACCACGGAAATGTGAACGGCGGCTCATTTGACCGCAGTTGGAAAGGATTGTAACTCAATGAAAGAGCATTTTGATGTTAGCTTTGATTATTTTATCAAGAACTCTGAGAAACCAATGATTGAATGTATTGATCACAGTCAATAAACATTGGAGAATTAGCTAAAAGAGTCTTTGGTGAACTGGAAGGAGAAAGAATCAGGATTTTGGAGGAAGTTCTGTCCATGAAGATCTTCACTTCCTCGTCCAGCTGACATCCGGATCAGAACCAAACGGATGGACATTACCCAGATTGATGGATGTTTTTATGTAGCAGCGGTGAAGATTTACACTAATGAGACACACTGGGATCAGGGGCGGGGCTACTCACCTCAGCTCCAAAAGCCACACCCCCCCAGAGGAGATTTTAGAAACAGAGGTTTCAAATGAACATGAAAAATTGCTTTTTTAGACATTTAGGTTGTGGGATTTTGGTTAAAAACATCATAATCATAATTAAAACACTATTGGGAATGTTTTTTTTTTTTTTAAATAAAAACATTTGTCATAGAGGGACTTCAATGAAATATCACCATGTCAGCATTTTAAATCGATACAAGTATCGCCAAGTGAAGTATTGCGATATATTGCGGAATCGATTTTCTTTGTGAAGAGTTGCCGATCAGAAAGCGTCTATCTTGTCCAAAATCGTTTACAGCAGACAGTGTTGTGTGATTCAGTTCTCCATTTGTTTTGACCTCCTAAAATGCTCCAAACACTTTTGAGTTTTACATTTTCCAGCTTCTCCACAGGCAGATAAATGATGGGTTTTAGTGTTCAGCCTTGGCGTTTTCAAAGAAACCCTCAGGCTCTTTAAGTGAAGGCCCTGGGTGGTGACGGGTTCAAGCTCAGCTGGGGAAAAATCCCGTCACAATGAGCTTTAAAAGGCGCTCTGCGACAGAAAAGTTCAACTGTTTCGCTTTGCCAACATGCCACCCAAAGCAAATTAAAGCATTGCTATTTTTCTCCCTGAATGTGGAGAACAGAGCGTTCAGTTCAGAGAACCGGGCTGCAACCTTCTTGAAAAGTGGCTCGTTTCAAAGCCGTCATTTAAAGATGCTCCAACCTTTGCTACCTGTGAAGAGCTGTACTTGACTCCAGCGAGCGGCGCTAAAGAAAAAAAAAAAAAAAAATCCAGCTGGTGTCGGTCCGGGTTTGAATGGAAAACGGCTCTGCGGCCAAAGGAAACGGATGCGAGGGTGAAAAGATGGAACCCCTTGCAACGGCGGCAGATTCATTACTCACAGACCCGAGCCAGCAGATGTTTGAGCTCTCCCCCCAGGTGTTTTACCCCAGAGCTGGACCGGGTTCAAGCCCGTTCCCAGATTTAGCCCCCTTCACACACACTTTCACACTGCAAGGTGGTTGAGGCTGTGGCGGGGGACAGTGCTGGGGAAGTGTGAACAAGAGAAGACCAGACAAAATGACATGTGTTCGCCGGGAGGGGGGCTGGCACTGTAATTTTGTGTGTGGTGTGAACGTGTGCATATGTCAGTGTGCGAGTGTTTGCCGGCCCTGCTGTTTACCGCGGGGGATTTCAGAAGAAATGTAAGCAGCTGGCACACACTTCACTTTCCGCCTTTTTCCCTCCTAAATCTTGCCCCTCCCCCATTCATTAATTTCCCATACACATCTATGTGAAATAGAAATTAGGAGCATCTTTTCATTAGATCAATAAAAAATGTTGAGTGATAGCATTTGAGCCTAAAATGTTCTTTCTTGAAACGATTCGCCGTTCGGCGAATCGTTTCAAGAAAGAACATTTTAGGCTCAAATGCTATCATTCAACTTCAAGACGTCACCTGGACAAATTTTTGCAAAAATATATGCAAAAAGTTGCTCTCCACACAAACTTGTAAAACTCCAAAACTTTTTGTTCCCTTTGGTTCTGGCAGAGACAGCCATTTCTGTAGGAAAGTCGTAACCGTGATCATGACCGCAACACATCAACATGGCTGCCAAATCAGGGAAACAGACAAAACCGGAGAGGTTTGCTGGTGTATTTTTAAATAAATTGAGATAAAGTAGAAAATATTTGATTTTGCAACATCAAATATACCATGATATTCACAATTTTGCATCTGATAATCAAAGTAAAGCCACTTTGACCAGTTTCCTATTGATAAAAACCCAACAAAATCTGCAAAATTACACTTTTACATTTAGAAAAATACTTTTTTTTAAATGTATACCCTTGATTGATTCTCGTTTTATCTGGTCGTGTCCAAATTTTATTCTTCAACTGCAAATGTCTGGATTTTATTCAGCTGCTCCACTTTAGTTTGGGGTTCCACAAGGCTCTATTTTAGACAATCTTTTATTCTCTCGATCCTCTGGGTTTTTGTCCTTAGAAAGCAGTTTGTCTTTCACATCTATGCTGATGATAGTCCGACATCTTTACCAATGTCTGGATTTTATTCTTCAGCAGCTCCACTTTTGTTTGGGGTTCCACAGGGCTCTATTATAGGACCTCTTTTATTCTCTCTACCCTCTGGGTTTCTGCCCTTAGAAAACCGTTTGTCTTTCACAGCTATGGTGATGATGGTCAGACATATTTACCAATGTCTGGATTTTTTTCTTCAGCTGCTCCACTTTTGTTTGGGGTTCCACAGGGCTCTATTTTAAGACGTCTTTTATTCTCTCCATTCTCTTAGCTCTGTCCTTAGAAAACACTGTCTTTCACAGCTATGCTGATGATAGTCAAACATATTTACCAATTAAGTCAGGTTGCTCCGTTACACCACTATTGTCTTTTTTACAAGACATTAAAGACTTGATGGCCCTAAGCTTTTTAAGTTTCAGTGATAAAAAACTGAAGTTATGGTGTCTGGTCTGAGCTGCTCCTGTGACCCCTCCACAGTGG
This sequence comes from Oryzias melastigma, assembly GCF_002922805.2. Lineage (NCBI taxonomy): Eukaryota > Metazoa > Chordata > Actinopteri > Beloniformes > Adrianichthyidae > Oryzias > Oryzias melastigma. The sequence continues at coordinate 7,414,108 of NC_050517.1, forward strand.
AGTTTGGTCCCTTGCCTCCACATCTAAAACACACTGTGTCAAACCTGGATTTTAAATTGGACAGTGATTTTAAACTTGATTGTCAAATGAGTTCAGTGATAAAATCCAGCTTCTTTTATTTGAGACAGCTGGTAAAGGTGAAACCATTTTTACCGAAACGAAATTTTGAGACAGTAATCCATGCTTTTATTGCATCTCAGATGGATTACTGTAACGCTCTATATTTTGGAGTTAGCCACTCATCCCTCTCACGTCTCCAACTGGTCCATAATGCTACTGTTTAGGTTCTGGGAGGAGTGTGTAAGAGGGACCACATCCCCCATCCTGGCTACCTATACATTTTAGAGTTCATTTTGAAATTCTTTGTTTTCAAATCTTTAAATAATTGTGCACCGCCGTACGTCTCTGAGCTTCTCTATCCATACAACCTAACCCAGTACCTCAGGTCAGCCGATCAGCTTCTTCTGGAGGTACCGAGGTCTAAGAGGAAGCTCAGAGGGCAACAAGTGTTTTCAATCTGTGCACCCAAGCTGTGGAATGGGCTGCCACTGAGCATTTAGCAGGCATCCTCACTGCCCACCTGTAAAAAAATTCTTAAAACCCACTTTTATCACTAGGCTTTTGACATGGCATGAGACTCTGTTCAGCTGGTGCTTTTTATTTATTTATTTTTCACTTGCTCTTGCTTTTATCAATGTTCTCTTTTTTACTATTGTATTTATTGTTTACTATCTTACTTTTCCTTTTTTGATTGTTGTTTTAATTGCTTGTGGATTTTCAAGCTCCTTTCAAAATATAACATGTCATGTGAAGCAAAACGTGACTTTTAAAAAAGTTTTGCTAGGTGTTTGTGTTGATGGAAAAGTAGTAATAGAAAGAAAACAGAGGTTAGAACCCCACCAGCGTTTCAGAACATAGAGCATTTGTATAAGAAAACATTAAAATATAGCAGACAATCGTAGAGAATCCACTTTAGCTAAACCTTAGTAAAGATTTTCTTCAAATATGATTAATGGAAGGCCTGACTAACCATTTTCTTTCTCTTGTGTTTTGCTCTGCAGGTTTACACCGTCTGCCCTCCACCGGCCTGCTGCCTTCCATTGTCTTCACTGCTGAAGCTGCCGTTACAGAAGCAGCGGCTAACATTAGCCCTCGATTTATAGTGCTCCGCCTCTGGCTGCCCCACACTGTGAATTAATAGCTGCCATTATCATCAGTTTAAGCTCGAGTTTATCAGTGGCGCTGCAGTGGTCATCACAACACTGTTAAAGGTGCTGAACACCCATCAGCTTTACTATGGAGCGCAGCTGGAGCGGCAGTGAGAGTCCAGGAGAGGACATGGACAGACTGAGTGACTCGGGAGGAGACAAGACCATGGACGGAGACCCCGAGGGGGTCTGGAGTCCAGACATCGAGCAGAGCTTCCAGGAGGCCCTGGCTATCTACCCTCCCTGTGGGAGGAGGAAGATCATCCTCTCAGATGAAGGAAAGATGTACGGTGAGTGACTCACAGCTCTTCACATTCTTGAGGAGTGTAGTTGCTCTCAAAAGTTTTAGCCGCACACCAGTACTGGTCCTGAGGGTTTTTGGGTTGTCCGGTCTGTGGAGGGTCATAGAGAGGACCGGCTGCATCTTAAGGAGGGATCAGGCGTGTCTTGTAGTTTCTTTGAAGCTCAAGTGACGTCTTGAAAATGGAGCGTACCATTGGAATGAGTTTGGTAAGTGTATTGTGAAGTATTTGTAAGGATACGCAGACCTATAACATACTGGGGTTGCTGTCACCACATTCTAGTCATTAGTAAGCTGGGGATACTGGCTCCACACAAACAATGCCAAACACACTGGGCGTGCACTTGATATTTAAGTGCTTATAGGATGCCTATAGACCCATGACTCCGTCTCACTTATTTCACCTTTACTTACCCATGTGAGGTGTTCAAGTCTTCACTACGACCTTTCACCTGCAGCATTCCCGTAGTAAGAAATTTGCATCAACATCTACAACTTTGACATTCCCTGTAAGCCACCTGTATTCCCCGTAGAGATATACCCATGTTTCCAACTCATTTCCATTCCCAAGCCATAACATATTGACGTTTGGTTAAGGACCCCTCCGCGTCACTTTTGGGCGTTTTGGGTATCCCCAACTCGTCGTTTTTTGATGTGCTGGGTGTTCCTGTTAAATCAGAGGTCAGGGCATTTTTGTCAGACACTGTACCGGATGAAGACTAAATTTCGAGACATGGCCGGTACTGGTACTCTAACCTGTTACCTTATACCAGGATTCTCCAACCTGCTGCTCTTTTATCTCTCCACGGTGGCTCCTTGGCCAAACATAAAATAAATCAGAGAGACTGCTGATCCAGTCATGTTTACTGTCCGAGTCAGCAGCTCCCTGCTAATGGCTGCTTTACCAAAACTACCCTAAAGAAAACAGATAAACAAAGCCCGCAACCTAAGACTACCAAGGTCCAACCCCAAACTAAAATAACAAAACCCAGCAGTATAAGACTGCTGAGGACAAAAAAAAATCTAATTTTGAGAGATGCTAGGTTTTTTATATATTTTGCTTTTGTTCGTCCCAAAGATACAAATAATTCATATTTATTAATAAAAACAGAAAGTCATGAATGTAAATCCAAATTTCATAAAGGCTAAATAAAGACTATACTGCTCCTTGTATGTTTTGATCAACAGAAAACGAGCCCAAATGGCTCATTTACTGTTACTCTTTTACTGTTGCCAGTCCCTGCCCATACCTAGTTTTGTCTGCATCTAGTACTGCATCCAGAACCGGTACTGATCCACGTCCCGTACCGATCTGGGTCTGGTATCAGGTTAAGGTTATGGTACCGATACGGTCCCAGTACCGGTTTGTAGCCCCGAGGTTGTGGAGCCTTGAGTTAATTGGAACAGCCAGAATGTTAAAAAATGACGAGTCAGGGACACCCAAAACGTCAATTTTTGATACAGAGGGGTCTTTAACTATGAACCAAAATGTGAGGACTTGGGAATGAGAATGTGTTGACTTATCCCCCACATACGGCCCATATCCACCCATAAAGACAGTTGTGACGAAGGCCTAACCAGACGCCGCTTGTGTGATTAGCCACATGTGAACAAGTTGAAACGCTGGCAGTGTTGAGCAGGGACAAAACCACAACATTCAGGCTTTGGTGGAGACTAGAATAAGCAGCCGGTCGGCGAGGATGGAGCTCGCCGCACAGAGCATCAAGTGTCAGAGGCAGACGAGAGAAGGATAAGCTGTGGAGCAGAGGAAATGGCATGCTGTAGGTGCATAATGTGTGTGTGTGAACTAATAGAGTGATGAACAGATGGTCCTCTGGCTGCCACCAGCTGCGCCCCCTCCCTCTCTGTCACTTGTGTCTTTTCTCTGCAGAGTGGCGGGCTTGTTTGGAACATCACATTTGTTTTTATCTGTTTCTCCCTCTGCGTCTTCCATGCTGAGGTGTGCACTTTCAGCGGGAACGCCGTTTTTGCGCCGCAGCTCTCACTTTGTGTTCATGTTTGAGTGGATAAAGTCGAGATAGAGAAACTGCCGTGTTTTTATATCAATAACACCGAGGTGTCGACTGGCAGGAAAAACTCCGGATGAGCAACACTCTGTCTGTTGGGATTTGATTGGACAATAATTTGAAGCATTTGTTAGCTGTTTGTTCAGGTTGTAGAACCATCTCTACTAGATTTGTGAAGTTCAGATGTTTGCTGATGACATATTTACCTTTCTATGAAAGTATCTGCCAATATCCATTGCATCCTGATATTATTTTAGTAACAGCAGGGCTTTAAGTGGGCTGGTACTCACCAGTACTCAGTACTAGCACTCGTTTTTTAGAGTTCTCTCCATTTTATGTTCTTGTTGTCCACTTAAAGCACTGAGTAACAGTGAAAGCTTAATCTATTCTCTTGATTTAACGCCATCTTGGATACCATGCTACAGTCACATGATAACGTGATCAGATCTTCAACTTTAACATCTCACACACGAGTTGCCAGTAGAGACAGTGTTATATGGGAATCACAGTGACCTGACCCCTGAACTCAACATCAGTGACCGTGTTTTGAGACTTTAGATTTAAATAAAACATTTTTTACAATATTTCATATAAAAAATATCTCAGATATTTTTGGTTACAGTCAACTTTCTCCCTAGTTTGTTACCTATCTGACAAGTTGTGTCCATTTATGTCCATTTACCAGGCGGGCCTAGTACCTTCTGGTACCGGGCCTACATTCACTTAGGCGTAATTAAAGGAGCCGAATATCAACCAATCAGAGGACGGAAGATCAAGAGGCGGTTTCTTTTTGGAAGGCGTCTCAGCAATGGTTACAAAACTTTTTACGATCACACAATGTTTTTTACAGTTTCAAATGTTTTGTATAGACGCACACGTTTTCTCTACAGCTACAAAACTTTTTTCCAGATGTACAATTTTTTTCTTGAAACATTTTTTTTTCAACAGACACACTATTTTTTTCCAAAGCTTCAAAACTTTTTTACAAACACACACATTTTTCTACAATTACAAAACTTTTTTGCAGATGCACAAATGTTTGATTACAAGTACAAAACTTTTACAGACGGACACATTTTTTTAAAGGTTATAAATAGTTTTTTACAGTTGCACACATATTTTTTCTACAGTTACAAGTTCTTTCGACAGACGCACAATTTTTTAAATCTTTTTATCTAAATTTTTTTAAATTTCCGGATGTATTATTTTTTTTTCTTGATACATATACAAATTTTCTACAGACGTACAGTTACAAAACTATTTTAGAGACGCACAATTTTTTTTCTAGAGTTACAAAACGTTTTTACAGATGAACACTTTTTCTAGAGACCGACACATTTTTCCTACAGTTTTTACTACCAACACACAATACTTTTGTCACAAATATAACCTCATACTATGTGCTGGTTTTACTTTACAGTTGTAATCCTGTCAACTGAGTGATTCATTACACATCAGTAGTTTTATCCTCAGAGACCCAGAATGCTGGTATTGATCCTCCAGTCTTTTACAGTCACTTAAAATTCTGAAGACTTAAACTGATCAGACTTGGACTGAATGAACCAGGTGATTATGGACTGGATGGGGGTGTTGTCCTGTAGGTTTACTTTGTGGTCTCAGATAAAAACCTCATGTGCGCTCCTGTCGGGATGAATCCTACCTGAAGAAGTGCTGACGTGCACAGATGCTAAAGAGCCTACTGTGGCTCATCTGTATTGATCCCTCTGATCAATCAGTGCTGTTTGTTTACCTTGTTTGTTCAGTGTCCTGACACGTTTATCATAGTTAGCTAACCGCGTTAGGCAGCGCCTGTTTTCTTGGAGGTGGAGTGGGGAGAGGGGTTGAGCAGCTCTGAGGGGGGGGGGCTGAGGATCACCTGGAATGTCTGCAGCTTCCTGTTGGGGGGGCGTTCATGCAGAAGAGTAGGAAGGGATTTGTGAGTTACAGTCCTGATGAAGGCCCGTTGACTTTGGTTTTGTGGTGTAGTTTTTAGCAGAGTACACACACAACCCCCCAGTTGCATCATTGATTTATTTGTTATTCACCTTTTTTTTTTTACACATTAAAGCCAAACGAGTGGCTGAGCAGTTTCAAAGGAAAGAAACTCTATGGTGATTGAACACCCACTGCAGAAAAATAGATGAAATGAACAAGAAGGAGGAGGCACAAAAGGTGCTGTGTTGATGTGAAGAACGCTCTGATGACGTCGTCCCCTCAGAGAAATCACACACAGAAATGCTGCTCTCACTTAACAACAGGATCCAACTTTTCCCGCCTCCCCATCTGAGAGAAAACCCCACTGATCCCGGCCAGAAGAGTTCAGTGAATTATTTCTGATGTTTTGTCAAATCTGAATACACTTTAAAAATGTCCTTCCAGTGCAGATGTTGCACATCCATCACTGAATAATCTTGAATGAATAAACACACGTAAACATGGGAAGACGGGGATCAGCTCGGCTGCTCTCGGCCTGAAGGATATGCAGCTTTGAGCTGAGGGTCGACCTCTGGGCTTCAGAGCACATTTAAAATTGAAAACAACTGAAGTCTGGTGGAGTTCAAGAAGTAACCACTAAGAAAAGTAGTCTCTGTCACAAACATCTTTGTCTTCTCAAAAAGTGTTTTTGTCGTTTTTAACATGTTCTTGTGGCATTTTTCTGATGACAGACATTTATACTTTCAAAAAAAACTCAAAATTGCATTTCTGAGTATTTCTTTATTTAAATCATTGTGAATCAGGGGCAGATGAAAAAATAATGTTTGAAAAAGATCTTATTTGTGATGTAGAAAATACAAAATGCTCCATTCTGATCCATCCACATACAGACGAATAGATCCATGAACGTCTTTGTTGATCCAAACCGTACGGATGGATACGCCTCACCTTTTTGTTCCACCGCTGATGTTATGTTTGGGGTGTGAGCTAGTATCAGGAGAGTGTAAACAGAGAGCTCATTTATAGGTGATGGGAAGTGCGGAGGGCCTTACTCTGTACCAATTGTCCAAAAGGCTGAATTTCTGATGAACTCCTGCCGCTCTGCAGAAACTATGTCCTAATTTTGTCTAAAAACGGCATACTCACAATAGATCAAAAGATGATATATAGGACTTTAAACCAATAGCAGTTCCTCTTGCAGAACACCTGATGTTTCTGCAGAAGCCTCAAACTCCTCCCTGGCTGGGTAGAACCGGGCTGTGGGCCAGACTTTAGCCCCCGTGGTCTTTGGGGTCCTCCCAGGGTGAACAACAATACGCACAACTCAACTGCAGCCTTGTTAGCAAGGGCGGTCAGCGAGGCTTTGTCCTGGTTCTGAAAGGCCTGTTTCAGCTCCTCCGTAAAGCGGCTGAAGTTCCTAATCACTGCTGAGTGTGGGGATCAACACTCTGCTGCAGGAAGGATTTCAGGGGGAAAGGACACAATTATGTGTAAACAAACAAATAAAACAAGATGCAAACTGGATTAAACCAGTTTCATATGAAAACATGCATGTATATTTATCAAATAGAACGTGTTTTTATGTTAGTAATGAAAAGCATTTTGGGTCAAGAAAATGAAGCGTTTACAGTAGAATTTAAGTCATTCTAAAAGCTTTTGTCTTCTAGATGTAATTTTTGCATGTTGTTTTCTGAGAGTCAACAGCTGCACTAGTGAGAAGTCTTTCTGGGGCCGAACAGGATAAACATTTATTGAACTCTCTAAAACTACATTTTTAAAACCTTAAAACTGTAACTTTTTAACATAATTATGAATTATTAAAAGGCAGTAATATTATTCCAGAATAAATCAACTTAAACCTTAAATAACTTTCCATATTTTACTCTCCTTAAAAATGTATTTTTGTCAAATTTGTACTAATTAGAAATAAGAGCAAAATCACATTAGGCCATTAATAACAATGATAATAACAATAAAAATACATTTAGCTCTTTGTTTAGGTGAGAGAAACTGTGCTGTGAGGAAAAAACATCTTTAAATGACTGAAAGTAACCAGCAAACTAACTAGTGACTTAGCCCCACAGCATCACACTCCCACCACCATGTCTGAGTCCTTCCAGAAAGTTCCTCCTCTGTCTGATCATGATCTTTGTCCAGATGTTACTGGATCATCCTCCGGGTCCTTGTTGCTCTGCAGTCTCTTTCCCCCTAAAAGTCTCATGGTTACATGTTTGTGTAAAAGTTTCTCCGTCTCTGTTGGAACTTTCTCTCTCTCACTTTTTTCTCTCATGACCTCCTGGATGTGTCCTGGGGAGCTTCTCCTCATCATGTGGAGATGCAGAAACTCCTGTTGAGCCTTTCAGACTCAGACATGTCAGAGATTAACATTCTGTTCTGAAGTTTCTATGTGGTTATAAATCTCAGCAGGTCTGGGAGTTTTCTAAATGTTTTAAATCTAGTTAATAAAGAAAAAAGCAGGAGTTTTGGATTTCAGGTTAAGCTTGTTGATGTTGAGCAGAATAATGTGAAGCATCTGCAGCAGACTGATCTCTGCCCCTCAAACCTTCACCAGATGATCACAAATCAGATTACAAACACATAACCCAGAGTTCCCGGCGTCTCCGTCACCATCAGCCTCGTCCTGGAGACAGAGGGCGCGCGGAGGGGGGGTGGGGGGTGCTTCTGTTCGTCACGGTTAATGACCATCTGACTTTGGCCTTGAAGTCTTTCACTGAGAGAAAGGAAGGCGGGGGGGCAGAGGGGAAGCCCATTCACTACAAGAAGGACAGAGGAGGCGAGGGGGGGGCAGCCAGAGGAGACAAGGGATGGACGGATGGACGAGGGAGGGAAGTGTGTGCTGGAGAGTTTTCAGGGAGGGGGCGAGGGATCTGTGCCGCAGGGTTAGTGAAGGATGATAATTCACCGTTAAGCCTCCTAGAAAGACCAGCTGGCCCCTCTGGAGTCAGATGTCAGCCTCCGCAGCCAGGACTCTCTGGGTGCATGTGTGCTGGCGCTCGTGCACGTACGTGTGTGTTCGTCACAGCCTTTGACTGCTAGAAGGAAAACACCTGCATGTGGAGCTGTAGATGTTATCAGTCTAAGCTGCCTATCTCGGTGACAGTGGGACTGGTCAGGAAAACACACACACACCATCTGCTAGTTAGTTAGGGCTATTGTTGCAGCCATTTGGATAGTGTGTGGAGGTTTGGCGTGGCGCACATCTTGACCATCGGTTGGCCAGCTGGCCTGACTTTGGTTTTCCACTCTGTTGCAACAGAAAACAGGCCAGCAGAGGAAGCGGACCGCAGCCAGCCTCACAGCCCCAAATCTGCTTGTTAGCAAACACAACAGCAGTCAAATTACCTCATTTCACTGATGATCTAAAACTCTCTGCTGCGTTTAGTTGTAATCGTTGCGTTGTGTGGCTCCGCTACAGTTCGCTGTGTAAACACGTGCACACTCCTCACTGCTTTCTGGATTTAAACTTGCAGGTTTTTTTGTGCCCCCCCCTCCTCCTCCTCTCTGTCCCTCACTAATCTATACTGGCCAGGTCATGCTGAGTCTGCTGTGCTCGGTATTGAATGGGCTGAATTATTCAGTATTGTAAGTGCATGTGTGTGTGCATGTGTGTGCGTAAGCATGGGTACAGCTGGCCTTCTGGTTCCTTTAATCAGGGGACGGCCGGTCCGCATGAATGCCTGCATTGTTGGATCATGTGTATTCAGAGGTTGTGTGTGTGTGTGTGTCGGTGGGGTATCGGTGATTACAGCGTTTCTGTGTGAAACTGCACGTCACAGGACATCGCAGGGTCAACAGCTCTAAATCAGACACTAAGTTGTTTGTCGGGGTCTTATGATTCCTGCTTGTGATTGTCTGTGAGAGGGAAACGCGGCTGTGTGTGTGTGTTTAGGAAAAACAGGCATGTCTAATGTTTCACCGGCGTGTTCTGTGTCTTCTCTCCACAGGACGAAATGAGCTGATAGCCAGATACATCAAACTGAGAACAGGCAAGACGCGGACGAGGAAGCAGGTAATTCTGGGAGGCACCAGACCTGTTTGGATACAAACACATATAATAATCTCAAACGTAACTTTTACACTACTAGTTAGTTTAGAAAAGCCTTTAAATATGGACCAAACAAAGTAATACCAACGCCAACCAATAGAGGGCGCTGTGACTTCTGACAGATGTGGGATACAATGTTTAACCTTTTAACATCGGAGCTCCAGTGTTTATGTTCTTTGATTTACTGTAACCGTTAACACGATTATTCCAGTAGATTGTGAGGAGCGCCACTTTTCTCCTTCAAATTCAGCAAGATTATAAATATAGATATATAGATAAGCATGAATGCTCTCACTGAGCACAACGTTTTGGAATAATCTGTTGGTTTTTTTTTCTTTTCTTTTCTGTGAGAAAAACAGCTTAAAGACACATGGAAATTGTGTTTTTGGTGTTATTAACGTTAATGTTTTCTGATGATGGAAAACATATATAAAGAAAATTGAATTCAAACTACCAAATCTGAATATTTCTTTATTCAAATCATTGTGAATCAGGAGCACATACCGTTTAAAAAGATCGTGTTTGGAAAGGATCTAAACTGTACGGCTGCATAGCTCTGATGTTGCTGTCATTTTTGTTGTTAGCTTGAGGTTGTGAGGAGCTGTAAGCTAGTGGGAGATCGTTTAAACAAAGGGATGATGGGAAGTAAGGGCAGACTCATTCCTCACCTATAGTTCCACCCAATACTCTGATGAATTCTTGTCGCTCTGCAGAAACTATGTCCTAGGAAACAACACAAGTGTTTAGATTTTGGCTAAAAACAGCATCATCCTGATTAAAAGACGACTGGGAAGACTTAGACAACAGATCAAAAGATGATGGGAGAAGGAGTTTAAAGAGTTTAAAATAATAAAAGTAAAGCACAGATCCCTGAAAAGAGCCGAGTGTTTCATACCAGAAACCAGTTGTTCTTGAATCTTCAGTTGAAGTGGAAAATAAATGTGATGTAACCAACAGCACTCGTTTCTTTTCTCCGCTGGATGATCGTTCTGGTTCTGCATCTTAATTCTCCACAGAGGAGCAGGCAGATGAAGGGGATGGAGGTTGGTGTCTCAGCTTTGGGTGGCGGACAGATCTCACCTGTGTGGACAGATCTCACCTGTGTGGACAGATCTCACCTGTGTGGACAGATCTCACCTGTGTGGACACATCCCACCTGTGTGGACAGATCTCACCTGTCCACCACCCAAAGCTGAGACTCCAACCTCCTCCAGGTGGATCGGAGCAGTTCCCTCTCATTCAAATGTTTGCTCCTAATGAGTCTTTCTTAAGATGAGGTCTGAAGGAACATGGACCACTAGGTGGATCATCTCTCCATGACACTGATGTGTTTTGATGGATTTTAGGTAGTGAATGATGAATTTATAATACATTTGTCCTTATTCAGCAGAATCCTGATGAAAAGATGTTGCAGTTGGACGTTCAAAGTTTTTGCAGGGCTTTCAAAGTCTAAATATATTTTTCAAACATTAAATGGTTTTAAAAAGATTAAAAAGATTACTTCCCAGATGTTTAAAAGTTCAGCAGTTTTTGAAAAATAAAGCTACAAACTAATGAGTCTTTGAGCATGATTTGATGCAGTCTGAAGATTGAGCAGACGGAAAAAATGAATGTTTTTCAAATATTTTTGCACAGAATATTATTCTGGTGGGTTTCTGTTTTGAAACAAGTACGTTCTAGATAGTATTAAGGGTTTAAAAAAAGACTGAACTGAAATGATCTGATTACTGAGGAGAGCTTGACGTTGTTGGACAGTGGAACTGTAGCATGAACTAATGTGAAGATGGTCCAACAAATATTATAGGGATCACCCGTTCTGGTGGGTCTGGTCCTGGTCCAATCCAGGTCCGGTGATGTGAAAGTTCACCTGAACTCTAGTTTGAACCAAACAATAGAACCCAGATCCTCTTGAGGGTTTCTGAACTCTGGTGCGGTTCACTTCAGTGTGAATGCAGATGGACTTACCTCAGATCAAAGAGAGGAGATGCTGTGAACTCTGTGTGTTTGGAGGATAAAAATCAGGAATCATGAAGGACATTAGTGCTGCCAAAAATGATCATTTTAATGGTCGAGTAATTGACATTTATTTTTTTCGATTTGTTAACTAATACGACCATGCGCAAACTGGATGTGCTTTAGCTTTAAACTAACTTAAAACTAGATATATAGTGATAATTCTAGTGTGAATGCTGTAAGCTGAATTTGACCGCTGAAGATGCTAGTGCAGCTGAAATATTAGCTGAACTCAATTTAAAAAACAGAAAAAACTAAATTAGCCAAAACAGCTAGCATATAGCTGAAATATTAACCAAGCTCCAAAATAGCCTACAAAACTAACAAAAAAAGCTTAAATCATTCCTGAAAATGACATCCTCAGCTTCATGGTCTTAACAAATATGTTGTTTGTGTCGCAGAAGCTGCAGGGTCTAGTTACAGATCTCTTCCCACCTCTGGCTCAGTTTATGCTGTTTCAATGCTGCCTTAATTCCTGCTTTTATTTTGAAGGATTATTGTGAATTTTCGTAGAGTTTTGTGAGCGCGGAGGTCTGTTCTGAAGCCTGATGGCTGCTCCTCACAGCGCTAAACCAAAAGGGCATTTTGTGTGTGAGTGCTGACGTCTTTCATGCAGGTCCAGCAGCACATAAACACACAGCACAACAAACGCTGGCAGCAGCTGTCCAAACTTTTTATGTTTATTTCCTTTTTTCTGGACGGCGCAGTAAAGAGTCGCTCTCAGACTCGGCTCCCAGGTGTCTTTTTGCTCTGAAAAGATGTGCATAGATGGCTCTATTCACTGTTGTCAGGGGAGTGCAGTGCATGTGTGTGTGTGTGCACTTCCAGTATGGCAACAGTCCTTTCATTACCATGGCAACTCACTGTTTGGTCCATTCTCCTTTTCTCCCAATCTCCCCTTCCTTTTGCCCTCTCCAGGTATCCAGTCATATCCAGGTTTTGGCCAGAAGAAAATCCCGGGAGTTTCAGTCCAAACTGAAGGTGAGAGGTTTGTTGTTCCAGAAAAAAGGTGGTGTTTTTTACAACCCGGCCCGTGTGTGGAGCAAACACGGCCGATTAGTGGAGATTAAACCTCCTGACTGCAGAGGACCAGGATCGGGTCTGAATTCAGAGTTTGGGCTTTACTGTGTCGGAGAAGATGCCTGCCGCTCACTTTCAAGTCTCCTAGGTGTCTGATTAGGCTGAGCCCCCCCTCTCCGCTCTCCATACATTCATTCACCTCGTCCCTCCCTTCCCTTTGCTGCCCCCCCTTTCTTTCTGCCTCCCTCCCCACTGTTAGCTGTGATTAACTTTGAAGCAACAAAGAGACGCTTGTTTTCGGGGAGCCGGCTTCAGCTCTGACCTCATGTTTTCACCGAGTCCTCAACGCCCCAATCAATACTCACGATGAACACGTCAGGAAGCTTTTCTTCACGGCTGTCGGGAAATTCCACAAATGGCAGAAAATCTTTCTCTTCCTGGTTTCACCAAAAAAAAACAAAAAAAAAATCACTACCTTTCATTTTCTAATCAATTGTAAAAAGTCCCAAAATATTAAGAACATATAAAATTGTTCTATTCTGCTATAAAATTAGATACATTTGAATTCTTATAAAACAAAACAAAGATATTTTTACAACTTGAAATCATCCTAATAAAAAAATATGTTTTTTAAATATTTTTTCTTGTAAAAATGTATTCTCACAGCAACTTTTATTTTTTATTTACCATATTTTCTGGATTAAAAGCAAAAAATGGTCTAATGAAGAAGAAGAAAACCATATATAAGTCACTCTGGAGTATAAGTTGCACTTTTATATTTGCTATGGCAAAAAATAATAAGAAGAATAATAATTCTTCAACGCAAATGAGAAAAATATCTAAATTGAAGAGGAAAACAAACACATTCTCCTCCATGTTTGTTTTGGACGACACTTCTTCTTCTGGCACTGTCAGAAGAAAAACAGCGCCCTCTAGTGGTTGTTAGCCGAAACATCCGCTAAAGGGAAACTGGTTGCTAGTGGAAAATAACAAATATATGAGTCTATTTATTAAAAAAAAAAAAATCACAAATAAGTCGCTCCTGAGTATAAGTCACATCCCTGGCTAAACTATGAAAAACGTATACTCCGGAAAATATATATATATATTGCTCGACAAACAATACTACACATTATCATATCAATAAAACAATCTATAGTTTAGAAGTTTTTTAAAAAGGTTAAAAAAGTCAATACTTTTTCAGCTTTTTTCTGCCTACAACTCCTTTAAAAAATGCTGTGAATTTCTGAAGCGCTCAGAAGAAGAGCGTCCGGCCGTGTCTCTGAAATGGGATTCAAACGTGTGGAGTTGAGATGGAAGCGATTCCTGGTGATGAAAATGCGTCATGACTCCTGGAAGGCTGTTATTCCTCCTCAGAGGAGAGACTTCTCTCATTGCCAATTAACTTGAGTGAAGCTGCCAATTAGTGATCCTCGCAGCTCCTCTAATTCTCTTTCATTCAGCTGTTTCTGCTGCACGTCGCATTGGCTTCAGCTCTTAAGCTCTGATGTTGTGAATGAATCTGCCCCACGTCTGAAAGTGTTGTAGGGATTTTTCTGCCCCTCTCATGAGGATGCTGTTGCCGTGCAGGACCAGAACGCCAAGGAGAAGGCTCTGCAGAGCATCTCGTCCATGTCCTCGGCTCAGATCGTCTCCGCCACGGCCATACACAGCAAGCTGCTGCCGGGAATCGTACGCGCCGGCTTCCCGGGCAACGCACAGGTACCACACTCACAGAATATATTGTGTGGTAATGACATGCAAGGAGGAGGAGGTGGATAAGAATGAGAGTGCGTTTGTGCTTTGATGCCGGTGCTGACGGGCTGTGTTTTGTGTCGTTGCAGCTGTGGCAGGGCATGATTCCTGGAGGACAGTCCAGCTCCGCCACAGAAGAGTGAGTCACGCTCTGATCAAACATCGTTCACCCGAGGCAGCAGGCATGACTCGGCCTCACTGCTGATGTTAAAGTCTTTGCTTGAATTCATGCTGGTTTTATATTTGTCACAAAATTCAGAGAAAAAGAGAGAAATTTTTCATTTTTATCAATAGGATTTTGTGAATCGTCACAAAAGTCAGGATTGATCATTAGAGCAGCTTTGTGTGGTTTCTGCAGATCCGTGCAAACAGAAAACAATTTTTTTGTTAATTTAAAATAAATTACATACAAAGTCTCCCCATTTACGTATTTCTGTTGAATCAGTTTCTAATCATTTTGATGCCATAGTTGTTAGATGATCAATACATGAAAGAGATGAAGCATTTGGATGCCACTGGAGGCTTTGTTTAGCAGCATCTTGATAAATGATGTGACTGCTTTGTCTCCTGGTGTTTGCTCTGTGTTCACTGGAGGTAACAGGAGCTTCACACGGGCACATGAGTATCTTACCGCACCGCAAAAACCACAAATAAGTCAAACATTTTTAACCCACTGACAGATTCTCTTTAAAGAAGCAAAAAAATATATATCTGCCAGAAAATGATCTTTATTTTTTTTTATGTATTACTATTTTATTAATGTATAATTCTGTATGTTTTTTCTGTAAGGCGACCTTAAGTTCCTCGAAAGGCACCAAACAAATACAATTTATTATTATTATAATATTATTATTATCATCTTACCAAGAATTCTTATTTTAGGAAAAAAAATTCTAGTTTTTTTTTAACTAAGAAAATTTTCTATCAAAACACATTATAGATAAGATTATTTTTCTTTCAAAGTTTGTTCTTTTTGCTTAACCCTTTAACTACACCAAAAAGAAGAAGAAAAAACACACAAAAAATGTATTTTTTCCACAGGTTATTACCTTGGTATGGAACTCCTAAAGGGACATCAAAGTTAAAAAAAAAAAATTAAAGTAAAACATTTTTTTTTTCTAAAATTACTTAGGGAATCGGTAAAAAAATATGAAGTAAAAAAAAAGTTCTGGTTACTAACTTTAACTTTTTTTTCTTCTAAAAATTAAAGTTAATTTGTTTTTGTAAGTAACTGGTCCACACCAGATAGTAACTGTTTTTTTTTTCTTTGATTTTTTTTTTTTTTTTTAACAAATCAAATAAAATTTTTTATGGTTACTAATTAACTCACACCAGTCACTATCTGGAGTGCATTCATTACTAACCAGAATTATTTATTTCATTATTTAAATTTCATTTTTTTTCTTCAAATTCCCTTTCGGGGCTCCATACCTTGGGGAGTAATACACACTATCAATATTTTTAAAAACTTGTTTTCTAAATGTTTCCCAGCATTCGGTGGAGCAGGCAGTTAAAGGGTTAATCGTGCTGTTTCTCACCTCTTTTATTTTGAAAGGTACATCAGCATAAAAGAAATAACAGCTCTCTGTTTACTTAGTTTAATTATTGAATGTGGCTGTTCCAAGAAGCAGGTGGATGATGCGGATGATGGATCATTTCTTCCCACTCTTGCTGCTTCCTGCTCTTTTGTGTTTAAAGAGCAGATTAAAGGTTTGCGGCTCGTTTTTCCTTGAAGGAAACAATCACAGCAGCATCGATTATCAATGCGTGCTGCTGGAAACTGGACTTTAATTTGGCCTCATAAAGATTCTCCCTTTTCTCTGGGAGACGAACACGCAGCCCCGTAAACGCTACGGCCGTCTGCTGATGGTGCTCCTGAAACCACAGATCCGAGCAGCTCCTTTGAATCTACAGTTATGTAGGCGTGGAGCTTTTAGCGGCGAAACACCGATTTTTCTTCATTATGAGCACAAAGGCTGCATGTGGCGTTCCAGATATGTGCTGCGTAGATTTTCAGTCCCGTGTCCTGCTTTTTTCCTTGACTGGCGTGAGCGCCGGCGGCTGTTACGTGTGCATGAAATGACGGGAGCGGCGCTCAATGGGCTGAACTCAGAGCTGCTCTTGACCTCAGCTCTGCTTCTGTTCACGCCGCCTCAGAGCCACTCTTTTTGTAAATGCAGGAACAGCCAGACTGGTCCCGCTGCGCCTGTTCTTCTTTCAGCCCTTTTCTGAATGTAATGCCCCCCTCCCATCTCTGTCCCCCCCAGCATCAAGCCGTTCTCCCAGCAGGCCTTCTCTGTGCAGACAGCGGGGACCACCAACATCTCAGGTGAGAGGGACCAGGGGACAATCATCTCCTTTCTGCCCCATTTATGTTGTTTTCTTCTCTTTCTTCTCTTCCTCTCTTCCCCTGTTGGGGCTCCTGGGTCTGCATCATCACGAGAAGAGGTCAAAGACGGAGACGGTGTCAAACCGACTCCACCTGAACAGACGTCTGTAGCTACATTTTAAAACATGACATTTAAGAGACAAGACAACAGGACGACTTGACAGTTTGAAAGGAAGAGTCAAAAAAGTCTAACTTCCTTTAGATTCCTTCGTTCTTCAAACTCTATCATGGCCCGTCCATCCATTTTTAGGGGTCATGGGGTTGCTGGAGCCTATCCCAGGTACTAATGGGGGAAGGCATGGTGTTTCAGGGACAGCTTGGATGTAAAGCACACATCTTGAGCATCATTGACTTTAACTAAAAACTAGAAATATAAAATTACCTGCATAATGTTACTGTGAAGTAAGCTGAATTTGGCTGCTGAAGATACTAGTGCTGATACCTGAAGATGCTGAAACTGATAGCTGAAAACGCTGTAGTTTATAGGCAGCTAAAATATTAACTAAATGCAGATTAGCCCCCAAAAACTGAAAGGAAGTCCAAGTTAGCCGAAACAGCTAGCATACAGCTGAAATATCAGCTAAACTCCAAAATAGCCCAAAATATTTAAAATTACCCAAAACAGCTAGCATGTAACTAAAGTATTACTTTAGCTAAACTCTAAAATAGCCTAAAAAAAATCCCAAATTACCCAAAATAGCTACCATGTAGCTGAAATATTAGCCAAACTCCAAAATAGCCTAAAAAACCTTAATAAATGCTGAAATAGTCCAAAAAGCTAGAATAGCACCAATATAACTTTCAACTTTACTACACTCCGGTTCCATATATAATATATAGTAAAGACTAATCGACTATTAAATTAGTCGTTGAATATTTTAGAAGTCAATTAGTCGACTAATTGTGGCAGCCCTAATTTATTTTGATCCGTAAACAATTCTGAATCTTTTTATACATTTTAAATATTTAAAATATTTATATGATTTAAAGTAAAAGTAACAAGCGGAACTGAACGTGAAGCTTTATTCACAAACATGGCTGACCTTCCAGATCTCGTCATCCGACCTGGACTTCGCCTAAAGCGTCCGCTTGGAAGAATTTTGACTTTCACAGTGTCGAGGGTCAATTGAATAAAAGTTAAGTGTAAGTCAAGTCACAGCAAGATTAAATGTGTAGGGAACACAACAAATTTGCAAAACCCCCACACGTCTAGCTAGTCACTGTTTATTTAGTTTGAGGCGAGTTCTAGAGCTGGTCTAATGATAAAATGTAACTTTGTCTTATTTAAGGTTTTTGATTTTCAGGGAAATATTTTCCCTTTTGATGCTATGAAAGATTTTTGATTATCAAACCAAATATTTGTATGTTCTCAGTAAAAGTTAAACAAGTATCTTTATTTAAAAATGCACATTGGTGGGAAAAGTGAGCTATATTGGTCTAGTACAGGGGTGGGACACAAAAATGGTTTCAAAAATGTGACAGAAAGGCCAGACCAGGAGCAAATCTGTGCTGTGTTTTGGTAATCCGCTTCATAAGTGAAATAAATAAAATAGAATTTGGACAAAAACATGATCATTTTGATTTAAAATTAACATATTTTAAATCAGAACATTTAGTTCTAGTTCTTTAGCTCTAGTTTTTTTCTCATTTTAGTTCTAACTGCACCAATGGGATGATGTCCTTCAGAGAAAAACACAAACTTCAAGAAATTGCTGCGTTCATGTGCTGGTGGAACAATTGTTAAAATGCCTGTCCGGATTAGAAATCTCAAATGAACTTCAGAAAAACAACAAATTAAAGAAAATATAATTTTCTGAACCTAGACAGAGGTCAGTGTTTCTATTTGCACCATCTATGGGGAGACATCATTTTCAATCTAATGTATTCCAGTTTGGTTGGCCAGATTAAATAGTTTAACGGGTCACAGAGTGTCTTGCACTAAAGAGAAACATTAAAAAAATAAATGCAGATGTGGAGCATTGATAATTTCATAATGGAATCATTAAAAAGAACCAGCCACTAAACCACCATGAAGCCCTTTTTTAAAGTTAATGATCGATTCAACTTTTACTAAAACACTGAAAAGACCTGAAATAGATTCAACAGATCTGAGATCTGAATAGATCTCTGCTCTCTCCAGCAACACGAGGAGGACTCATCCAGGAGGTCAGGTCTTATTGGACTCAGTTCAGGTCAGACGACAGTCAGACAGACACAAACATGCTGAGAGAGCTCAAGGAGAAAGACACTGCTGAGGAACATCTGGATGATCCACAAACATCTGGACAAAGATTCTGATCAGACAGACGAGGAACCGGATAGACTGTCTACAAACATCTGGAATAACAATCCCTTTCAAAGTCAGACATGGTGGTGGGAGTGTGATGGTGCAGACCTCACGGACCTCATACTTCCTGGAACCATGAATGTAGGAGTTCATGGCGACTCCTTTCTGCTTAACATCTCCTCACTCCCAACTCGTCAAATGTGGACGTTTGGTTGAAGACCCCTCCGCGTCACCTTTTGTCGCCAACTCGTCGTTTTTTGACATATTGGCTGTTCCCGATAAATCCCAGGTCCCCAACCTCAAGGCTGTAAACTCTGGGCCTTGAACCAGAACTGGTCCACTACCGCGACGTGTAGCGCACCAGTACCCAAACCTGGTACCGGTGCCCTAGTACTGCATCTGGTACTGTCTCCGGTACTGTGTCCAGTACTGCTTTCGATGCTGCATTTGGTACTGCATTTGGTACTGCATTTGATACTATGTCTGGTACTGTGTCCAGTACTGCTTTCGGTTCTGCATTTGGTACTGTGTCTGGTACTGTGTCCGGTACCGCGTCCAGTACTGCATCCTGAGGGTTGCAGACCCTTGATTTTACGAACAGCCAGACCGTCAAAAAGTGACGTGAAGGGGGCCTTAACCAAACTTCAGTATCTGAGGATGAGAATGTGTTGTCCTCTCAGCCTCACATGAAAAACACACAAAATCTTTGTATTTCTGTGAAACTTGTGATTTGTTTCTGAAGCGTGTGTGTGTGTTTTTAGCGTACGAGCCTCCTGCTGCAGCACAAACACACCGTGAGCCGGCATGGCAGGGTCGCTCCATCGGCACCACCAAACTACGGCTGGTGGAGTTTTCATCGTTCCTGGAGACGCAGAGGGACCAGGAGGCAGTGAGTGCACACACACACACACACACACACGGCCAGCAGCAGTCTACAATAAGCAGTCCCTATTGTCCCATAAACAGAGATGACAGATAACCTTACAGCAGAGAACAGCATTAAAGGCCTTTGTGCGTCTGCCGTATGAATAACCTTTGTAAAGCTCTATCTCTCCGTCTGCTCCGTCAATCTGTCATCCTGCCACTCCGTGCCTTCATTGTCATTTTTCTGCGTTACGCTCGCAGACAGCTGGCATTCATCTTGTTGCTTTCTGTTTGGACGCCACATAAAAATGTTCTGCAGAGGCTCTGAAATAGATTCTGCTGTGGTTCCTTCACCATCCACAGTCCTGTCAATAAAAG
Source organism: Oryzias melastigma (assembly GCF_002922805.2). Classification (NCBI taxonomy): domain Eukaryota; kingdom Metazoa; phylum Chordata; class Actinopteri; order Beloniformes; family Adrianichthyidae; genus Oryzias; species Oryzias melastigma. Next base: position 7,434,351 of record NC_050517.1, read on the forward strand.
GTCGAAGCATTTCCAGAAGCTCAGATCCAGCGGTTGATTAAAAACGAGCACCGTCTGCTCGTAAACATTACGCTGAGCCACAGAGTTCAGCCTGGTTAAAGGGATGGTCAGAGAGCCAGCAGATTCATGTTCTGTTTTCAGGATTCTGATCAGATCAACAGAAAGTTGGACGTGGAAATGGACCAGAAAGCAACAAGTGGAAGGAAGTCTTTTGATGCTTTTCTGTGTATACCAGGCCTGCCACAATTAGTCAACTAATCGACGACTAATCGACTATTAAAATAGTCAATTAGTCGTTGCTTTATATTATATGGAGTCAGAGTGTAGTAAAGTTGAAAGTTAAAATGGCATTCTGCTAGATTTTTGGACTGTTTTGGGATTTATTAAAGTTTTTTAGGCTAATTTGAAGTTCAGCTACATGCTAGCTATTTTGGCTAATTTAGGATTTTTTTTTCAGTTTTTTAAGCTTCTTTGTAGTTCAGCTAATATTTCAACTACATGCTACCTATATTGGCCAATTTATGATTTTTAAAGTTTTTGAGGCTAACTTGGAGTTAAGCTAATATTTCAGCTACATGCTAGCTGTTTGGCTAACTTTGGCTTTTTTCAGTTTTTAGGCTAATTTTACATTTAACTAAAATTTCTGTTGGCTATCAGCTTCAGCGTTTTAAACTATTAGCTACAGTTATTTCCGCAATCAATTTCAGCATCTTCATCTATCATCACTAGCATCTTCAACAGTCAAATTCAGCTTACAGCATTCACACTAGCATTATCACAGGTAATGCTACATATCTAGTTTTTAGTTAGTTTAAAGCTAATGATGGTTATGATGTGTGCTTTACATCCAGTTTGCACATGACCCGATTAGTCGACTAATTTGAAAAAAAATAATCAATGATTAGTCGACTATTAAAATAATGCTTGTGGGGCACTACTGTATACTTTTAAACATGTTAGTTATTCAGAGATCTAATGTGTGCAGACACACCCCCGGCTCCATGAACAGAAGAGTTCTATAGACAGCAGACATTCCTGTCGTTGACCCGTCTGCACTTCTCCATCTTCTCCTTTTCCTCTCAGTACAACAAGCACTTGTTTGTGCACATCAGCCAGAGCAGCCCGAGCTACAGCGACCCCCTCCTGGAGTGCGTGGACATCCGGCAGATCTACGACAAGTTCCCGGAGAAGAAAGGAGGCCTTAAGGAGCTGTTCAGCAAGGGCCAGCAGAACGCCTTCTACCTGATCAAGTTCTGGGTGAGAAGACCCTTCTGAAACCTGACTGCATGCAAACTTTTAGTTCCACCTTAAAACCAGAGTGAGCCCCGCCCCCTTTCCCAGTGGTGTTTTTCCACACATCCACGTCTTTGTGTGCGCTTCCAGGTGTGAGAGTGTGTTTGTGATCTGTGCTTCCACCTGGGATACGGAGGTGGTGGGTTGATGAAAGCTCTGTCGCTTTGTTTGAACACCTGCTCACCTCCTGACTCCTCTGTGTGTGTGTGTGGGTGTGTGTGCACACCTGTGTGTGTGTGTGCAATTAGTAGTGTGACTTTTAAATATATATGTGTGTGTTTGTTTCAGTATGTGTGTTTGTAGAAGCACTTATATGTGTCTGTATTTGCATGTATACATCGTTCCTGCAGATGTGTGTACCTGTTTGTGTGTGTGCTTTTGTAAGTGTGAGGTAATTGTGTGTACAAGCAAGTGCATATTTGCGCTTGTTTCAGTATGCGTGTGTGTGCACCTGTGTGTGCACCTATGTGTGTGTATGTGTGCAAGTGTGTGTATGGGTGTGTGGGGGGGGGGTTGTCTGCAGGTGTGTGCATACTTTTGTATATGTGTTTGTGTACAATTATTACTGTAAGTTATATGTGTATGTGTGTGTGTGTGTGCGCCTATGTGTGTGTATGTGTTTGTGTTCCTGCACTTAGCCCGTACTGAGGACCAACGAGTTTTAGACCAACAAAGTGAGGTCCAAATCTGGAAGTGAGGACATTTTCCGGTCCTCCCTTTTTCTTTTTTTTATATTGAAAACGGCTCTACTCCACAAATGGATGGCTCACTCTAAATTTCACAAAAGCCCTCACTTTTGACCAAAAATTAGTTTTTTCCCTGCAATTTTCACAGACTTTGCTCACTGTCTCCCCCAACCTGTGTGTGTGTGTATGTGCATTTGTGAGTGTTAGGTAATTGTGTGTACGTACATGTGTGTGTGTGCCTATGTGCATGTTAGTGTGTGTGAACCAGTGTGTGTGTGAGTTTGTGTGTATACATTTGTGTGTGTGCACCTGTGTGTACAATTATTAGTGTGAGTTATCTGTAAATATGTGTGTTTGTTAGTTTGTTTCACTATGTGTATTTCTAGAAGCACTTGTATGTGTGTGTATTGAAGTTTGATGTTTACTTTAATTATTCATTTTTATAAACACAACATTTTACATCTTTTAAATTACAATCGGAATCAGTGGAAAAAGTAATGGGCTGAAGCATCATGCTCATCAAACCCACACAAAAGATACAATTTACACTTAATATTAAGTTTACAAATATTCCACAAACATACAAAATCTGAATATTTAACCAGCTACATATTCATTTATACACATACATACATACTGTATAGATACATAAATACACTCACAGAAATACATATATAATACATATATTTGTACGTGTATATTGTTTGTGTTTGTGGTAAGTGTGATTGTTGATCTAAAAATTCTCCTTCCTGATTTTTTCATGTCAGAATATATATATTTTTTTAACCCTTTAGCACCTGAGACATTCCTGATGAAAACACAAAAATCTTTAACTTATCAATCAAAGATCATAAACACTGAAGCTCCGGTGTTAAAAGTGTGAAAATGTTACGAATCATTTTTAGCATCCATACATTATTTTTTATTTTTTTCCAGAACAGTTCTTTTATAGTTTTTAAAGTAGAAAATCATCAGTGTTATTAATTTGGTCTAAATAAAACTAAACAAAATTAGTTTTTATATACAATTTTCAGTTTTTTTTTTTTTAATGAAACTATAGTAAAATACATTTCTTTTGGTGTTAAGTTTCCTTTTTTTCTCTTATATATGAAAGAATCCATGAAGGTTTCAAAACATCAGGAGGAGAGTTAAACTTTTCTAAAACGTTCAAGTAAAACCTTTAGTTTGAATAATATAAAGTCTTAATAAATACGTTTGAACTATTCTCAGATATAAGCAAGATTCAGGTGAACATTTCCACGTCTGAGATCCTTAGCAGAGATTCAGGGGAGGGGCTTGTGGGACCTGGTGGGCGGAGCATCTCTCTGAGGAGCCGAACCTGCAGCAGAAAAACAAAGCCTGCTCCATGTCTGCAGCCTCCCTCCTGAATTGAATTAAAAAGCTCTCAGATCCTCCACGGCGGAGCATGCTCTTCCTAATCAGCTGCTGCGGTGCAGCGTGGTGCGGAGGCTGTGAGGGGGGGGGCTTGGCATATGGTGTTTGTTCTGGGCCCTCAGACGCTCGCTCCTCCTCAGAGAACTCATTACAAACAGTACAGATCCTTCCCCTAGCCTCGCTGCTCCCAGCATACCCTCTACCATGACTCAGCATCTTTGTTTGCCATCGGCAGAAGCCGCTCCTGGTTTCAGAACTGGAGATTCTGCAGGACCTTCAGGGACGTGATGTTTGAAAGTCTGGATTCAAATATAGCAATAGTCCAGAAAGCTTGGGTTCTCTGGCTTTGTATCATTTTTTTTTTTTAACAAGAACAACAAAAAACAAACAAATGAATAAAAAGAAACAATGCTAATTATCCCACAAACAATCCCAGATGTAACAAAAGATGTTCAGAGTTTAAAAAATGACTAAGCTCAAAGCTTTTCAAGTCCCATATCAAATATATAATCATCTTAATCTATACAGAATAATATGAACACAAAACAAAATCAATTTGTTTAATAAGAACAGCAAAATAATTATTTTATGGATTTATATATACACTAACACACACATATACATATAAAAATCAAGATATTTTATTAGTTTATTCATATTTATTAATCATATCACTCTTAATGAATGCTTTTAAGAAATGAAATGAAATCTAAACAAACCTTTCAGTTTGAGGAGCAGCCTGGCTGCAGTTTTGGCCGTGTCCAGCAGAGGGTGCTGTTGTCATGCTGTGTGTTCATGGTGGTGCTGTGTGCTTCCAGGCGGACCTGAACTACAACGTGCAGGACGACCCGGCGGCCTTCTACGGCGTGACCAGCCAGTACGAGAGCTCCGAGAACATGACCATCACCTGCTCCACCAAAGTCTGCTCCTTTGGCAAGCAGGTCGTGGAGAAGGTGGAGGTGAGGATCCCGTGATGGATGGTCAAACTGCAGCGTGCAGCGTGCGTCTGATCCCCCCCTCTCCCCTCTCTGACAGACGGAGTACGCCCGCTTTGAGAACGGACGCTTCGTCTACAGAATCAGCCGCTCCCCCATGTGTGAATACATGATCAACTTCATCCACAAGCTGAAGCACCTGCCGGAGAAGTACATGATGAACAGCGTTCTGGAGAACTTCACCATTCTGCTGGTGAGAGCGCCGCTCTTCTCCGCCGTCTGTTCTGGTTCCAGCAGAAACACAAAGAGTCTGACTCGTTTCAGCCGATTGATTGCATTAGTGAGCAGCAGCTCTGTTTTATTTATTACAGGCGGAGCAGAATTTAAAGTCCCACTCTGACCATCTTTGGATCCATTGCAAAAACACTCCCAGTGGACTACAGTGGAGTTAGGTTCAGGTTGGATCTTCGACAGACATTCAGCCCGGATGTCCAGCAGCGTCTCTTAGGGACCGTCAATAAATTCAAGAGTAATTAATATTTTTTTTTTCAATAGCTTCCAAACATGTGACCCAACAACTCCAAATGTTTGCAGAATTGTGGCACTGACATACCTTCACCACTTTGTTTTGCAATTGTTGATGATGCATTTTATAAATGAGTTTTTATATTAAAATCCTTGTGGCTTCCTTGTTAATTTTTATTTTCAATAGCTGCTTAGCCATGTGGCCCAACGTATAGCATGTGAACTTACTTTTAATTGCTTTGTCTGATGTTTTCAAGTAGGGCCTATTATTTCATTTCAGTTTGGAAGCTATTTAAAATAAATAGCATAATTCATATGCAAGCAATATAAAAATCCATATAAAATATTAATAATTGACAATTGCAAAAAAAATTTGTTTTCTTTCTGATGTGGGTAAGTAGGACCCACAATTTGGCATACATTTCATCTGGTTGGGTCACATGTTTTGGAAGTTATTGAAAAGATGTACAGCCTTCGTGTGTGAACCTCTAGGATTTCAATACAATAATTAATGTAAAATCTTTTATCATCAACATTTGCAAAATAAAGTGGTATGTCTGATGTACGTATGGCAGTGCCACAATTCGGCAAACATTTATAGTCATTGGGTCACATGATTTGGAAGCTTTGAAAAAAATATCGTTCACTCATTTAGTCATTTATTGACGGTCCCTAAGAGACGCCGCTGGACATCTGGGCTGAATGCCAGTCAAATATCCAACCTCAAACTAACTTCACCGCAGATCCCAGTGGACTTTAATTGTGATTTTTTCGGGAAAAATAAAAACTTGTGTGGTCTTTTAGGACATAGTTCCTAGAGAATGGCAGGAAATTCACTTCTGAGTTGCTGAGAGCTCTCTGTTTACACTCCTGCTACCTCACAGCAACCAAACATTGGTGGTGTAATGAAAGTGTTGAGCAATATCAGAGCTGAGTTTAGATCCAGATTCCAGCTCAAACGAGGAAAACAAAGACGTTCATGGATCTGTTCGTCTGCATCAGAGTGGAGCAGACAGACATCTTCCATGTCACAAATATGAACTTTTTCTAATGGCATTTTTGTTTTGTTGTCTGCTTCTGATTCAATTTGAATCAAGAAAAACACAGAAACACTGTTTTAGTCGTAGTGAGTATTCAGACTGGGAAAGGCCGTTGGTTCGGAAAGAATCCACTTAATTTGTTTTGGATGGAGTCCTGAAGATTTGATTTGGTCTGTATTCAGACTGGAGTCTAATGGAGATTTCTGTTTCTGACCAAAGCTTGTAAACAAAACCCCATGACTGAAGATCTCTGCAGGGCAGGAATTATGAGGCAGGTCAAAGTCGAAGGTGCAGCTCTAATCCTTGTCGAGATAATAAACTCATTAAAACTTCATATTTTTTTAACCTCAGGAGCAACATTTGTTATAAGTTGCTTTGGCACGGCGGAGGCGAGCTGCAAGAGCTTTAATGGAAACAGTGAGAAGCAAAATGTATCAAAAAACCTATTACAGAAATAATTAAATTAGAAAATAGAAAACAAACAAAAATAACACTTGTGTCACATTTGATTAATTAATTTTCATAATTATTAACTAAAGTCAAGTAGAGTTTGATTGATTGAAAAGGAGTGGGAGGAAGTGAACTTATATAATCTCACCGCTACTTAATTACTGCATTTTATAGTTTTGCATAGTAATTTAATCCGTTTGTGATCAGATATAAATCAAGTTTTTCTTTTTTTCAAGTAGCAAAGTGAAGTGCTTGTAGATTATTGATTAATCCCATTTTAGATTTTAATGAGTTGCTGTGTCTCGTTGTTAAACTACAAGGTAGTTCAAGCTACAAGCTAACTTTTAGCATGACATCACAGCGCGGCGGTGTGGAACGAGACACAGAAAAACATGTAAGAAGTGTTTTCAGCTGTGTTAAAATAAACGTTCTAACACGTAATCAGATTGATCAATGAATAGCTCTTTGATAACACAACTATCAACGCTTTACATTTGTCAATAGCTTACCAATCGTTTCATTCCAAACCTGTTTACTAGGGCTGGGATGATAAAATAGATTAATAAAGCTTAACAGATCAATAATCGATTCATAAAAATAGAAATCGATTTAGCACATAAAGCTAAAGTCTGCTAAGACGGCTAATGCTAACGCACAGTCGACCTAAACACACATTCCTGACTAAATGAACATCTCTATAAACTCACTGGTTTGAATTTTCCAAACTTTTTTAAGGAAATATTACTTAAAGTATCAACTAAAACACTGTTTTTTGCTCATACTTTCTTCTTCTGGAGTTAGATGTAATGCTATAGCGCGATCGCCACCTAGTGGTCGAACTGAAACGCCACCCAGGAAAGGCAGAACAATGTTTACAATGTTAATCTGAATATTTTTGTTAGAACTTCTCATTTTGAAAAACACTGTATCATATATATACATATGGTCCTTGTTTGTTTTATTTTTTTCTTTTTTTTTTTGGTTACCCTTTTGCTGTCTGCTATGACTGTTTTTATTGTTCAAAACAAACTTAAACTAACAATCTCATTATTTCAATAATACATTTTACAGTATGGGAACTGGATCCGATTAATATAAATATATTTAAAATACATAGTAGATTATTAAGGTATTTCTAAACAAATGTGTAAGTGTGAATGGAATCGAATCGTTTCTGGAAATTATGATCAATACCCAGCCCTACTGTTTACATCAAGTGACGACCCGCTGCTACGGTGGCCATTTTGGTCCAGTTATTGATCAAACTGTGTTCAGATCGAGGAATCTCGGTGTGAACTGAAGTTCAGTCTGATTGGAAACTAACCAGGACCACCTTAAAAGATGGGTCCAGGTTAATTATCTTTAGAAATATCCTCCATCGTGAGAAAGATGCTACAAAAACATGTTACAAACACCATTTTATCGAAGAATACTCAACTCTGTAACGCTTAAACACAAAATCTTTAATATAGTGTAAGTTTCAACCGTTAACAAAATCATTCCAGTAGATTTTGAAGGAGAAAAGCGGCGTGAGCGCCGCTTTTCTCCTTCAAAATCTACTGGAATGATTGTGTTAACGGTTGAAAACTTACAGTAAATCAAAGAACATAAACACTGGAGCTCAGATGTTAAAGGGTTATAGGATATAGTTTGAGATTCACTATTTCTATTGCTGTAAACTTTGTTTCTTACGGATTTGTCTTCCTGTTTGTGTCCAGGTGGTGAGCAACAGAGACACTCAGGAGACGCTGCTCTGCATGGCGTGCGTGTTCGAGGTGTCCAACAACGAGCACGGCGCGCAGCACCACATCTACCGGCTCGTCAAGGAATAGCAGCCGCTCCGGTTCTGGCCTTTTTCCTGCTGATCCGGCCCCGTCGGAGGAACACTGTCCTGAAGCAACTCCAACAACACTTTTGAGTCCGAGCGACCGAGGACATGGCTGCATTTCCACTGCCGGTTCTGGAGGATCACTGTGACTTCGCAGCACAAACGGACCCGCTCAGAAATGATAACTGCAAGCTGACGAGCTCATTCGCTGTGAGAGTGCAGCCATGGAAACCCGTCAGAACCCAGCTGGGCGGTTTTCCCAGGAATATCCGGACTTTCCTATCTCCAGGAGGTAATCGGTTCCTTCCCGTCTGTGCGCCTCGCCGCTGCCGTGATATTTCTGTCGGGAAAAGGCAGCTCCTCTGAAGGTCAGACCCCTTGTGTCGTCAGTAGCCGAAGGAGGACGGTCCCGTGATCCGGAGTGCGTTCAATATGTGTGCGGCGGCTCGCACAGAAACAGGAGGCTCGTCCCAAAGACAAAACAAACAAAAAAATCACACTTTTCCTTTTTTCTTTTAAAAAAACGTCTAATCTTTGGGAAATTGTTTATGAATAGAAGCATATAGACTATATTTCCAGTCCAGGATTCCTATCTAAAATTTATGAGAACTAGTCAATAAATTCAGGTACTTTTCTGAGCAACAGGTGGTTCAGGAGTGAAAAGAGACTTTCTGATTCGTGGAAAAGCACTGTGAACTCAAACCTACTCAGTTGCTGGTTCTGACCCAGATCCCCCGGCTGTGGAACCGGCCGAGCCTTAGCGCGTCCGTGCTGCCAAAACCCTTCAAGCCTGAAATGCTGCTCCAGCTCCCGCAGTCTCCTTCAGCTCCATCAGAAACCAAAAAGCTCCTGTTGGAGTGACGGCGGGCCTGCGTCCCGCTCCGCGCAGGAAGTGCCTTTGGCTGCCAACAGCAGCAGACTGGTCTGTTTGGCGGCAGTGCCGGTGGTTCGGTGTTGTACGTGTGTAGAGCTTTTTAGTGGCTTTGACTCCGTTCTCAGTGTTTCAGTGCAGATTTCATATTTAGTGGTTGTTTTTTCTTGTTGACGCTCGGCACCAAAAAAAAAAAAATCCTGACACTGTTTCTTTCGTCGACCTGTTTTAATGCCACACAGAGCTGAGTGTTTGATGTCGTCTGCTGCCGTTCTTACAAATGTGGATGTTGGAAAAGCGGGATTTGTGGGAACAAACCTGCGTCAGGCCTGACCTTTGTAGAGGTTAAAGGAGGGCAGCGCCGCTGTCACGTCTGCTGAGTCTTCATCGCATTAAGCTTAAAGTAAATCTGAATTTTCTGCAAAGATTTGATAAGAGAGTTTTCAGGAAATGCAAAAAAATTCAGTACTTTTTTCCTTAAGTTTTATTTGATATTTTTTAGAAACCAGATTCACAAAAAATCTTTTTACATTTTTAAAAATCAGAGGCTTTTCTGGTAAAGAAATATTTAAAATAGTATCCATCGGCTTAAATCTTTGTGTTTAAATAAAACAGAACATTTTTACAGTTAGATGTGTATAAATACAGTTTTTCACATGGAAAATTCTGTTTTGTGATGACAGACTTGTAGGTTAGTGTCTGGTGTGTTTCTGAGTTAACAAAAATCATTAAATCGATTGAAATTTAACTGATAAATAATTGATTCATAATAATATAAATCGATTTAGCACATAAAGCTAAATTCCACTAGCTTGATGCTAACGTTTAATGCAATTTCCCATAAGACGGCTAATGCTAACGTCTGTCGACCTAAACACACATTCCTGAATAAATTAACATATTTATTTACTTAGAGGCATTCATTTAACAAACTCTTTGAAGGAAATATTTTTAAAGTAACTTGTTGTGGTGTGGAAAAAAAAAATTTTTTTTTTCTTCTTCTTCTGAAATAAGGTGTAATTCTTTAGCGCGATCGCCCCCTAGTGGTCCAACTGAAAAGCCCTCCAGGAGAAGTAGAACAATTGTTGGAGCTTCTTTGTTTGAAAATCCATGTAACACTGTATTCAATAAACAATCTCAATATTTCACTAATGCATTTTATAGTATGTGAACTGGATCAAATTAATATAAATGTATTCAAAACATATATATAGATTATTAATGTATCTCTAAACAAATGTGTAAACCATGAAAACTCAAAAATAAATGGATCAAAAGAATAACAATTGCAAAAAATATATCAGAATTGAATCAATCCAGGCTCTGGGGAATCAAATCAAATGAAATTGAAATTATTGATATCCTTTAGTCTGGATTTTTAAATAAAACTTTATTAACAGGTTTCTGTAGAAAGCACCTGCAGACGTGACGGTGGCGTGACGGCTCTCTGCAGGAAACACGTGCAGCTCAGGACAAACATGCCGAGGCGTCCAGGTAACAGTCGCTCACACTCCTGTGCCGTCAGAACTCTGGAAATGTTGTCCGAGGAGCGAAGAGTCCGAACTCGCAGGGTTCTGCTTCTGTCCGAAAAGCCTGAGAGATAAAAATGACTTCAGTTCATTCTGGCTTTAAAAAATAAAAACCAGCATCCCCCCCTCCCCCCCTCCCCTCACGCCATGTAGCACACTAGCGAGAAGCTCACAGACAACCTGGAAGCTGCATCCGGACATCATCTCCGCCGGCTCACCAAAGACAGTGGACCCCCCGTAACCGTGGCAACGAGCAGACTGAAGCAGCCCCCCCGAGCGCTCCGTCACTTCTGAACGTGGTCTTGTGTTTGTTGGAAGTTAACTCTGTAATCGTCCCAGAATGGCCTTGAATCTTCTTGCTCCCCGCCTGAGCGCCGAGGGTTTCCACGAGGTGCTTTGTATAAAAGTGACAATAACCTTTATTACAGATGTTGTGTATATCTTTAATATTCGAATGTTTATCCTATTTTGTGAAGAAGAAGAGAGCGTTTAGAAAAAAAAATGCAGACGCCAGTAACGTTGGTTCAGCACAGGGTCTGATCTTTGCTTTCTAACCCCCTCCCCAATATGGCTAAAAGTATGTTAGATATTTTCTAGCTTTGTAGAGACTTTGTACGCATATATGCTATTCAGTTTAAATAAATGGTCAGTTCTAAACTGTGCTCTGGTCTGATTCTTCTTTGATTTGAATGAAAAGCTTTTTGAGTGAGAGAACAGGATTCATGCAAACATCCACAGTCAGAATCCTCAGATCTTTTCACCGTTTTCCCTCTGAGTCTGAAAGAGGCTTAAAAATGGGAAAAATTAGGGCTGTGAACATTAACACGTTAACGCACATCATTAACAAAAAAGAATTCAAGAGTTCATGTGTATTTTGTGTGTATTAATCCACTTTATACCATGGTCGGTTACAAAAGAAATAAATATTCAATCCATTTTTAGTACTTTATTATTGAAATTGTTGTAGTTTAGTTCGCTTTTCCACAAAAAGTGATCCAGTGCCATGTTTTACAAATAAATTTTACCTGTTAAAACATTGCGATTAATAGTGATTAATCCAACACAAAAGTGTGATTAATCAGATTTTTTTAATTAATTGAAAGCTCTAATTAAAAATAAATGTTCCAAATGTAGAGTGATTTCATATTGTGATTATTCGCAGGTAATAAATGGTCGGCAAATACTGTGACAAAACAAAAATATCGCGATTAATCGCGATTAATTTTTTTCCAGGTTTGTGATTAATTGGTTAATTTTTTTTATTGATTCCTGGCCCTAGAAAAATTAAAGAAATTGTTTTATAGAGAAAAAGTTTCAGTCAAACACTGATTGTGTATAATATCACAGATTATGAAGAAAATTCCAGAATTAGACATTAAACTTGAATAAGTTCACTTCCTGCTTGAATCCAAACTTCTCTGATTGATTCCTGTCAATCAATCCATCCATTATGGAAGTTTTTTAGTTCCATCAGACTCTGAATTTTTTTCCCCCCCTGAATTTTCAGAATTTTTTTAACCTCTGAATTTTTCATATTATTTTGGTTTGCTAGAGGGAGCCAGAGACATGTAAATCTATTATGACTACTAACAAAGGCTTGTTTAACCCTTTGTATTACTTAATTTCTGTTTATTTATGGTTTGTTTACTAAATCTTGTCATTTAAATTATCCAGGTAAATAATGTTAATGGTTATTAGGTTATTTACTTCTCAGTATACCATAACAATATTATTTGTATTTCGTTTCTTTGCAGACCACACACATACACACACACACACACATCCACAGACAACCATAGACAACCATATACACAGATGTTTACACCGGATTCTGAAACCATATGTGAGGGATCAAGCGGCCAATGAGGACAACAGAAGATTCATCCAAAAATGAAAAGTTTAATTTTCTCAAAAAAAGGTAGATAATTTACAAACTGGGCCCTTAAAAGAGGTCAACTAAACAGAATTAACTCAGGCAATAAACTTGAACTTAACTTTAACCAACTGAACAGACCAAGTAACAGAAATGAACTGACCTAACCTAAAACACAACAGGGGAACATATATAGTGGGCGATCAAACCACTTGGCAAACACGGGGGAACTAAACATTTAACAAAGACAACACAAAATACTAAACACAAAAATACTGGTCTTTCAGAAGAAGAAGCAAGCAAAAGAAAAGTACACAAAAAGGATAAACAAATTAACAGCAACTCTTTACAGAATCAAAGTAAATAAACTTTAAATTAGTCCATATTTCCCCCCTGGAGACTTCTAGAGGTGGCGCCTGCCAATTGCCCTGCTACAGCATTTAAAGGCTGTGATGGCTGCATTTCCTCCTTTTCAAGCTCCAGTTTTCAAAATAAAAAAATCTGACCCCACAAATAAGAGTTTACAGCATTTTATTGAAATTTTTATGCAAATTTTCACATTTTTTATTTTTGTCTGTATAATTAATTTGACTGTTTATTTCCAGACGCTTTTCTATGGAAGTTTTTTAGTTCCATCAGGCTCTGAATTTTTATTCTGAATTTTTTTAACTTCTGAATTTTTATTCTGGATTTTTTTAACTTCCGAATTTTTATTCTGATTTTTTTAAACCTCTGAATATTTCTTCTGAATTTTTGTTCTGAATTTTTTAATCCTCTGAATATTTTTTCTATTTTTTTTTAACTTCTGAATTTTTATTCTGAATTTTTTTTTAATCATTGCGTTTTAAACAGCAAAATTTTATCCTCCCAAAAATATTTTCTATCTTAAAAAAATATGTGTTTTTAATTTCGAGACTTAAAATTTCGATGGGTCAGAAATTCAAGATAAAAAAATTCGGAGTGAAAAACTTCGCTCAAACAGTGTCACTAGAGCAAGTGGTCGATCCAGGAGCACATCGATATCCAGCCAATCAAATCCTGACACTGACGTGACGTCAGCGTTTGTTTTGGTCTCTTGAGCTGTGTCTGAATTCCTTCCGATGGGGTTGCTGAGGCCAACCCCGTTACTGTTAGATGAACATGGGGTACCAGTCTATTACAACACCTGACACACATCCACAAACCTCATGTAGGGGTAACCAGTGAAATGAGAGTCCAGCATGTTTGTGATGATCTGCAGTGCGTTTGATGAGCATCAATCTGCTTCACAGTCCTTCATTTGTCTCAATCAACAGCAAAGTAAAGGAACAGGACTTTCTCCTGCCCGAATAATCGGATGAACACACTCTGGATTTGTTCCTTACGTTTTTCCATCCAGTATAAAAAGCTTCATGTGTTTCTCAGAAACTCCTGAAGGTGAACAAATGAATGATCAGACAAATGCTTTAACACCATTTTTTTGTTTCATTTTCTTAGAGTTTGTTTTTTATACTTCCTCAAACCTCATTTTGATGTCATTTTCCTTTTCTGATGGATTTCTGTCTCTGAACATGGACCTGTGACTGATTCCAGCATCAAAGCTGATTCATAGTTTTGTAACAAGTCATTTTTAAAAACAATTTGATTCATATCAGTGGTTGCTAAGATTATTTATAGTCAATTTTATTAACAATTTATCTCTAATCAATCTGGTTGGATCTTAGGAATGTAAATTAATTCATCAATTAAGTTAATTATTCGTTACACCTTAAAGCAGGAGTGTCTCAATCACACAGGGGGTCAAAATCCAAAAAACACCTTAGATCACAGGATAAACATTTATTGAACACTCTAAAAAGAGATTCTTAAAACTTTGAAACTGTAACGTTTTAACATGATTATAAGCTAGATATATAGTATTACCTGCAATAACGTTAGTGTGAATGCTGTAAGCTGAACTTGGTCGCTTAAAATGCTGAAGCTGATAGTCAGCTAAAATATTATCTAAATGCTAAATTAGCCTAAAAAAACAAAAAAAATAAAAATAAACTTAGGTTAGCCAAAACAGCTAGTATGTAGCTGAAATATTACCTAAACTCCAAAACAGCCTAAAAATCTTAGTAAATGCCAAAATAGTCCTAAAAGCTAACAGAATGACAATTTTTAAAACTTTAAAACCATAACTTTTTTACATAATTATAAATAATAAAAAGGCAGGAATATTATTCCAGGATGAATCAACTTAAAACTTAAATAACTGAATATTTTACTCTCCATAAGAATATATGGTGCCAAAATTATACAAGTTATAAATGAGCACAAGATAACATCGGGACATTAATAACAATAAAATAAAATGATCTGGAGGGCCGAATCCGGCCCTCCAAGTAATTCTATCCGGCCCCAGGCCTTGACTTGACACATGTGCCTTAAACCTTGACTCAAGAACTGGACTGAGATGAGAACAAAGGCCTTAAAAAATAATCAACCGACAGAATCAGTCTTGATTTAACATTTTTAAAATAAGATATTTGGAAATAAGAGCCTGTAAAAGGAAAAGATATTAAGCTGTTTTACTAATTTTGACTTTATTAAAAACAAATTTTGTTTTTTTTTATTTTGATTCAAAATGAAAACTGTTCTGCCTAGAGAAATGGCTTTTTCAAACATCCATCCATTTTCTGAATCCCGTTGGGGTCACGAGGTCGCCACAGACTACCTGTTCAGGTGGAGGTGGTCTCCGGTCAAGGGAGGGAGCTGTTTCAAAAACATTTTCCCATTTCATACTTTAGCTATGAAAAAACAAAAAAGTTATGTCTGTTCCAAACCTAACATCACTTTCAGGATAACTCGACTGTTGCTCCAGGACACTGGGGAGCCTGAGGGCTCTCAGTTTACCTGCGCAGTCTCTGTCCGAACAGCAGAGGGCGCCATTCTCAAAGGAACGGGACTGCAGGAGCTCACAGGTCAGAATTGGCCTCAAAAACCCTTCAGCACAATAAAGCATTGAATGGAGCTTGATATATTTTCATTTGAATCGATTATTATTTCCTAATTCATCAGTCAGGCTTACATTATTATTCAGGAAAACGCCCCTTTCCCATCATGCTTTGAGGTCACTCTTAGTTTCAGAAAATCCGATCTGACATCCAATAATAAGTCTGCTGGTCACTCATGGTGCCCTCACAGGAAAAGAGATAAAAAACGTTATCTCCAATCCCAGACGAACCTCCAACAATCCTCTTAATCCAAATCTACTGTTTGTAAAGCTCAGAGCGCGTGCACGAGCCCTCGTGTCACGTTGGTGCTCGCATTTTAATGTGAGTGTTCACATTCCCAGATGGGTTTATAAGCAGATATTTAACCAACAAACGAGCCCGAGCAGAGGTTACAGAACACACGGAGGCTTTGTGGACCAACAGCATAAACATAACCCGGACAAATGCGGCCAGAACCCCCACCCACCCCACCCCCGGCCCGGAAACGCTCCACTGCCCCGCAAACTGCTGCGGGGATTTACCATCACAGCAGCTGCTTCAGCTGAACATCCTTCAGGGGAAAACAGTGACGGAGGTTTGGAAAGATGCTTTAAGGATCTGGAAGATCCACGAGGATCAAAGTCATCTGAGAATCTGAACAGAGTTCTCTCTGGACATGACATCGAAAATAAATCTTATCCTGTTCCCTCAATGTACTATTTTGTGGGAACAAGTTAGTATTTTCTGCACACAAGTTGGTTATGTGTGTAAAGTACAGTATTTTATGCACACACGTTAGTATTTTGTACTTACAAGTTCATATTAGTGTATGCAAGTTGGTATTTTCTGCAAACGAGTTAGTGTTTGTCTGTACAAGTTAAATTTTGTGCCAACAAGTTAGTATTTTGTACTTACACGTTCATATTAGTGTGTACAAGTTAGTATTTTGTGTGTAAAAGTTAGTATTTTCTCCAAACAAGTTAGTATTTTCTTCACACAAGTTGGTAAATGTGTGTACAAGATAGTATTTTGTCCACACAAGTTAGTATTCGTTTGTACAAGTTACTTGTGTGTATAGAGTTTTCTGTGTACAAATTAGTATTTTGTGAACACAAGTTAGTATTTTGTGCGTACAAGTTAGTATTTTCTGCAAACAAATTGGTATATGTGCGCACAAGATAGATTTGTTTGTACAAGTTGGTTCTCGTGTGCATAAGTTGGTGTGTGTACAAGTTAGTATTTTGTGAGCACACGTCAGTATTTTTTGAGTACAACTTATTATTTTTTGCTCACAAGTTAGTCCTCACATACGTTAGTATTTTGTGTTTTCAGGTTAGTATTTTGTTCGCACAATAAAAACGCGTCTGTTTGTGGAAAAACTTTACTCATGACAAATGTGAGTTGATAGAATGAAATAACAGACTAAATACAAGCTCCATAAAGTAACTGTGACGATCACGGAGGATTCTGCGGGAGTCTGGACGTCATCGTGTCGCCGTGATGTCCGTGAACGCATCAAACTAACCTGAAGTTTCAGAGAAACTCCGCAGAGGATGATTTGGGTCTGCGGCAGCATTTATTTAACTCTTCCTGCTGTTAGATCCAGCAGACTCAATCCGCCTGTGCGGGACCTGTGTGCGTGTGACTGCGTTTTCGTGAGGCCCGCAGGTCCCGCAGAGACGTGAAGCTCACAGGGAGGACCGATCGCAGGTTTGGCTGCGTGACGGGCTGGAGGGGGTGGGGGGCGTGTCCCAGTCGGTACAGCAGCCTCCCCGGCCCCGCGCCGCGCGGCACAGCAGTCTGTCCTCCAGCAAGGACGCACTCCTCCTCCTCTTCTGCGGAGCAGCGCGGAGTCTCTCGTCCCGCAGCAGCCCGCGGAGCGCCGGATGGCGCCATCCCCGTGCGCGCGCGCTGTGTGAGCACCGGAGGACGCGCGCGCTCCTGTCCGGACTGAAGTCAGGAGAAAAAGTCTTGATTTTTTTATCCAGAAAACTTTGTTCGGGATGGAGCCGGAGGAGGGCAAGATCTCGGTGTGGGTCTGCCGGGAGGAGAAGCTGGTCTCCGGGCTGACGAAGCGGACCACCTGCGCCGATGTGGTCCGGGTTCTGCTGGAGGACCAGAACCTGCAGCAGGGCGGCTCGGCGGCGATGCTCGGCGGCTCCCCGCAGTCCTACTGCGTGGTGGAGAAGTGGAGGGGCTTCGAGAGGATCTTACCCAACAAGACGAAGATCCTCCGGCTGTGGAGCGCGTGGGGGGACGAGCAGGGGAACGTGCGCTTCGTCCTGGTCAAGAACGACGCCTCGCTGCCCAACAACGGCCCCCGCAGCGCCGAGGCGCGCGTGGTGCAGAGCCGGGAGAGCGGCGGGCCGGGCGGGCTGCTGAAGGGCACCGCCAGGACCTGCTGGAGCGCCGCGGCCGCCGCCGCCAACCTGTCCCAGGAGAAGCAGCGGCGCATCGTCAGGAAGGCCTTCAGGAAGCTGGACAAGATGAACAGGAAGAAGGAGCAGCCCGCGTCCAAGGAGAAGGGCTCCGTGGAGAAGATGGAGACACTGGTCCACCTGGTGATCTCGCAGGATCACACGATCCGCCAGCAGATCCAGAGGATCAAGGAGCTGGACCGGGAGATCGAGCGCTACGAGGCCAAAGTGCACTTTGACCGCATCAAGACGCACGGGGTCAACTACGTGCAGGACACCTACATGGTGGACTCGTCCGCGGACGCTCCTGCCGCCAAAGCGGAGCGCCAGGACGCGCGCGGCGCGGCGGAGGCGCTGGCGCAGTTTGAGGAGTACGCGCGCCGCTGCGAGGAGGTGGTGAGGCTGCAGGAGGAGCTGACGGAGCGGGAGGCTTTGGTGGAGAGCATCACCGGGGAGATTCAGGAGGAGCTCAACCGGAGGTGGATGAAGCGGCGGCGGGCGGAGACGGGCGCGCAGGCGGCGCAGGACGCGGACAGCGTGGAGGAGGAGGAGGAGGAGGAGCTGTGCCGCGCCGCCGCTCCTGCAGCCGACACCGAGGAGGAGAACCTGTCCGAGAACGAGCTGGTCCTGGAGCAGGAGAGGATCAAAACCCAACTGGACACCAGTCTGTACATCGGCCTGAGGCTGAAGACAGACCTGGATGCCATCAGGGGGGACTTGGACCTGAGTATGGCACTCTGGGAAACCAAAGAGAGCGAACTGTTGGACCTGCTGGCCAAAGTCGAAACCATCGAACTGGAACAAGGGACCCAAACCCGGACGGATGAAGGACAGGGGGGGCTGCCGGTGGGGAGCGCAGAGGCAGAGAAGAGCAGCGGATGGGTGGAGCAGGCTCGAGGTTTGGCAAAGACCTGCAGCGCCAACGACGAGGACTCGGACACGGGCCTGAGCTCCATGCACAGCCAGGACTCCGACAATCCACCTGTGTGCGAGTCTCTGGTGTAGACGGACTTTTATGCAACTCGTAGCCACAAACTCAGGGCAGATCAATCCGTGTGTGCAGTTCAGAGCATGCTCCAAGCTCCAAACGCATCCGCGTGCACTCCTACAGCAATAAGTCAGATGCTCTGCTGACGACCTTTGACCTCCACCAGGAGAGTCAGCATAAAAGTAGCCTAGAAGAGTATTAACTTAAGTGTAGTCCTCAAAATGATGGCAGCTGGCTTGCATCAGTGTATTCTGATGACTGAAGCTGCAAAAATCCTCCTGCTGCTAAAGATGTGTGGAAGCAGAAGCATTAGGGGAACTTATAACTAATAATTCACGGCTGCTTCTGTGAAATAAAAAGCTGCAGATGTTCCCCTGTCCTGTTCCTTTCATGATGTTCAGAGCTGCAGTTTTCAGCTTTTTTGACTCATTTTGTGTGTCCCATGTTTCTAAAATAAGGCTGAGAAGAAACGACAAACTGAACTTTCACACTAGTGCTGAAAACAACCGATTATAATAGTCGACTAATCACCAATCATTTTTTCAGATTAGTCTAATCGGGTCATTTGCGAACTGGATGTAAAGCATACATCTTAACCATCATTAGCTTTAAACTAACTAAAAACTAGATATGTAGCATTACCTGTAATAATGCTAGTGGGAATGCTGTAAGCTGAATTTGGCCGCTGAAGATGCTGAAATTGATTGTTAAAAATGCTGAAGTTGATAGCTGAAAACGCTAAAGCTCATAGCCAGCTAAAATATTACCTAAACGCCAAATTAGCCTAAAAAACTGAAAAAAGCTTAACTTCAGCTAGCATGTAGCTGAAATATTAGCTAAACTCCAAAATAGCCTAAAAACCTTAATAAATGCCAAAATAGTCCCAAGAGCTAGCAGAATGACATTATGACTTTCCACTTTACTATGACTCCATATAATATAAAGTCACAGCTAATCGACTATTAAATTAGTTGATGAATATTTTAATAGTCATCGATTAGTCATCGATTAGTCATCGATTAGTCGATTAATCGTGGCAGCCCTAGTTTAAACAAACAAACAAAAAAAAAAACGGGTTATCATGAACGGGTCCTACAGATGCCAAAGATCTGAGATCTTTACTTATCTTCTAAGGTCAAACAGGGTGAGGATTGAATTTTTAGGTAATACACACTCAGAAGAAGCTGAAGAGTACTTACTTTGAGTCCCAGAAACAGTTTCTGTTTGTTTTTTTGTCACCAGATGAAACGGACGTCAGAGTTTAGATCCGATGGCTTTCAGCTCAGAACTTTACAAATCCTTCCTCTTAGTGTCAGCAGTGAGACGGGCTGAGTGCACCTTTAATGCTTCTTCTGCATTGTTGCTGCAGGAGGTTTATCTTCCACCAAAAGCTTCTTACTCAGCCATTATCAATGTGAGCGGAGCACAGAGTCAGTGTTTGTTAACATCAGGATTTATTTGCTGTAAGGTGGACACTATTATGGGATGTTCTCTGGGTTTTAAGTCCCACTCCGATCATCTTTTGTAAAACTTTCAGTGGTTTTTAATTATGATTTTGCTGTTTCTTTTTTTCTTCTTTTTTTTGGGCAAAATCAATAATAAATTTGTGTTTCTGTAGAACATAGGTTCTGCAGAGCGGCAGGAGCTCAAAATTGACTTGTGTTGAGCCTGCCTTAATTTCCCATCATCCCTTAAAACTGTCTCCCACTAGCTTACAGCCCCTCATCCCCCTGAGCTAACATTAGTGGTGCCAAAAAATGGCGAGAAATATCCGAGCTATCCAGCCGTACAGTTTAGATCCAGATGTAAGATCGAATGAGGAAAGCAAAGACGTTCATGGATCTATTTGTCTGCAAGTGGATGCATCCGATTGGAGCTGATCAGGGACTAATTTATTTTCCACCTAACAAATAAGCTAATTTTATAATAAAATTTTTTCATTTGTACCTTATTCTCAATAATTTGAATAAAAAATACTCAAACATGCATTTTTTTTATCTTAAATGCTTTCATATATGTCCCCATCATCTAAAAAAATCTTACAAGAACATGTTAAAAACGCCATCCGAGTGTGTCTTTAAGCTCAGCCTGACATCATTGAGTTGATCTCTGTTCAGCCCTTTGATCAGAACTTTAGGAGTCACGTTTCTGCAGCTCTGAATCCTCCAGACGAAACAAAACAAATCAAACTTCTTCTGTGAACTCTTCAGTTCTATTATGAGTTCTGTTATCGTGGACGTGATCGGGGAGTCTTCTCATTCTGGAACACCAAGCCAGCTTTTTCCAGAAACTCGATCAGCTCTGAGGCTACAGTTAGGAAACTCACCTGCGCCACGGAGGCGGCAGAACTCTGCACATGGTTGTTTAGTGATGAAATAAAAAAGTCAACTCTGAAATGTGTGTGGCTTTCCTGACACTTCTTGGCCTTTGGGCTGGATGGGAATTAACTTTGCATTCCTCAAAGCTGCGGAGTGTGACGCTGAACGATGTGTGTGTGTGTTTGCGTCCCCCCCTTGTTGTGCTCCGTCACTCGTCATGCATACTTGTGTTTAATCGCTGCTTCTTGCTCGCTCTAGCATGAACTCCTGCATTAGTTATGAGAGGATGAAGCGGAGGCCTGGATGTACAGAGGCCAGCTGAGCAGCTCCAGTTACACCTCAGTAACACATCTCTTCACATGCTCCATGGAGGTGGACACTGTTAGGGTTGGAACTGCTGTTCTTCTTATCGATGGAAGTGAACAGAATCTCCCTCCTTTGTGGAGGCTGTGAGGCTGTATGGAGCGAAACTGAGGCCAAAATTATTTGAAAAATTGAAAAAAATATTGGTGTTTGGCCAAAACATTTTTAAAATGTCTGAAACGTTTTTCTATCCTAAAATAAACATAATTATTTTCAGCTTCAAATGTTCTGCTTTTTAGGTTTAAAAACTAAAAATTTAGGTTAAAAACTTTTTTCTGTTTCAAATCTTTTTTTACTTTTAATTCTTTCTTTTCGTTTTTGAATCTGAAAATTTTAGTTTCAAAACTTTTTGGCCCCGTTGTGGCACGTTGGGGCGGGGCTAACATGAAGGACCAATCAAAATCGATGAAGGTGGTAACTCCATTACCAGTGGTTCACTGACTCTGAGAACTTGAATAATTATGGTCAGAAAAAGGCTGTTTAGTCTGTACCAACATAGTTTAAAGATCAGAGTTTTACTAGGCATAAAAAAACATTTTTTTAGAGATATGAACATCTTTTTTACATAGTCTTGCACATTACCAAAATGTAACTATGTATTAAAAAAAAGTAAAAACCTGCAACAGTGTTTTGGACGCGCTGTTTGTATGTGTAAAACTGCTTTCTAAGCCCGTCTTGGGACATTTTCAGATAGTGTTAGTACAGACTAAACAGCCATTTTCTGACCATAATTCTCACAGTTCTAGGAGTCAGTGAACGCATCGGGACTGAAGTTACCACCCTGATCGATTTTGATTGGTCCTTTGTGTTAGCCCCGCCCCAATGCGCAACAATGTAGCCAAAAGTTTTGAAACTGAAATTTTCCGATTCTAACAGGAAAAAAAAGTTCAAAGTGAAAAAAAAAAATTTTTAATTGAAATTTTGAGTTTTAAAACCTAAAGACTTGAACATATGAAGTTGAAAATATTTTTTTTCTTTAGAACAGCAAAAAGTTTGGGGCATTTTATGTTTTTATTGACAAACACCAACATTTTATTCAATTTGTTTATTTGGGTTTCAAATAATATTGTCCCAAATTTAGCACCACAGGACTGCTGTTACCTCATGTGGGACTGTCGACTGTTCACTCACTCATGGCGGCTTTGTCCGACACCCACCAGAATTCCACAAAGTCCATAATGCAACAGTCTGGTGGGAACGCCACTCCCAGCACTTGCTTCAGTTTAATGACCTTCCACATGGAGCCAGGTCTTTCTGGAGACGAGAGAACAGGTTGGAAAGAATACACACGACCGCTAAAATATATGAGAACAACATCCAGGTGGCAGCAGGACAGTCCGTCATTCCATCACTAGACGGTTTCTGGGAATGATGAGTCCTGCTTTTATTTCTGCTCGAAACAAAGTGATATTCGTCAGAATATATATATATTTTTTTGTCACACAAAGGAAGATATTTTCAGCTTAATCGGATCAAAAACGCATCTTTGATTCTGCGAGGCATGGAATGTTTTTGTAGTCTTCAACCTGTAGAGGAGTAAAATAATCAAAGTAATCATAACCTCCTGAACAATACAAGTGTTCACATCTAAAAAGTTTTGCTTCAAGCTTTTCCTCCCGTTCTCCTTCACATCTGAAGTGTGCAACCTTTTCATGTCTGTTAACACTCATTAAAAGTGTTGACAAGTTTGAACAGAGCCCAAAACACATCTCTGAACTCACAGAAATCCCTTAATGGACTTTAATCCCTCAATCAATCCCCTAAATCCCAACGGCAAATTCATCTTTCAAGACAATCGAGTCTAGATGATGGTGTGGTTGTAACACACTTGTTATTGAGACAATCGGGATTGCTGAACTCTGCCTCCAGTGCAGCTTTTACAGAAATAAACATAAACAGACATCTGTGTGGAGAGATGATCACCTGTAGAGCTGTGAGGAAAAGGTCATACCAAAACCAGGGAACTTTGAATTAAATAATAATAAAAAAAAACTTCAGCTGCACATTTATTTTGAAATTTCAAAGTGGCGTGCTTACTAAGAATGTACCTAGACACTCACGTTTATTCCATCCATCATCAGTAAACTGTAAGGTGTTACCAAAGAGGAGGAACAAGCCCAGTTTCTCCTCAGGAAATGCCCTAGTTATTGCTTACTAATGTAAAGGATCATATTTTACGATTTGGAACAAAGGGGTTCGTCTGTGGGGCTTATCCGAAAAATGTGGAAAACAACTATATATACATTGTTAGTATATGTATATATATATATATGTATTCTGTATATATATATATATATATATATATATATGTATATAGTGGGGAGTCAGTCCTTCATGCTGCGGTGGCTCGTTGAGGACAGAATCCGGTCTTTCAGGAGAGCAGGTCCACTCTTTGTTCACACAAAGTTGTCATTCTTAAGTGTGTTTAGGTCAGAGGTAAGAACAGGATTTTACTGTACAAAAACAATCTTCGGCCGTGGCGCGGCAGTAGGGCGGTTGACTCCTGATCGGAGGTCTGCAGATTCGATTCCCGACTTGCCCGCCTATATGTCAAGGTGTCCTTGGGCAAGACACTGAACCCAAATTTGCATCTGATGGGAGGTTTGTACCAATGTTCGGCAGTGGTGACTGGGTCATTGACTGTAAAGCGCCTTCGAGGAGGGGTAGAAAGTATATAAGTGAAAAAGCTTTTCTTTAAACTGGAGCTCCAGTGTTTATGTTCTTTGATTTACTGTAAATTTTTCTTCCTAACGCGATCAACATAATTCCAATAGATTTTGAAGGAGAAAAACGGTGCAATGTTTAAAAGTTGGAGTATATTCAAGATTTTGTGTTTAAGCGTCACCGGCGACGCCTCAGGTGTTAAAGGGTTCAACTCCAGCAGTCTCTGCTGAATCCAAACAATAACTAGTCTTTAAAGTCTCAAGCTCAAATAAAAAAGTTCATCACCCATATTAATTTTTTTTTTTACTATTTTTTTATTTGAAAAAGATTAACCTATAAGCTTCCACTGAGCGGTCCGGTCATGTAACGACAAGAAAAGCAACAGCAATGGAGGTCATCCAGCTCCCTTTCTTCCTTAACATTTTGTACATCATGTATAACAGATTTGAATGTTGTTTGAAAGAAGATTGTGCAGGCGGCTAAGAAGAATACCTCAGTAAAGAGGTTAAAAGGAATCGCTCTGATCATTTTCAGAGTCGGTGCTTGGTTGTGCCCCCTAGAGGTAAAGTGGTGAACTTACCTGGCTCCATCAGTGTTTGGCTCTTGTGGCCTAAAACAATAATAAATCATTACAGTGAAAGTTTGCTTGTCTGTCTCCCAAAAGCAGCTCTCTCCTCATCTCTCTTCAGCTGTTGTGATTTATTTTGAGATAAATTTGTCTCCAGATGTTACAATTTATTATTAAACTTCACCACAAACTTCATCTGAGCTCCAGTATTCTGACCTTTAGCGCGGCGCTTTGTGTGCTCCACTCTTCCAGATCACTCCGCTTACTTACAGCACCAGAAATAATGAGACGTGACGTCAAAGCTGGAGGGACTTCTGTCACTGAGCGTGTGCAGAACTGGTCGGAACAGACAAATGAAAAGAAAGAAGGAGAAAGAGAGACTGATAGGGTTCAGTTATGCAACCTCATTTAAGTGTGTGTGTGTGTTGTCCCCCCTGGTGTTGTGTTTGTCAGAAACACTGTTGGGTGGTCTAAGCACAGTTATCAGCAGCTGCTCACATCTTTGCCGTACAACACAGCCGTTTATGTAATCAGACCTAGAAACTCGGCTTCAGCTGGGCGGAAACGAGCGCCACAGCTTTGTCTGACATGGAAGTGTGTGTGCTCCCCTCCGTTCCAGAGGACAGGCGTTCATGAAGTGTTTATGGCGGGAAGCGGAAACCTGCAACAGAGAAGAGCAAAACAAGAAAACAAAAGCTTTCAGACACAACCCACCAAATCCACGAGTTTCCCGAGTCTCCCAGCTGATGACATAAAAACACAAACAGCTGTGCAGGATAGTGTCTGAGAGAGTGTGCGCATGTGTGCACGTGCGGCCGCGTGTCGGGTTAATCCCTGATGACAGTTTGTGGACAGACAGGCAGAAGTGCACGTGAGTGCGTTCAGCGTTGGCGATGGAGCTTGAGGTCACGCCGAGCTCTGCACCGCCAAACCTCTGCGACTGCAGGTTCAAATCCAGACGACAAACTGACAGTATGGAAGTCAGAAAAGTGAAGCAGATTAATATATTTTCCAGGGTATAAATCGCAAGAGCAAAAAACGTCTAACCAGGAAGAAGAAAATGATATAAAAGTCGCTCTGGAGTATAAGTCGCACTTTTGGGAGAAAGGCCTGACGTTTTAGAACAAATCTGCCAAGCCTGGGGTCACAAAAAATAAATAAATAAATACAAAGATACTAATCTTTTGATCTGCATAAGAAAAATATCAAAGTTTAAGAGGAAAACAATCAGATTCTCTTCCATGTTTGTTTCGGATGACATTTCTTCTGCGACTGTCAGTAGCAAATACTTATACCTAAATGCAGTGCCCCCTAGCGGTTGTGAGAGGAATCAACCACTAAAAGACAACCAGTGTTTACTGGGAAAATAACAAATGCATGAGCCTATTTATGTCTACAAAAAAACAAAAGCAAACACAAATAAGTCACGTCTGAGTATAAGTTACACCCCTGACTAAACTATGAAAAAAAAGGTGATTTTGTTTTATACTCATGCCTATACCTGTCCTGCCTAATTGAGAGCTCACTTTCCTGCTGTCAGTCATCTGATCCTCCTTCAGATTCCTGGTTCAAATCTGCTGAAAACTCACTCAACAAAAACCTGTTAGTGCAGCAATTTAGTGGTGGGGTCTGTCTGTGGATGACAAAGAATAGTAAACAATAGCAGTAATTACGATACAGGAAGTAAAAGTGAAGCTATTTTATGACAGTTGACCTTAAAAAAGACTGTAAATTTAATTAAAGAACGATGAAAGAGCACTGAAGTTGACATTAATTTCTGAAAAAGTGTATTAAAATTGCTTAAAAAACCCTAATACATTCCAATTTTGCAAAAATCAGTATTGCTTAAATATGAAATAAACTAAAAATTACCCCCAAAAACCTAAGCAGATGCCAAAATAGGCCAAAAAAAGCTAACTTGTTGCTTAAATACTAGCTAAACTCCAAAATAGCCTAAAATTCCTCAGTAAACTAAGTTAGTCAAAAACGTTAGCCTGTTGCTAAAATAGAACTAAAGTCTAAATAAGCCTAAAAAAACCCCAGTAGATAACAAGTTTGCTAAAAATGGTAACATGTTGCTGAAATATTATCTAAACTCCAAATTAGCATAAAAAACTCAGTAGATGCCAAATTACCCCAAATTGCTAGCTCATTTCTTAAATATTAGCTTAACTCCAAAATATAAAAAAAATCCTAAACTAAATTAGTCCAAAACATTAATCTGTTGCTAAAATAGAAGATAAACTCTGAATTAGCCTTTAAAACCTCAGTAGTTAGCCAAAAACAAAGCATGTTGATAAAATATTTGGTACAATTACAAAAAAAGATGAAAACACAGCCCATTAATACATTTAAAGGTTTGTTGCTAATCTTCTTAAAATTTGAAAACTTTCTCATTCATTTCGTTTGGGGCATATTTTGCTTAATATTACAAAAACTATAAAGTTTATGAATACCAAGCTGAACGTTTTGATACCAAGACTGCTGAAATCACTGAAAGTGTGATTACGTTTTTAGGTGCCGTGTGAATGGTTACTAAACATTCACACCGTTAATTTAATGAATTTAAAGGATTCTTATTCATTTCTAAGTGGTCTCACTGCAGGATCACATACTTGAACATTTTTTTCTCCAAACATTCACAGCTTTGTATTTCAAACTGTTCCTGTTTCCCTGAAATGCAGGAACAGTGGGAGAGCTGGACGACCTCTGAAACCTAAACTCTGACCGACTGGAGACTGGCTTTAGCAGCAGTTTGTGTCACACGATCGGTCCTGCAGAGACTTTGTCCGCCAAACTCCTCCTCAGAAAACTTTCACCCACACACACAGATGAGGAACGAGATATGATCCTGAGAGAGCATCTGCCTCCAGGTCCTTCTGAATGTGGACCATGGGGTGCTTCAATTGCTTTAGAACTGTTTCTGTTAAAATTGTTAGAACCATTTAACACTGGAGCTCTAGTGTTTGTGTTCTTTGATTTACTGTAAGTTTAACAGGATAGTTCCAGCAGATTCTGAAGGAGAAAAGTCTCGGTTTTCTCCTTCAGAATCTGCTGGAATTATCCTGTTAACAGTTGGAAAGTTACAGTATTTTAAAAATTTTTGTGTTCAAGGGTCACTGGTGACGCCTCAAATGTTAAAGGGTTAAAAAAAAGTAACATCTACGTGTTCCAAAGTGAAATGAGTGGTTGTAGTTCCCACATGCTCTTCTGAAAAACCGTCAAAACTCCTAAGAGGAAAAAACAGGTGGCACATGTGTTGGTTGTGTGATTCATCATGAGTCAGAGATGCCAAACTCAGGTCTTTCAGTACAGTGATGCGACAATCAGATAAATCTCTAAAACATAATATGGTAAAGATTTTTACCATCATTTTTTGACACAAATAACCAGGGGCTGCTCTATGTGTCCCTTGGTGAGTGATAGTGTGACCCTGCACCAGACTGGTGACCTGCCCAAGTGTACCCTGCCTTGGACCGGTCACATCAGCCCTATTACCCCGGAAGGGACATGGTGGGTTAAGAAAATGGATGGATGGTGTAAAAGTGTGAGTGTAGTCCTGCAAAAGACTAGTGACTTGTTCAGGATGTATCCAGTCTTCCCTCAACAATAGCTGGGTTAGGCTCCAGCAGCTATGTGTCCCTGAGATGGATCTGTAGCAGGGGTATCAAACTGGCGGTCCGCGGGCCATTTGTGGCTCCAAAGTTGATATTTTATGGCTTCCGCCTTAATATGAAAATTTAATGTCTGCTAAACAATATCTTCTGTGTGTCCATACTTCTTTGATATATTTGCTTTGTGATGTTTCAGTTTACTTTAAACTTTAAACTGCATTTACTATTGTTGTTGGATTTGGTCCTTAGAAAAGTCCTTAGCAACAGTTAGCTCCTGTCATTTCACAGGACATGCAGAAGGTATTGCTTAGTAGTACATAGACATGAACAAATGTTCAATAAACTAGTTCAGTAGACATAGACAATGGACCAAAGATATAGACAGTGGATACAAAAACATTTTTGGGCACAAATGGAACCCTGTACAGCAGTGGTGTCAAACTCAATCACGCAAGGGACCAAAATCCAAAACACACCTTAGGTCGCGGCCCGAACAGGATAAACATTTATTGAACACTAAAACTACATTTATAAAAGTTTAAAACTGTAACTTTTTAACATAATTATGAACTAGATATATAGCATTACCTGATAATGCTAGTGTGAATGCTGGAAGCTGAATTTGGCCACTGAAGATGCTAGTGCTGATAGCTAAAGATGCTGAAATTGATAGCTAAAAACACTGAAGTTGATAGCTGAAATCACTGAAGAAAATAGCTGAAAATGCTGAAGCTGATAGCCAGCTAATATATTAGCTAAATCCCAAATTAGCCTAAAAACTAAATAGGCTAGCAAAAACAGCTAGCTTGTTGCCGAAAAATAGCTAAACCTCAAAATAACCTAAAAAATTGAAAAAGCCCAAATTAGCTGAAACAGCTAGCATGTAAATATTAGTCTAACTCAAAAACAACCTAAAAAAACATGAAAAAAGTCAAAATTAGCAGACATAGCTAGCATGTAAATAGTAGCCTAACTCCAAAGCAGCCTAAAAACAAACAAAAAAAGCCTAAATCTGCCAAAACAGCTAGCATGCATGTAGCTGAAATATTAGCTAAACCCGCAAGTTAGAAATAGTCGCTAGATAACATTGGGCTGTAAATAACTATAAAATAAAAGGATCTGGAGGGACGGATATAATTACATGGGGGGCATGACTTTGACACGTGTGCCATACAGCCTCAGTCAGACTCTGCCTTCAGTGGCCCCAAGATAAATTGAGTTTGAGAACCCTGATGTAGAGGGTTGGACAGATCGATGGATAACTAAATTTAGCACTCAAAAAGAGGATGTTTCTGCTTGGATGATACAGTTTTTTCTAGTTCTAATTTATCAAAGCAAAAAAGGGTTTGATCAGTTCTTAAGAGCAAGAAGAGACCTATCAATACTGAGGTGTACTGAGACATTAGGCTATGTATGATGACACCTATGAGTGTCATGGTAAGTTTTTTTTAATTATTATTATTACCCCAGGTGTCTTGTCCTACACCATTGTTTCCTGAAATTTTTGGATTTAGGTAAAACATACCTTGTAATTGGAGCAAGGACATTTTTGTGGCCTTTTTAAGATTTCATCTTTCATTAGTTCTTGAAGTTGTGAGTTTAAATATGAATATCAATAATTTCTCCTAAACCCAGCCACCCCATCATGGATGGATGGATATTACATGGATAAGTGGATGGATTAAAACATGGATCAATGGATACATGAGTAGCTGGACAGATGGATGAATGGCATCTTTTCTTGTCATATTTTAATTTTGTATGTGTTTAATGCCCTTGGGTGTTTTGAAAGGCACATTTAAACTAATTCTATCATATTTTCATCATGAATATTTGGTGTAACACCATCTCCAGACGTTCACCTACTGACAAAAACCAACCAGTCAGAAGTGCTAAGCTTTTAAATGAGTCTATAGGAACATGTCTGTCACATGTGCATTGATCCAGGTCTGACAGGTGCCAGACATCATCCAATAATGAGCTGATTGGCTGAACAGAGAGCAGTGACCATGGTGCATTAGAGCCCTCTCCATAATGAACCTGTTTCTTAAAGCTTCCACAGGCACCGGCCTCAGAGGAACACGTCCCCAAACTCATGATTTATTAACTCGGACTGGCTCGTACCTCAGGGCACAAAGCCTCAGAATTTCCTATAAAACCCACTGACAACTGTGTAATAGACTTAGATGATAAATTATGAGGCAGAAACAGCTTGCAGGACCAGCTTGCTGCTGTTCTGGTGTGTCAACCTGAATTAAGAAGAGGAACGACTGAACCCGCAAGAAAGTCAAATATTATCACTACGTGTTTGCAACAGGAATGAGCGGGTCAGAGTTTACGATGATCAACAAGAGTGAGACACCGTGATTTATTTGGGAAGGAGGAGGCAGCCGGGCCTTGACATTTATGAACATGAACAGCCGGTTCTCCTCCTTTCTCCTCTCAGTTTAATTCAGTGACTTCAATCATTTTTGCGGCGAAGCGCCGGCTTTCGTCTGCCGGTCAACACAAACGTCAGCACGGGGACAAACACAAACACCATGCCAGGAAGACAGGCAGACAAACAAGCAGACAGGCAAAGATACAGGCAGAAACAGACAGAAAAACAAACAAGGAGACACAAAAACAAACAGACAGACACAGTCAGGCAGACAGGAAGGCAGACAGCTCTTAGTAACAGCTGAGATGTAAACACAGTGAAGGCTTCGTCTGGAGGGTTAGGAGTGACAAACCTGTTTGATCAAAAATAAAAAAGTTGGAACATCAATTCATTCACTGCTCTTCATGTTACTGTTTCAGGAATTTGACTTAATGATGGAACGTGTTCAAGTGGTTTCCTCTGACGATTTATTCAAATGCCATGAAAACTAAGAGAAAGCAGACAAAACAATGAACCTGTGTTAAAATAAAAGACAAATCTTGATATTATTGATTGTATATCAGAACTGGACCGAGTGAGTGTGATGTAATCGATAGAAAATGACTTACTTCCAATGAAATGAAGTCAATTTAGTTGCCTTTATTTGCAATGCAGACTCCGCCATGTTGGAGCCAGACAAGGTCAGAAAGCAGTGATTGGTCAGAGTTGGTCTGAGTCATCATTTATTTGGGAACCACACTCACCAATCAGGAATGAGCTTGTTGGAAGGCCACACCCCCACTATTGAGGGATCTGATTGGTCAGTTTATAACTCAGATAACTTGAACTAAAGGAAAACTACCATGAAAATGTTAAAAAAATCAAAAGGTATCAGAGCAAGAATGGTTATTCTGGTAGAAATGATGACTCAGTAATAGCTGTTTATTTCCCTATAGAAGTCTATAGGATTTTGGAACCAGAGGGTACTTCCTGTTTGGAACGCGAGGGGGGAGGGTCACTCAGTCCAGTTCTAGAGGTGGATTCAAACTGGAGAAGTCCGTTGGTCCAGAAAGCGTCCGCTTAATTTGGTCCGGATCAAGTTCTGAACTTTGTGTTTGGTCTGGATTCAAGCCTTCGTCAACCAGACATTTCTGTTTTGAACCAAAGCACCTGACTAAAGATCTCTTCAGTCATTGGCCAGGAATTATGAGGGCGGGGCAAAAAATCAAAGCAACCTGAAGGTTCTAGATTCCTGCAACCCATTCTCAGCCCCAATAATTTCTTTAATTTCCCTGCGGGCATGTCCCACATGGATTAATAAAGTTGTCTATCTATCTATCTATAAAACATTTCAAGTCTCCAGAGCTGAACTTTAGGAAAGTTTGCATCTACGGATACTAGAAGTCCTCAGATACTCAAATTACTTGTGTAATTTATTGGCAGTTTTTATTAGGATGAGTCATGCTGTATTTTGGGAGGTAAAGATAAAAACAGATGAACTATGTCAATAAATTAGAGTCAAATCGTTAAAATGTTATTTTTTTTCTACAGTTTAAAAAGGCTCTCCCGTTTAGTTTGTTGCCTTAATAACAGGATTTATACATGTACGTCCTGTAAATGGTGTTATCATCCCATTGCTCTGAGGACCTGCAGCTTTAGTTTACTCTGCTATTGATGCAGCAGAGAACTTACTTTCTTTAGAGGGACTCCATGACCCCGAAGAAGAGCAGGGGCAGACACTAATGCACATTAGAGGAAAGAGGAAATATACCTTCAAAACCATCGTCTTGTGACTGACAGAGACGGAACGCTTGACCATCTCTTCCAGTAAACGAGGAGCTACATCAGCAGCTTTTGTCAGCTCTCTCCTGGGACATCGGGGAGTCTAGAAATGCAAATTCCTCATGTTCTCCAGAGTTTATTTCTGGAACTTTCTGTGTGCTGTATCCTCAAAGATGAAACAGTGAGTGCACCTCCATCTGAAAATGCAGGTCATGCAGTAGTGTCTTCCTGAACAGCTATCTGTTGTAGATGCTGGTGGGACGGTCTCCTCCCACCTCCATCATTAATCCAGAGAAGATCACAGACATCAAATCTACAGTGTTCGCTTTAGTGAGTGATGGGGATTTGTGACGTTTTATAGACCACACGACTGTTCAACTGGACATTTATCATCTCACTAACAACATTTAGTCCAATACCAGCTTAATGACCTCGTGGTAGAGTGTCTGCCCTGAGACTGGAAGGTTGTGAGTTCAAATCCAAGCCAAGTCATACCAAAGACCCTAAAAATGGGACACAGTGCCTCCATGTTTGACACTCAGCATTCAGGGCAGGGCTGTCCAAAGTCAGTCCTCGAGGGCCGGTGACCTATATGTTTTCTAACCAACCAGCCATTGAAGCTCCTGATTGGACAAACACACCTGATCCAGGTAATCAGCAGCAGATAAGGGTTTCTGGAAAACCAGTTGGAGGACTGACTTCGGACACCCCTCATTGGGGGGTTGCATTGGGGGGGTTAAACCACCAAATGCAGCTGTGTCTGCCGCTCACCCCTCCCCCAGGGGATGGGGCAAATGAGGAGAACAAATTTCACACACAGAGGTGTGTGACGACTGATAGGAATTTATTTTATCCATTGTTGAATAAACATGTCTTAGAACACAGTGTTCATAATTAACTAGCCTCGTTTGAATCCAGATCAGAGAGGCTCGTTGTGCAAATTTCCCTTCCAGACTCCAGAGTCCAAACCAAAGTCCAGATCTGTTTCTACAGTTCTCAAGAAACCCTCATTTATCTGAGTTCCCACCTGAAGGTATGAAACCCAAAATGCAGATGACCAGGTTGGTGGCAGAACCTCAAACATTTAATAAAAAAAAAACTTGGACAAGACAAAACCAAGGAAGAGTGAAAAACCGAAGATCTGACCACGAAGAACTGAAAACACTTAAACACACTCAGGGTAATTAACAGACATTAAGACAGTCGATCATGAACATGAACCTGGTGTAACTGACTGATAGGCCAAACTTGAAAACAAAAGTTATGTACGTAACTACGGTATGAATCCCGGATGAATATCAGACTTTGGTCACCAGGAGGTCACAGGTGAATTTGTTTCAATAAATTCTCAAACTACGCATGCACAACAAGGATCATTCAGTGCTTGAAGAACCTCCTCTGGCAGTCGGGACGGATGAAATAGAACAGAACATCACAAGAACCTAGAAAATAAACCTGACAAAACCAAATCCAAGAGCACAATCACTATAAGCACAATAACACTTAATTAATGACAATAGGAGGGCCGGACATAGTTACTCAGAGGGCCGGATCTGGCCCCTGGGCCTTGACGCATGTCCTCCATGGCCTCAGCTGCATCAGAAATTGGTTCTACATCAAGATCCAACCAAGACACTCAAAGCCAGCAAAGGAGAGAAGCCGCTGCATGTCCTGGGACGAGTTTCTGCCAACAACTCTTTCAGAGGTCCACCAAATGAGAGACTCCTTCATGTTCTACTTTCCTGCAGAGGAAGTAGATCCACAGCCGTCCACAGAATCCTGTTCTCTGTCCTCCAAGAAGTCACCCACAAGGGTTCCTTCAAGAGCCACTAACCCATTCAGAACTTGATTACCTTAGGAACAAGTAAAAGTCCAGCGCTGGAGGACCTTAGGGTCCGCGAGGGTTCATACCTTAAAAGAAGATCACTTAAATAAAAAGGCCCAAGACGATTAAAACATCCATAAACGATTAAAAGAATCTTAAAATCATGTCTTCACGTAACATGATTCAGCTGTTTTCATGCAGAAATCCTGTAGCTTTCTACCACATCTCCTCCACGTCAGGTCTCTGACCAACATCCTGATGTTCGCTGTGTTATATGAACGTTTCACAGACTTTCTGCAGCAGGTCAGAACAGCAAATGAGACAAAACAAAAACACAGGTTTGCTAAAAACCTTTATCAGAAACACGTCAGTTTTTCCAGATGGGCGGGGCCAAACCCCATTTCCAGCTGACGGATGGAAAAGATTGAACTTGCAGATCTGATTTAACTCCCCATCACTCTGCTGAGTCCAGAGATGATGGTTTTCAGCTGTGGCTGAACTTTAAAGAGAAAATTGGAGTTTTTCTGTTGCATGATAATGTAAGTCTGAATGTTGTAAGATGAGTGTGCTACTGAAGATGCCAGAGCTGATGGCTAAAAAATTCTGCAACTGATAGTTAAAAATGCTCAAGCTGATAGCTGAAAACGCTGAATCTGAAAGCTTGCTAGCTAAATGCCAAATTAGCCAAAAAAAAAAAAAACTGGAAAAATGTCTAATCCTGCCAAAACAGCTACCACGATGCTAAAATATTAGCAACTACAAATTTGTCTAAAGAATCCTAAAAAAAAGTCTAATTTTGACAAAACTGCTAGCATAAAGCTAAAATATTAGCTAAACTTGAAATTGGCCACAAAAAAGGTGGAAAAATGTCTAAGTTAGCTAAAAACAGCTAGAATGTTGCTAATTTTAAAGCTAAATTCAAAATTATCCTAAAAAAACTAAGTAGTTGCTGAACATTTTCAAGTTTGGATTTTGTCTGTAGCTTCAAGTTTAAAAGTGCACACAGTTTTTGAAGGATTTGAGCAATTCCACATTTATTTCCTATGAGCCATATTTTGTTCAGTATTTAAAAAACTATAAAGTTTATGAATACCAAAAGTACAGCAGTAATTTCCTGGAGAAGCTGATCTTCTTGGTACTAAGATTGCTGAAATAGCTGAAAGTGTGATTGAGTTTTTATGTGCTGAAAACATACGGAAAGGAGCAGGAGAATCCCTACAGTGTAAAAGTGTTTGTTTTCAGATTTAATTTTTAAGTATAAAGAACTTTCACTTTATACTCTTACCAAGCAGTTTTGTTGTTTATTTTATAATTTAAACAAACGCTTAACATAAATAAATAGATAATGCACAGTTACTTGATAATGAAGTATTTCAGCTAAAGCTGCAGTTTGTTCCAGACGATGCAGCGTCTGATAGGAACTCAGCGATAGTTTCCACAGAGCCTGACAGAGCTGATGTCTGCAGAGCTTTGGTGGAGCTGCACGAGGACACAGCGGCAGGCAGGAAGTTGGCCTCCACGTCATGCAGCTGAATGCAAGGAAGCAGATGCGGCCTTTCCCCTTCCTGCCTTCATCCAAGCTGAGTTCATGTCGCACAGAGCATGAGTGAGTTAAACCTGCACACAAACGTGATGGTTCTTTTGTGCGTTACCTCTGATGTTGAAGAATAAACCGTTTCAGTGGAGCTGGTCAGGTTCACGTTGGACTTCAGTCTCCAGTCAATCCTGGTTGGGAACATTTAGACACATATTAGTTCAACAATAATATCTGTGCACACGAATGTAACTTTCCTTCACAAAAACAGAAGCTCCCATGAACACTGTGATGTGTGACTGAGATTACTGGGAATCGAGCTTTAGGCTGAAAGACGACAGCACAACCTTTGAGCAACGTCTGAAACTGAGTTTTTATTCAACCTATCATCCTTTAGGACACCCCGCATCAATTTTTGGGCTCAAAAAGTGACAGCAGTAAACATTTGTGTTTTGCAAAAAAGTTTTGGGATCATTTTCAGAATGATCCAGCTTTTAAACTGCTTTGTTGAGCTTGTATAGCTCTGTTCTTCACACTTTAACTCATTTTGCATTCAGCCTTTAATATAAAATCTTTAATTAAAAATACATTTTTTTTCTGTAGATTTTACTTTTCTCAAGTAAATTTATGTACAGAATTTTATTTGAGCATTTTTTACATTTTTAGCATTTAATCTGCAGAGTTTACCCATAATTCATCGTTATTATTATATTTAACTTATCAGAAAAAGGTTGATTTGAGAGTTATATTTAATTTTTTACAGTTTAAAAGTTTAGCATTAAATTTAGCATGTTGTCTTGACCATTTTCTGCCCCCTTACTATGAATTTTTAATATTTAAAAAAGTTACGCTTTGATTGAATCCAAAAGTTAAAAAGTTGAACATCATAAAGGTATATAAATATATGCTGACATATGTACGCATTTATGTTAATCTATTGGGTTGTGCAGTTGCATAAGTATGGATATGGTTTCTACGCTTTTACTTTATTAGTCTTCTTTCTTTGTTTTTCTGTTTACTTTATCTCAGAAGAATATTTGTTGTACTGCCTGGATAATACAGATTTATTAATGTACTTTGGTCTGAATCTGAACAAATGAGGATGGATTTGTGCTTATGTTGATTAAAATCGCAAAACATGTCTCTGCTTTTTTTTCTGCTTTCTGTCCATCTCAAAAAAAATGTAATACAAAAAAAGAAGTTGATCATTAATGTTGCTCCATATTTCTTTGTATTCATTGTTTAGAATTATTTAACTTTTCTGTCTTGATCAATCATCGATTACATTCAAAATTCAGATACAACCAAAGACCCACTCCAACAAAAATGTTAACACATTCTTGGTGCATTTTTTAAGAATGAGGACATGCCTAAAAAAAATTAAGATTAAAATGGAATTTCTGAGTTTTTTTTAATTTTTTTATTCAACTTGCTGTGAATCAGGAGCAGGTGGAAAAGTGTTGTTTGAAAAAGACTGTATTTGTGACATGGAAAATATGCTGGCTGGATCACAAGCTCCCTGCTCCAAGCTCTCAGCAACAGGAAGGGGGGCGGGGTTGCTCCACATCAACAGTTAATTTCTAACGAAC
>NC_050517.1:7471799-7539600 GCF_002922805.2 Oryzias melastigma
AAAACTGTATAAATAAATGCGAACAAAAAAAGGTGATGCACAAAGAAAGCTACACCGGAAGTCGAATATTGTGGATTGTTTTTGCCGACGGACAAACCGGAAGTGGACTGGTTCAATCTATATGCATTATATTTCAAAGCTGGAGCTACGTGGTCTTATTTAAATGGGGACATTGAACACGAACATCTTCACTTACTTTCTCGATCGTTTTCCAATTCGTACTGCTCTTCTTTTCCTCCTTTCTCTCGTAGCAGTGCATAGCAAAAACCAGAGCACTTCCCAACAATCCCCGATAATCAACTTCCGTTGTAACTTTGCATCATTTTTTTTTGCAGTTACTTTTTAATTTTTTGCTGCGATCATTTTTTGTTTGCAGATATTTTTTCTAGTTTTCCTGCAATCTTTTTATGTTTTTATTTTTTCTGGGATCACTTTTTTTGTGTGTAGATTTTTATTTTTGCACAGTTTGTTTTTTATTTTACGTTTTTTGTTTTTTTTGCGGCGATGGCGGTGCTCACCCACCGTTGAAAATTAATCAGAAGATGATTGGAGTGGGACTTTCATCTACAAGTGCTTTGGTTTTTTTAATCACTATACCATTGAGAATCTCTGTTTGTATGAATGGTTTTTATTTTCACAGCAGAAATCTTCCTACTGATCTGCTGTGCTCTGGAGCAGAACTTCAGGAGTTTCCAGAGTTTGATCGCTGCTGGTGCAGAGACTCTGGGATTCAGGAATCCTCTCGACTTTCCCCTGGAATGAAGGAATGCAATTGTAGATTAGCTCAACAGGGAGGATGTCAGAGAACAGGTGGAAATCATTAACCTCCACTTTCTTTCCAGCTTTGGATCCCAACACAGATTTCTTACATATTTGCTACAAAAATCCCATTTTTAGTACATTATCGGTTGATTTCATGTTCTTGTGCGTGGGTCGGTATGAACAGATTTATAACTAAGATGTTTAGGTGAACCTGTTTTGATTATTGCCTGTGCGCACCAACATCTGTGGGGGATTTTCAGAAAGACTTACCTGTTGCAGCTCAGGTGGGCTCTCCAGATAAAATAAAGTGCTCACAAAGAGTCCTTCAGTGACTCAACAGTGCATGACCTCAGCTGTGACTAAGAGCGCTGCAGCTGTTGGAGCTTTCTGAACCTTCATGTATAAATCAAGAAGGACCCGACCCTCCACCTCTAAAGTAATGCGTCTAATAATACGTCTCCCTGTGCGCATTTGTCATTCCTCAGCTATTTTCTGCAGGAGATTTCACATGAAAGGCCTTTAATCCTTTCAACAAATTATCTGGACCATTAAAACAGAGCAACATGAACTTTATTGAATAAGCTCCTCCTTCATCACATCCATCAGGAGAACTTCAAAACACTTTGTTTTCTGTAAACAAATAATGACGAAACGTCTGCAGAGGTTTAATGTTTGCCCCGCACTGACTGCTGATTACACAAAGCGTGCAGCCTAAGTGAGCACAGGTATGCCCCCCCCCCCTCGGCCGAGCAGGTCGCCTTTGATCCTGAGCTGCTGGGTCAAACCGCTGCCAGGTCAGGGGGGGGCAGGCGTACATTCCTCAGCTTTTAATTGGTGACTACTGAAACATTTCAATCTGCAAACAAGAGTCCGGAGCTTATCGGAGAAGGGAGCACTTTCCCACAATCCCCGGGCAGACGGCCTGTTTGTGCTTGTTGCAGCCGACTGCGCTCACCCAGAATCCAGTCGAGTGTGTTTTCTGTCTTGGCACAGATTGATACTAAATCACGGCTTCACGGTCGTCACACAAAACCAGCAGACATCACCGTGGAGACGTGTGGATTTACAGGTGATTTGGAGCTTTTCCACCTTCTAGAACATAAAGGAGGACTGAAGCCCGTTTGTGATTCAACAGATCATTTACTAATGAAAAAAATCAACAGATTAATAAAAAAGGTTTAGCAAATCCAGAAACAAAAAAGAATCCATGAAGACAAAAGGTTTTTAAAAACACATGTAGGATTTATGTGACTTAAACGTTCTTACATTTATTAAACCATCAAACTTGGTTTTCTCTTTTAAATGCCAAGGACTGCTTTATTATGTATTTAACGGGAAATTTGTTGAATTAAAAATCCTATCTAGTAATTTTTATCTTAATGCTGATCCTCAAAAAGCTGTTATTGCTTCAAAGACCTTTAGAAATCCTCCAGATTTATTAGCCTGAGGGAAAGTTTTTGGCTTTACTATGAGAGGAAAACAAGCCGACATCCCAGAATTCAACTTGTGTTTCTTAAATGTGTCTCACAGTACATTTATGATGAATTCGTCATTGCAGTTTGTCATTATGAAAGCACAAATGACTCTCCACCATCTTCTGAACAAAGACTGCAGAGAAGGATCTTCTAGACTCTGCAGGAGCGGCAACAGAAGTCATAGTTATAACTTTGTGCGTCATCAAACTTTTTATTTCCAGTTTCAAACACAGAATTCTGGTCTCAAAGCAGCTCCTGCTGATACCTCCACATGCCGACCGTAGATGTGCAGAGTCTGCAGACACCTAACAGACAAGACCCCAGTGACCCAGTTTAAGCAGACTTGT
Organism: Oryzias melastigma; assembly: GCF_002922805.2. Taxonomy (NCBI): domain Eukaryota; kingdom Metazoa; phylum Chordata; class Actinopteri; order Beloniformes; family Adrianichthyidae; genus Oryzias; species Oryzias melastigma. The sequence continues at coordinate 7,474,384 of NC_050517.1, forward strand.
CCACGCAGCCGCATAGATCAGACCGACAGCGAGCTGCACGTCCTCTCTGTGGAGAGTTTGATTGAAGCTCCTACTGGGATGAAAAGCCCCTCCTCGGTGGGATCTGACATCTTTGCATGTCCAATTTAAGAAAAGCTGCAGAAAAGGTACAAACACACTCATAAATCACTGAGATGACTCCAAGGAAAGCAAGATCAATATTTTATTTGTAGCTACAACGCAGGAGCACGAAAGCCTGAAAGAGGGAACAGAAAAAGCCTTTTTTAAGTAGATTTGTGAGTTTCTATTCAAAAACAGGCAGTTTAAAACCATAAAGGAATAAAAAAAACACACGACACTCTGCACTGTTGTAGTGTCTAACAATCACATTCATGAACCCTCAGATCAGCTGAGACTCTCTGGTATTCCCGACCGGAATGCTGCTCTGATGACGGAGAGACAGCTCTCTGAAAGAACAAAAAGGAAAAGATTTGACAAATCAAGACCACATTCACAAAAACTCAAATACACGATTAGAACAACAAAGATCACACAGTCAGTCATCAGTCATTTTTTTGAAAATATAAACAGTATGGGCTGGTATATATTAATGTAATATAGACTTGTAAAAACAAAAAAGAAAAAGAAGAGGAAGATCAAAAAAGGAACATGAAGTACCATTAAAATCACAATGTTGCTAAAAGTCAGCTGAAGAAAAAGATAGCAAACATAAAGGAACTGCTGTTTATTGTGAGGCTCAAACTCACATTTCCTGCATGAGAAAAAGTGCAAGAGAACTAGCTATTAGGTTGGGGAGACAACTAGAGCTTGTGAAGTGTTTTAGCCCTTCTATGCAAGCTTAAGGACGTTTTCAATGCCTGCATGTAACGATAAAATGGTGCTTTGAACAGACTACAACAGCGTTTTGGACGCGCAATTTGTACGCGATAAAACTGCTTTTTACAGCCATTTTGGGACAACTTCACACTATGATAGCACAGACTAAACAGCCATTTTCTGACCGTAACTATCATAGTTCTCAGGGTCAGTGAATGCACTGGGACGGAAGTTACCACCATCATCGATTTTGATTGGTCCTTTGTTAGCCCCGCCCCAACAAGTCAAAAGTTTTGAAACTGAAATGTTCAGATTCTAAACCCAAAAATAGTTGAAACTGAAAAAAAAGATTTAACATGGAAATTCTGAGTTTTGAAACCTAAAAAACAGAACATTTGAAGCTGAAAATAATTGAGTTTATTTTAGAATAGTAAAAGGTTTTTACCTTTTTTAGGCCAAAGACCAAAATTTTTCTCAATTTGCTCTATTTGTGTTTCAAATAATATTGGCCCCAACTTAGCTCCATAAAAAAGGATTTGATGTATTTTAATCATTTAAAGTAAACAAGAGAATTGGGATACAAATGTAAATGTGTTCAATAGTTTCATACTCCTCTTTTTGTTTCTGTTAGTGACTTTGTTCAAATGATCCTTTTTGAGCTCCTTCTCTGCAGAAATGAGAAAAACTTTCCCACATGTGACTGTTTTTTTTTGTCCTTTGGTGTTTTTTTGTGGTTGTCAGACAGCTTTCACCCCACGGAGAGCTCCTCTGCTGGATTAAAACATCAGAATGAGCGAGAAACTGTTCCAGACAGAAGTAGAGACGCCGTCTGTGGGAAAATGCTTTTCTCCGGGCTGCTCGAGTCGCTGTCGTTTGTCTCGATTGTGTTTCTGTCAGAGTGAGAAGAGATTAGTCTGAGCAGGTTAGCTATGGTAGCTTTAGCCGCATGTGGTTGGAGACAGGCGGCAGCCGCTGACGGAGAATGAAACAGCCGGTAAACGTCGTCCAGTCAAACTCCAGCTGATGGTTCTCCAGTCCTCACACCATCGTCACTGAGACAGAGTTTCTTTCTGTTCCGTTAATCTTGTCTTTTTGTATTTATGATGAAGGCCATTTGTTTGCTACATTTTAGACCAATTAAACTGGTAGTTTTATGAAAGTTGAAGCCAACATGATGCTGGACTTGAGGTTTTTTGACATGTTACAGTTTGTAAAATTCTTCTAACTGCACATGTTCAAACTCTGAGGTCCTCCTCTGGTTCTTCTGCACTTTTCCTTCAATAGAAACTCTACTTCCCTCTTTAATCTGCATCAACCGCACTAGCATCAAGAAGTGCAGCTCTTTCCTGCCAACACTTTTGCTTTTGGCAATCTGATGGCTGTAATATAGAGCAGTAGCTGCTATGGGGTGGGTGTGTGTGTGTGTGGGGGGGGGGCAGTCTGCTATTAGAATCCAACAAAGAGGAACCGATTATTATTTTATTTGGGATTGGGACAGACATTCATTTTCTACATCAATGAGTCTTAAATAAACTCAGCGGTTCACCCCGAAAGTCCTGCTGTCAGGATAGGCGAGCGGTTTAGAGAGGACAGACACGCCTCCACCTGAGAGCAGGTTACAGCCGGGCAGAACACCTGACATCCAGCTGGATCAAACCTCTCCAAAAAACGTCCTTATTTTTCACGAAACAAAAAGGAAAATTTATGAGAAAAAATGAAAAGATGCAAAAAAAAAAAAAGAAAAACAGAATTCCAGGAAAAATATCAAATGGACAGCAGTGCTCTTAGGAGAGAAATTCTTACTTTTTGGGCGGTCTGAAGAACATCCGCATACGAAAGGTCTCATCATGGAGCTGGGAGGTCTACGACCTTCTATCAACAGAAACTGTTCATATATGTGACCCAAAGTAGTCTGTGAATTTCACCTGGATTATTTCTGTATTTTTATTCAAAAACATGTTGATTAGTTTGTTGACAAATTTTATTCTTGTTGTTTTTATAAAATTACACCTAAAACTTTCATTCTGTTTTAAAAACAGTTTGTTGAACATTTTTGGGGTTTCCACAGCAAAATGAAACCCATTTTTCCAGACAGAATGTTTTGTTTTTGCATGATTTTATGTTTAGTGTGTGAATATAACATGAAAAATGACTAAATAAAGGTAGTGTCACATAGGAGAGGTTGTGCTGATTAAAATGATACCTTATAAACAGGTAGTCTTTCAAATTAAAATACAGACCAAAACGGAGTTTTAGGCCCTCGGATAAAAAGTGTTAAAATAAACATTCTAAATGTAAAATTTTGTGTGTGATTTCATATTGTGATTATCTGCAGATAATAAGTGATTAGCAAATACTGTAAAAAAAAAAAATGCGATGAATCGCGATTAATATTTTCCAGGATTGCGATTAATTAGTTTAAATTTTTTGAATCGATTCCCGGCCCTAAATTCTAGTAGGCAATGCAAGTTTATTTTTGGAGCACATTACAGAGAGAATCAATTATGTATCAGATTTCTGCATCTCATTTCATTATTTTGATTTCCTTTTTAACCCCATCAAACCACTTTGGTTCCAAATGTTCTTTAAAAGAGCAAATATAGTACGCAAAAACATGTGAAATATTTTATTTATGGCTGGAAATGAATGCAGTCATCAAAGGGTTATATTTTTTCAAGGACATGTTAGGGGAAAAGGGCTTTTTACAGCTCCATCCTCATGGAATATGTTGCAAAAAGGACATGACATTTTAGGATCTTATCTCCATAAATTATTTTAAATATAGATTACAAGCACTTCTTTAAATTCTACATTTTTAAACAATTTATAAATAATTTAATCAGCATTGTAATGCTAATATTATTAACATTTGCTGTATTTTTGTTGGCAGCGTAATACAAAAATATATTCTAAAAAAGCAGTTGAATTTGAGACACTTTTAGCTGTTATAACATTTGTTGAAATATTTACAATAAATTAACTATATTTTCCAACTTTACTTTTGCTTGTTTGTCTTTACCATTTAACTTTTCTATTCACTATTTTTGTCATATTTCATTTGAATTTCTTTGGATAATTAAAAAGTAGGTAAATTACTGAAACATTTTAGAAACTATGTCAGCTCCGGACATTTTATTTTTATGAAGCAAACTTCAGAGGTTAGCTTTAGCTGGCAGCGCTCTCATGACATCGATAGGAATTTTTCAGATTAAGAGCAGTTTTGAGCAGGAAGTTGTTGCTTCCGCCATCATCTGTGAAACGAAAGATCTCTTCCTTCATGGTGGTGAACTTCACCTGTTGGATAGTCGGTACTTGAAGACTCGGGGGTGTCCTCTGTGTATTGTACAGTAATGAACAGGTCTTATCCAGGTACCATCAGTCAGGTGGTCTGAGCTCAGGTTCCTTCTGCGTCTTAGAGGCTGCGTGGCAGAATGCACACAGCGGAGAAGGAGGAAAATACCTACATGACTCAAGTGAAGATGTAAAAATCTTAAAGTGATGCAAACACAGAAAACCCGGCAGAAAAACGTCTCCTTTAGCAAACAGCCTCCATAAATAATGTATGTTCAGGAGCAAAATGAGGGACAAAGGAGAGGCGCACAGACAGCCCCAGTAAAGACATTTTCTGCTGTGACTCAGCCAGTGGGCTCAGTTACTCAGCTCTTTCTGACCCTTCAGAACAGAGACACCCGACACCAGCGCCCCGGACAGTCCTGAGAGCCACAAGCTTGGCGCAAGTCACTGGAAACTGCTTTTTCAATAACAAAGTGACTTCTAAAAGTGCTCACAAAGTTTAAGATTGACCTTTAGACTGTTGAAGATCTGATTAAACCCACACCAAGAAATACTAATCCTTACATTTTCCTTTCTTCACATCTAAAACTATTTCTCAAGTTTAAACATTTTTAGATCAAAATCCCTGCAGTAGAGCCAAAGCTCTTAACATTAGAGTTTGATATTTTAAATATGTCATCATCATCACACTCCCACCTCCATGTCGGACTGTCACTTCAAGTCCTGATCTTTGTGAACCCACATTTTCCCACATCTTCCAGTAGATTCTGAAGGGGAAAAGCGGCACAATCCACTGGAATGATGGTGTTAACGGTTGATAAGTTACAGTATGTTAAAGAACACAAACACTGGAGCTCCGGTGTTAAAGGGTTAAGATGTGAGATCATTTCAGTAAAAAAGAAGCCGACTTCACTCACAATCGGCACACTGTATGCTAAGGAGACAATAGGTGGAGGTGAGGGCTGAACTCAAGCACAGGTGACAGCAGGAAGGAAGAGGGAGATAAGGAAGCCAAAAAAGAAGGAAAAAAAAGAAACAAAACGGCCCTTCATTGAGTTTCCTGTGGGAAAGCAAAAACAGTCTCTCTTTCTGGTGCTCTGTCAAAGCTCCCTTCCCTACCTGTCTGCTTGCTTAGCCAAAATACACCAATCTGACAACTCACTGGCAATTTCTGCCCTTCACAAGCTGAGACAAAGGAGTCACAGACCAGCAGAGTTTACAGCCCCGCTGCTCCCTCATCCTGTGCTCAGCAGATGTTCACACTAAGGCGGCACAGATAGGATCTGAGATATGGCTGATGGGAAGTTACTGAAGAACTCTAGCATGACAGTTTATCTAAAGCAGGGGTGTCAAACTCAATCGCACAGGGGGGAAAATCCAAAACACACCTTAGGTCATGGACCGAACAGGATAAACATTTTTTGAACACTCTAAAACTACATTTTTAAAACTGTAAGTTTTTAACATAACTATGAACTAGAAATACAGCATTACCTGTGATAATGCTAGTGTAAAAGCTGTAGGATGAATTTGGCTGCTAAAGATGCTAGTGCTGATAGCTGAAGATGCTGAAACTGATAGCAAAAACACAGAAGCTGATAGCTGGAAACGCTGAAGCTGATAGCCAGCTAAAATATCAACTAAATGCTAAATTGGCCAAAAAAAACACAATAATAAACCTTTGGTTAGACAAAACAGCTAGCATGTAGTTGAATAAAATAGCTAAACTTTAAAATAGGTTAAAAAACAGAAAAACCCTAAATTAGCCAAAGCAGCTAGTGTGTAAATGTTAGCTCAACTCCAAAACAGCCTGAAAAACAACAAAAAATCCTAAATTAGCTAAAACAGCAAGAATGTACCTGAAATATTCACTAAACTCCAAAAAGCCTAAAAAACGGAACAACAAAAAATAATTAAAACAGCTAGCGTGTAGCTGAAATATTAGCTAAACACAAAAAACTCCTTAAAAATCTTAGTAAATGCCAAAATAGACCAAAAAGCTAGCAGAATGATAATTTTTAAGTTTACAACTGTAACTTTTTAACATAATTATGAATAATAAAAATACAGGAATATTATTCAAGAAAAAAATAAACTTAAACCTTAGATAATTTTTAATATCTTACTCTCTATAAAAACATATTTTGTCAAAATTATTACGTTAGAAATAAACGCAAGATAACATTGGACTATTAATAACAATAAAATAAAATGATCTAGAGGGCCCGATCCGGCCCCCGGGCCTTGACACATGTGACATCTGATGTTCCTCACATGCACATTTCTGAGTGCAAGTTGTACTCAAGTACTCAAGTTGTACTCGAGTACTCAATGTTGATGATTTTGGCTATGCTAACCACACAAGCTCGGTTCAAACTGGCATAAAAGACAATACATGCTACATTTTTATTTGATTTGGTTTGTTTTTACACATCACTCTCACAATCTACTCCAAAAGTATAAACCTGTGCCCCCCTGAACCCCTACTGTAGGTGGCAATGGGGTATATGCAGGACCTACTTCCGGTTGGTTCAGTGGGCTATTGTTTATGTGGAAATAGTGGAGTATTTGGACTTTAAAAGATGTTTTTTGGAGCTACCAGGAGTCACTATAACGATGTTAGGCGCATTGTTCATTTTTCTAGCAAAATACTTTAAAATAAAATGCAAAAAGGATTTAAATTGTATTTGTCGTCTTAAATAGCAAACTTCAAAGGTAATGGTATTTGCACGTATGGAAATTCCTGTTTGCGTCATGGAATAGGTGCAGCCAAGATGCAGATTCCTGCATTGTTTCACATATTTTATGTGAATCTAAAGCTAAATGTTGTTACTGGTCGCAGTACTTAATTAAGTCCCACTAGCTATCACACACCTGTAGATGCATCTGCGATCAGGAACCATTTGGAGCATTAACACGAACCGGAACCGTAGTCCTAACCTTAACTTTTCCTCCAGGTCCGTGCAGCCAAGAAAAAAAGTTCAGAACTGACTGCAGTATTTTGAATCAGGCTCCAGTATCTCATTTGGGCTAATGCTAACTAGCATGAAAGACGCGTCTAACTAACACTGTCTTTATCTTTATGCCCCGTTAGTTGTGTTTCAGCTACTCCACAGCCGAGTGTTTCTAAACCTGTGTTAATATAATTTTCAGTGTCAGGTAGAAGCAGTCTGAGACGCGATTCCTTTCCTAAACGTCTTGACACAGGTGAAGCTGCCAGTTAGCCGACACTGATATCGCTCCATGAAGAAGGCGAAAGCTCCTCATCATCAGCTGAGAGTAGGATCAGTAATCCGAAAGTCACTTCAAAGTTTGTTAACACATAAAGGTTCTGTTGAACAGGTTTTAAATGTTCTAACAGAGCTATGTTTCATCCACAGAAGTCATTTGATCATACAGTACATAATAGTGGTTTGTGAGCACTGAGTGATTTGGTGTTTCAGGAAGGAAAACTTTGCCTTTTTGGATGTCATTGTGTAAACACATAATGACAAACTCACATACTATGTTAGAAATAACGAAAATAAACCAATACCAGGGGAAGTACACAGAGATTTGCTAAGTCCACTAATATAGTTAGCCACAACCGGAAGCAAATAAGCGGTTTTATTCGAAACCGGAAATACGTCACACAGCTGAGTCCATATGAGTCCATATGCCCTTCTTCCCCTCTTGGCTCCTCCCTTTAGGGGTCACCAATGCAAATCCTCCATCTATATTTTCCTCTGGATTCTGGCCGCAAACATCAACCACTATCAGAATGTGGATGATGACATCCTTGAACCCTCTTCTCTGGTCTTCTTCTATGCCTCTTTCCTAATTCTTACTGACAAAAAGGGCTTGTAGATGTGTAGTACAAAAAGTATCAAAGCTAAAATTGTATTAAAATTTTTACTATAGTCCGTCTTTAGAAAAAAAAGCATTTGAAGGTTTGGTTTGGTTGAAGTGCAGATGTTTGTAACATGAGATGTTTTGTAATTGACGCTATGGTGGTATGGTTTTATAAAATTATTCAAATTGTCAAGTGTAAATTTGCTGCTTTAAGTCTGTCATTTAGGATTGAAAGTATCAGTGGATTATACAAAACCCTTTTCACACTGTGTTGTTTTAACTTCTCAGAGGGTCAGCCTCAAAGCACTCACACAGGACTGTAAATGAATGAATTACAGCCACAACTTGCTGGTTTTATAGAAAGGTAAACACAAGCTAACAAGTGCAAATGTTTAAGCAATGGAGGCATGAATGCACCACACCTCTGTGACCTTCCAGAAGAGAAATAAAAGAGCTGATTGAGCATGAAGTTCTGTTCGGAGCACTTTTCATTTTTCATCAAGTGTCACTGCCTTTTGAAAACAGGACAAAGCATCAGATTTGAGATATGACCTGGAAACACGTCACATCCTGTGACCCTCGTTCAACGACAGATCTGTGAATAGAAAAGGTGAGATTTAAGCTAACACTTTCAAACACATACTGTTAATAAAGGGCAATGCCACGAATGTGGATGCTCAGGAAATGGTGCTGTGTGCACAGATTAATACAGAATTAAGGATTCATTTGTTTTGAGTTTTACATTTATTATTCCTGGACTGTTGGTGGATCTGTCAGCTTTTTGACACGAGTATGTCAATTTGTAAAAATACTATTAAAGCATCTTTTAAATGAATATGACCTAGTTCTGGTGCTCAAGGATATTATTCTGTACAGCAAGTGTCAAAGTCTAGGCCTGAAGGCCAGATCCGGCCCTCTAGATCATTTTAGTTTATCGTTTTTAATGGGCCAATGTTAACTTGTGCTTATTTTTAACTTGTATAATTTTGACAAAATATATTTTTATGGAGATTAAAATATGTAAGGGATAATACCCGACGAAGTGTGTATTGTGAGAAAGAGGCCTGAACCTTCACGGAAGACGGTTGCTTCCGCGAAGTGCGTAAATTTTTACAGCTACATGCTATATATTTTGGCTAACCTAAGTTTTTTTTAGGCTAATTTGGCATTTAGCTAATATTTTAGTGGCTATGAGCTTCAGTGTTTTCAGCTATCAATTTCAGCATCTTCAGCGGCCAAATCCAGCTTACAGCATTCACACTAGCATTATCACAGGGAATACTATACATCTAGTTCATAATTATGCTAAAAAATTACGTTTTTAAAGCTTTAAAATTTTTGTTTTAGAGTGTTTAATAAATGTTTATCCTCTCCTTCCTGTGGCCTAAGGTGTGTTTTGGATTTTAGTCCCCTGTGTGATTGAGTTCGACTCCCCTGCTGTACAGAAAACTACAGACTTACATACTGCTCTATGCTGCCTCAACTGTACAGCTTAATTTCAAAGAGAAAAAAACACATTTATGACCTCAACCTACAAAACGTCTTTGTTAACCTAGCAGAGAAAGTCTTTTTTAAATTGTGAAATGCTGCAGATTCTTCAGTTCGATCACTGACAAGAGTTCAGTTTTGGTCCTGGTCTGATCCAGAGTTGGTTCACTCCGACAGCCCTCCTGGTTTGGCAGCTGTGAAAGCTCACCTGAACTCTGGTGAAACCCAAAGAAAAGAACTGTGGTTCACTTTGTATGAATATTTTTGACAATAAGAACCATCTAACTTACAGAACATACAGTAACTACCAAAATCTCTTTTCACAAGTTAAAAAAGTATGAAATAACATCGTAGAAGCAGCCAAAACACTGCTATTTAAAAGCTGTCACACGTTTTTTTCCCTTTTCAAGCTTAGGTTGGTTTATAAAACTAGAACTAGTAAAACTGAAGTGTCATAACAATGTGTGCGGTGCAGAAGCAGCAGTTTCTTTTCAGAGTTTAGGTGAGGCTAAGATATATTAACCTTAGCTATCGGGTTTCCAGTCACGACTCGGGTTCAGGTTTGTGTGGTTTCTTCTGCCCCAAGACCTCTTCTGTGTTTGCTCCTGAAAGTGGTCAAGAAGCCACTCAGGTGCGGGGTATCCCTGTGACTCCATTCTCCCACTCATATGTGATCCTCCCTGTGTCATCATTCACACAGTTAAACCTCCAGCAGCTGAAACAGCCGGTAGGCGCTGAGCATCTGGAGCGGCTCATGAATGATTTAGAGCTTTTATGCTGAAGGATCAGTAATTAACATAACACGGGTCACATTCCATCAGATTGGATGAAACGACGTTAAGTCAATGAATGTTAAAACATTGATCAATAATGACACAGATCATCATGAGGTTCAACAACTGACAACACTCGTTATCGGCCTTTTTACTTAGGAGAACCAAACTGTTGTTGAACGCAGATCTGTTTGAGCTGCTGCACCAGCCGTCAATAGTCTCAATTTAATTTTTCCTTACAGAGAAAAATACATTATTATTACATGCAGTCTGATCTAGTTTATAGTGAACTGTACCCCACATGAATAGTTTAAAGTTGTTAAAACACGCAGTTGTTGGAGAGATGGAACATTTCACAATCCTATTTTTAATTCATAAAAAGTGCTAATAAATTATGTTAACTAAATGGAAAAACATGATACCAACATCATGTCCAAAGGAAGGCATGCAACTTTGTTTGCCTGCACTAACTTGAGGATAGATGGTGTTCTCCTCGGAGTGAGAACATAATGTATATTTCATAGGAGAACTCTTAAAAACCTCATGAAAGGAAAAACTTGAATGAACTTAGTAGACTTCAGAAACAGAGAAATAGGGATGAGAACTTCTTTGCTCAATGTATGCTGGTTGTGGGGGTTTGTGACTGTGGCGAGAAATAACTCTATTTGTGCGTGGGTAATTCTTGATTTATGCGTAATTTAGGATTTGTGTATAGCTTTGGACTTGTGCGTGCCAGAAAAAGGTTGAGACTACTGCAATAAAGCATTGATATTCTATCAAATATTGATAAAAACGATCTTGTTAGAGGATACCACCATCATTGAAAGAAAAAAGCTTTTAAAGTTTAGTACAGCCGTGGATCCAAATGACCTTCAAACACTGATGAAGACTCTGGATGAAGATGTTGAACCTTACAAACCCTCTTTTTGTGAACTAAAAGACAAAAATCTAGGAAAGTAGTATGTGGTTTAACCATCAGCTGGGTCTCACAATTTAGTCTATTACCATCTACCTGACAGACTTAGAAAAAGTGCTCGTCTGTTTGTTTGAAGCAGTTTCTACGGTTTAAACAGGATCAGGTGTAGATGTGTGTGTTTGATCATCCACTCTGTTTTACGTAACAACACTTCCATGCATGCAGTGCCCTTCATAATGTCAGGGGACATGTTTGTTTGTGTTACGGGCAGAAAAATCCGGATTTCTCCACTTCATGAGGCATGAAGCACTCAGACCCTGGTCGATCAGTCGGCACATGTACATCAAACGTGTACACAAACAGACTTCCCCGGCGGGGGGAGATGAGAGGTGAGTACAGGATGCCACAGTGGCTCCCACACTCCTGAACACACGACCGACAACACTGGAGGATCAGATGACAAGATCAGCCCACACACTTTTCTACATGAACCCTTCTGGCAGACAGTGGGGTCACAGGTGCTCTGCTGTGATAATATGGTTAACTTTGGCTCCAGTTTGTTTATTTTCTTATTATTTCACCTGAACAGGAAACTCTCAAAATAATAACATGCAGACACAAATTCTTCTCCTGGTAGAATAAGGAGTTCTTGATTAACTAAAAGACATTTTGGTTTTAAAATGGAAAATAAAATATTTTCTGCGCTTAAGAGCCGTATCACCTTATGCATGAATTTATTCTTGGGTGAACGTGTTTTAGTTTTGGACTGCGTTTCCTTTTACATGTTACAAACAAAGTTGGGAGTAACAGGTATTGGGAATACGCTAACATGTAGCTTAAGGGTGCCGTCCCAAAGGGATCAATAAGTCTGAGTCTAAGTCTAAGTCCAAGTCTAAGTAAACTGAATTTGGCTGCTGAAGATGCTGAAATTGATATCTAAAAACACTGAAGTTAATAGCTGAAAACGCTGAAACTGATAGCCAGCTAAAATGTTAGTTAATGACAAATTATCTAAAAAAAAAAAAAAAACTCAATTAGCCAAAATAGCTAGCATGTAGCTGAAATATTAGCTAAACTCTAAAATAGCCTAAAAAGAAAAATAGCTTAAATTAGCTAAAATAGCTAGCATATAGCTGAATTAGCTAAACTCCAAATTAGCCTAAAAAATCCTAATAATTTTCAAAATAGCCCAAAAAGCAAGCAGAATTCCATTATAACTTTCAACTTTACTACACTCTGACTCCATATAAAGTAACAACTAATCAACTATTAAATCAACTATTAGTTTATGTTTGGCCAGAGAGATAAAAGAGCCACATGTGGATCTGGAACCTCAGGTTACAGACCCCTGGACTCAGCCGTGCAATTGTGGATACGATTGATGCAAAGACTGAAGTATAAACTGGGCTTTTACAGTCACAGTCCCATTCATTCACACCCTCACATTCACACACTGATGGCAGCTTCACTGTAACACTGGTGCCAACTTGTAACCACCAGGAGTAATGTTTGGTTCAGCGTCTTGCCAAATGACACTTCAACACAGGTGGGAACAGGTCTGGGCAGGAACCAAACCTGCGATCTTCCGATCAGCGGTCGACCGCTCTACCTCACCCATTAAGCTAAATGGAGTTAGCTTGTGTTGCGGTTTCCTGTTGAAGTGCTTTCGCACTGATGGAGGAAGATCTACACCACCAAACCCAACAGAGAGACTTTTGCCCAAGAACACAAACGTGTATCTGGGATAGTTAGAAATCAAACCTCCAAAGGATGACAGGTGAACCTCAGGGAGAAGACCTCCTTCACCTCAGCAGTGAGTTCCTCCATACTTAGACATGAAACAGTTCAAGAGTCTCTTAAGAATTTAAATGGTTTTTAGATGTTTGACATAAAACTGTCCTAAAATGTAGTTTTATATAATCTACTGGTAAATGTGCATGTTTGTGTGACTAGAACATTTTAAAGTGCAGTTCAGTTTTTTTAAACATTTATTTCTGATAATTTATTATTGAAGGTAAACCCTCGTCTTTTTCCACATTCTGCCTCCTGAGGTTTTCTAAAGTACTGAAGTGATCCACTTCACAGACAAAAGTTGGATCTAACTGAATAATACAAACCCTGTAATGTGTTTGTGTGTCTGTTACAGCAGAAAGTTTCTAGTTGAACTAAAACACGTTGATGTTTCATGACGTAATTTTTGTGACAGCAGCTTCTGCTGGAAAAGACAGAACGCCGTGTTCCCGTCTGACTGCATTCTGGTTGAGCGGGTTCCCCGTCAGTCACAGTCAATGTGCAGGTTCTTCTCTGGAAAACATGAGCGTCGGCGGCTCCGCTGCAAACGCGCCAGCCTCTGAGGCATGTGGTCGTTCAGGAAACGGGACACGCAGAAGGAAGATGATGGAAGAATCAACTCGCTCAGGTCAATGTGGATGTCTAGGAATCGTGGGACGTTGTTCTTAGTGAAGCATTTTTTAATTTCTCTTGAAGTTTCGTCAAAGTTCATGAATGGCTCAACTGCTTGTTGTGCAAATGTGTTCCATTTCCCAGATTAGAGGAGTTAGAACAACTGTTCCTATGTGAAGCTTGCAGACTTCATCATCAAATGAAAAATGTTTTATTCTCCAGCACCTGTGTGCAGGAAAACTTTTTTCTGATGCAAGGTGTTTAATCAAAGAATCTGGGCCGGCTGGCTTCTTGCTTTAGCTTAGGGAGAAGAAGACCTCCGCGGCATGAATGGGGTCAAATCAGGATCAGCTTAAAGGGAACGAAAAAGCAGATTGAAAATTTGAAAAATAGACATTGTAACTGAGAAAAAATTATCGAAAATTTGAAAACAGAAAAAAAAAAAAATGAAAATTTGAGAACTGAAAAGAAATATTGAAATTTACAAAACAGATTTTTTTAATTTAAAAACAAGACATTATAAATTTGAAAAAAGTTAAATTTAGCAAAAAAAAAAATTAATAAAAAACTGATTTTTTTAAATTAAAAAACGGAAAACTTGAAATTAATTTTCAAAAAAAAAATTACAAAGTTTTGTTTTTTTCAGTCTTCAAATTTTCAATTCCTTTTTTTCAGTTACAATGTCTATTTTTCAAGTTTTCAATCTGTTTTTTCCTTCACTTTAAGCTGATCCCGATTTGACCCCATAGGCATGTTCCACCACAGGACAACCCAACTCATCTTACTGCGCTTCCTTTTTATCCTTCACAAACGAAAGCAGGATTTGTACATCTTAGAAAGAAAAATCATAAAAACAAGTGAAACAAGAGGAATTAAAAATATTATCTCCCAGCAGTCCTTGAAATTTTTTAATTGCTAACACAATCAACGTAATTCCAGTAGATTTTGAATCTAATGGAATTCCGTAGATCGTGTTAACGTTTGAAAAGTTACAGTATGTTAAAAATTTGTCATTTAAACATCATCCGGTGACGTCTCAGGTGTTTAAGTGTTAAAAGAATTCAACTTGATCTTTTTTCTGCCTTTAAACAAGCAAAAAGCGGGTATTATAACCGGCCCTCCAGACCATTTTACATTATTATTATTATTATTAATGGCCCGATGTTATCTTGTATTATTGTGACAGGATATATTTTATGGAAAGCAAAATCATTTGGGATATTTACAAGTTGATGTTTTTATATAAAATGACATACAAGAAAAGAAATTTGAAGTTTTTTTTTCTTTTAACATTTACTTTACTTCTACCTTGAATAATTTTGACAGAATATTTTACTATGGAGAGCAAAATATATAAAGTTATTTAAGGTTTAAGTTGTTGTGTTCTGGAATACTTTTTCTATCTGTAATTATTCATATTTATGTGTTTTTAAAGTTTTAACAATTTAGTTTTCTGTGTATCCAATAAATGTTTGTGAACACGGTTTGTCCTGTTTGGCCTGCAACCTACTCACTGTTTTTTTTTGGATTTGGCCCCCTGTGTGACTTTGCAAAGGCAGAAATAAGAAGATCCTAAACATGCACAGATATAGTGTCATTTTTGGTTCTTTTCTTCCTCTGCACGTGCAGAGAGGAAGAAGCAGATGGAACAAACTGCATTTATCATTTTAAACCTGATTCTGCGACTTAAAACTCACACTGAAGTCATGTAATGGATTACAATTCAGTGCTTTGTTACAGTTCAGTGGTGACAGTATACACTTACCTGATGTAATTGTGTGTCTGATCAAACCACTGAACTATTGTGATTATAGTTTGTGTGAGATAATACGTTTGGAGGACCAAAGACGTTTCCAAACAGACTAAGATTAGTCGCTGAGCACCAGAAGCTCAGAGAAAGCAGCGCCGAAGCTTTAACATGTGAAAGTAAAGCTGCTCCTGTGTGGTCTGATCGTCCTCCACACCTGACAGGTGTCCACCATGAAAGAAGGTCTTTGTTTGGAGCGTTTGGTAGAAGACAAAGTGACTCTTCTTTCTGAATGTAAAAGGACGTGTGGAGCTTACTTCATGAGCGCGGCGCTGGGCGAGTCTTCACACTCCGCACTGGAAGTGCTGCCGGACCTGGAGCCTGAAGGACGGACAGACGGGGGAGCAGGAGGGGCGGAGGCGGGGGGCGTCAGGTCGACTGGATCGAGGGACTTTGTTCTGACACGGCGGAGGATGCTGTGGTTGCTACGACGATGGGTTCTTCTCAAGGCCTGCTCACATCTGGAAACAGAAAGACAATGTTTTTAATTCATGTTCTTTGATCTTGATGCGTTTTTCTTTCTGAACATCAACCAGAAGTTTCTGTTTAGATTCAAATCTGGTTCAAAGAAAGAAAACTGACAGTTTGTGAAACAAATGAAAATAAAATAAAAAATGAAGAGAATTGTTTTTCTGTCATCTTACACTGTGGCTCCGGGGGGAGGGGTTTAATGGGGGGCAGGTGTGAAGCAACTAGTGAGGTGACTCCTGTAGTAGGACTGGGTATCGATGATAATTTCCAGAAACGATTCGATTCACAAAAGCCTGGATCCATTCAGAATATTTTCAATTCTTTTGATTTTTCAATTCAGTTCAATTTTGAGTGTACACATTTAGACACATTTGTTTAGAAATACATAATCTACAACATATTTTGAATATATTTATATTAATCTGATCCAGTTCACATACTGTAAAATGTATCAGTGAAATAATGAGATCATTAATATCATAGTGTTACATGGTTTCTCTAAAGGAGAAGTTCTAACTAAAATGTTCAAATCATTAACAGTGTAAACATTGTTCTGTTTCTCCTGGAGGGTGTTTCAGTTTGGCCACTAGGTGCTGAATGCGCTATAGCATTACACCTTATTTCAGAAGAAGAAAGAATGAGCAGAAAACGATGTTTTAGACCACACATGGTTACTTAAATTATTTCCTTAAGAGAGTTTGGAAAATTCATACCTGTGAGTTATAGATCTTCATTTAGTCAACAATGTATGTTAAGGTCGACCATGCGTTAGCATTAGCCGTCCTATGGGAAATTCTATTAAATGTTAGCATCAAGCTAGCAGAATTTAGCTTTATGTGCTAAATCGATTTATATTTTTATAAATCGATTATTGATCTATTAAGCTTAGATTCATTCAGATCGATTAATCAATTTTATCAACCCAACCCTACACTGTAGACACCTGTCGAGGGGGTGGGAGGGAGCAGTCACATAGTGCAGAGATGTCTACCGTGGTCTGATGTGGTCAAAAATGAGAGTTCCAGCAGCAATTTGGATCTCCTGCTCAGTAGATGTTTCAAAGAGTCAGAAGGAGAACAGTAAAGCGTGACCTTCTAATACGTTGGAGGACAGATGTGCATGCTGGGAAGTGGAAGTGGCCTTTTCTTACAAGTAAGTTCATCCCCAGGTTGGTTTGAAAGATCACTGAAGATCCAACGTTTAAGATGAAGCTGCGCAGCACATCATTACAGCTGAGGCTCTACAGTTTCACCAGCTGCAGCTCTATGATGATCACAGCTAGAATTTTTTTTTTTTAAAGGATCCTGGTGGAAACTAAAGCAAAACTGGAGGCTGTTCTGATGCTGTCAACAACCTGCCATGTTTTTTTTACTTTTTATTTTTTATGAGTGATGTACAACCTATTGAAAACTGAGTGTAATCATGTGAAGAAGTGAAAGCTAGAAGAATACAGAACTCTAAATTTGATTAACTGCAGTACAATGATTCCTAATCATCCGAGGACATTTGCTGCTGAGGCACGGCACAAGTTGGAGTTAGCAATGTTCCATGCAGGAAAATGCAGCTAAACCTGCTCGGGCTCACGATGGAGGGAAACAGCAGGAATCCTGACAGACGCAGAGATGCCACACCGGAAGGTCAAGCATTCCTGCTATTGTCAGAATGCCCCTCTTCTACAGTAAACCTCCGCTTTGTCCTGCATGTTTAGTCTGCCAGCTTCCCAACAAATTCAACATGTCTGACGTGTGGTTTGATGACTGTCCTCGCACACAAAAAACAATTCAACATGTCGGGAAAGCAGGGATGTGGCAGACGCTATGAATAAAGGCTTTGACGAAATAATTTATCATAGAGCGTTTCTCTGTTTTCCTCCAATATCAATGTTGCAGAAAAATAAAAATAAACTATAGTTGTTAGGTTTTTTTTTTTTTTTTACTAAAATAGATATAGGAACATTTGTGCACTTAATAAAAAAGGTTTTCTGTTTGACAGTGAGCCTCTAAATCAGGGGTCAAACAGGGGGCCAAAATCCAAAACACACCTTAGGTCACGGGCCAAACAAGATAAACATTTATGGAACACTTGAAAACTACATTTTTGAAACTTTAAAACCGTAACCTTTTAACATAATTATGAACTAGATATATAGCATTACCTGTGATAATGCTAGTGTGAACGCTGTAAGATAATTTGGCTGCTGAAGATGCTAGTTCTGATAGCTGAAGATGCTGAGGTTGTAGGCCGAACAGGACAAACATTTATTGAACACTCTAAAACTAAATTTTTGAAACTTTAAAAACGTAACTTTTTAACATTACTATAAATAAAAACAAGCAGGAAAATTATTCCAGAATAAATCAACTTCAAATCAACTCTATAATAAAAAAAAAACTTTAAAAAAAGTCTGCATTAGCCAAAACAGCTAGCATGTAGCTAAAATATTAGCTAAACTCTCAGTAAATGTCAAATTGTTGAAAAAGCTAGCAGAATGCCATTTAAAAAAAATGTTAAAACTAACTTTTTAACACAATTATGAATAATAAATCAATTTAAACCTTAAATACATTTCAACATTTACTCTCCAAAAATATATATATTTAGTTTAAATTATAAAAGTTAGAAATAAGAGCAGGATAACATTGGGCCATTAATAACAATAAAATAACATGATCTGGAGGGCCAAATATAATTACCCTGAGGGCCAGATCCGGCCCCAGGGCCTTAACTTTGACAACATGTGCTCTAAATGAACAAATTGAGCTTATAAATAAAAGTTTCAATCAAAATGATCATCAGTAACTAAATCACAGCCACAATGTGCTGCTATTTAGTTTTAGATTTAGCTTTGATTCTTGCTCTGTTTAAATGAAAGAAAAATACTATTCTAGTCTGTATAATAATCCATTGACTGAAAACATTGCATCACAGAGAAGCTTTTTATTTTTCAGCCAAATGAGGAATTTCCGGCTTAAACCTGAACAACATTTCCAAACATAATCATTCCTCTGTGACCCCCCGATAACCCCAGGTAACCTCCAGCTTCCCACAGACAACCTGGACACAATGAGCGAGCGCCTCAGACACGTGCACGGAGAGCGGAGCACAGAGACCCTAACACCTGAGTGACAGGCTTTTGTCCGGGATGTTATGCTGGTTTGAGGAAGAAGCAACATCACAATGAGACGATTGGAGGACTAACGTGAAATTCTAAAAGCTGCTGTAAAACCTGAGCGTTTCATGACGGAGGTCCTCGAGCTCACACAGGAGCAGGTTGATCTCGGCATGCGTCTTCCTGCATCTGCAGTGCAACAAGCAGCACTTTAACAGCAGGAAACATGAGGGCCACATTAAGACAGAGCTGTTCAAATGTTAACTCAGCAAACAGGAGCGAGCAGCAAGCTTAAGTCAAATCTATAAAACAAGCATATACGTGCTTATCTTTTTGATGGTAAGATCATTCTGCTCACTTAGTAGATTTTATGCCAGATAATTTCCCTTTTTGGTACTTAATTATCTCAATAAAATATTAAGGATCGTTATAGTATTTCATTTATTATTATGAGTAAAAACACACTTAAAACTATCATTTACATGGTTACAAAAGTAACACTATCTTCATTCAAGCATGTATGACCAAGATCAGGAGTTTTCCCTTAATTCAAGAATTTCGAGTAAATTATCATGCATAGTGGGAAAAGAATAATGCTAACAGTTCTCTATTATTTTGGAAGAATTAAAAAGTACTAAAAAAATGTTTTAGTACTTTTGGCTGCTTTCAAGAAACACATCCCTAGTGGTTAGCATAAGATAACAAGCAAAGTCTTAATTAAAGAAATTTAATCTTAGAAATTATCGTTATATTAATCTAAATGAGCTTTATATTACTAAAAATATACTAATTTGAAGATATTTGTGGTTCCTAGGAGGTTTGATATTTTTATTTGTTTGAAAAGTCTTGACAACCCAGATTTTCTTGTTCTGTTGGCAGATACATTTTCTTATTTTAAGCAATATTTACCTTATTTTTCATATTTTTTTTCTTGTTTTTTAAAGCAGACTTTTTGCCCTTTAGCCTTTCATGTTGAGACTATTCTTCAGTCTCATTAAACTTTGACGATCCAATGCATAAACTCAGTTATACAAACAAAATCCAGAAGAATCAGATTGTTCTTATTATACCCATTATTTGATTTATTATTATTTTTATCTGGAAAAAAATGACTGTACAGCTTTAAGAGAACTAAATGAAAATACAGACCACAACTTTTCTCACATTTTCCACGTATGACCAATTTTCATCCTTGCAATATGTGCAAATCATACAGAGTGATACGGCCTCAATGTAAAGCGCTTGGTTCAATTTCTGGTTTGTGTGAAAACGCTGTATTAGTAAAGATATTAATTTATCTATTTATTCATCTTCACATCCACAAACAATGTGGGGATTTTGCCGCTTGATTTGTTTTTTCAGGGATGTTTTAGAACATGACTGTCAGGTCCAAGAGGTTTAGGTTGCCAATAATTTAGAGCTGTCTCAGTTACAGTTAATTATCCTCAGTGTCTGGTTTTCAGCTCTTCAAGCTCCACTCATCTTTTTGTTTTCTATCAGTTTTGTTATGTTCAAGTTTATTTATTAAATGTTAAAGTTTCAACCACCAAACCTGGTTGTCTGCATTGTGGGTCCTAAACAACCAGTTCCTGATAAAGAGTTTTAGATAAAACACATATATGATGAATATATATGTATATTTGGCAGGAGGGAATATACATATATATTGTTCATAGAGGGAATATTGTATATTGTTCATAGGAGGGAATAAAAACTTCTTGTTTTGAAATATGAGGTTTGAATGAGACTAACAGTCTGTTTCAATCTTTGGTTACTTTAGTACTTACAAATTTGTATCATTTTTAATTCCATCATCTTGATTTCATAAAGATACAAATTTTTGTGTTTTCTCACGTTTGATAAAGTTCTTATTCCTTTTTTATCAGCGTATTCATGGCTCCAAGACAATCACTCACACAAACCCATAACCTCATCCTTTCTGTTTTTTCTTTAAACTTCCATAGAAACCTGTGACTCCATACGACAGCACAATTATCTGGTATTTAAAACAAATGTGACAACGTCAGTTTTCATAAGCACTACAGTAGTGTTCTGCCCTCCAGGGAGCACGCCACCGTGAACGTGACATCAAGTGAAACTATGAGATAGTCATGAAATTCAAAACTAAAAGTCATAAAAATTTCACTACATTACACAAGTCACTGTTCTGGTGTGTTTCTTTCTTAGCTCAGAAATGAGCAGCACTAAAGAAAAGATCATCATTAGACCTTATGTTCCATCAATCCTCCATCATGCACATGTCAGATGACTGAGAGTGAAATAATGATTATTACTATGTTTAAAGCACATGTAAAGCATGTGTTCTTATACCGTTATGAGCCCCCCCCCTAAAAAAAAAAAAAGCTAATATTTCAGCAACACGCTAGCTGTTTTGGCTAGTTTAGGTGTTTTTTCCCCCAAAGTTTTTAAGGCCGTTTTGGAGTTAGATTAATATTTACATGCAAGCTATTTTGGCTTTTTTCTAGTTTTTAGGCTATTTTGAAGTTCAGCTATTTTTTCAGCTACATGCTAGCTGTTTTGGTTTAACCTAAGTTTATTTTTTTAGGCTAATTTGGCATTTAGCTAATGTTTTAGCTGGCCATCAATTTCAGCATCTTCAGCTATCAGCTCTAATATCCTCAACGTCAAAATTCAGCTTACAGCATTCACACTAGTAATATCAGGTAATGCTATATTTCTAGGTCATAATTATGTTAAAAAGTTATGGTTTTAAGTTTTAAAAATGTAGTTTTCAAGTGTTCAATAAATGTTAATCCTGTTCGGCCCGCGACCATAAGGTGTTTTTTGGATTTCGGCCCCTTGTGCGATTGAGTTTGACACCCCTGGACTATCCCAATGTGAAAGCATTAGAAGAGACTTAGTCTGTAATAAACAGTACTAGACTGGATGATCTGTGGATGAACAAACGCCAGAAGCAAAACTCCAAATTAACTTGTGATTGAATCTTATTCAAAGGTAACCTTTGGTCCAAAATGCTGCAGGGAAGACCTGAAAAAATGATGGGAATCAAAGACCTGGCTCGACTTTAGTGATCATTAAAGAACAGGTGATAAAAAGGTTGTGCAATGAGTTATGTCATAAGGAGAACTGATGAAACAGTAGATAGCTCTTCATAAAAACAGAACCTGCATGGACTGCAGAAATCAGACCTTCGGCATGAATCTACAGGGATTTATATTGAGCTTGCAGCAGCCCAGACTCAAGTGTGGGGTATAACTCCAGCCAAACGTAAAACTCTCCTACAGTTTTCTTACCTGTCCTTGTTGCCTCCTGCAGCAGCTCCTCTGAAAGTCACGGGGGAATCATCGCTGCTCCTCTGCATTGCTGCTGGGTGTGATTTGACTCTGCGATGCCACCTGGATTTCACCTGAGAAAAAACGAGCATTTTTATTTGTTTAATGGTTAGAACTATGAGACTAAGATTGTTTTTATTCTGAAATAAGCCAAACTAAGAAAACAAGATAGAGAAAACATTTTAATGTATCAAGTTGAGTGTTTGTGTGTGGCTGTATTAGATAATGATAGTGGATCAGGCTCTGAAAACACAGATGCTTCCTTTCTGAGGACCAGGGACAGAACGTTCTGTTACCTGAGGTTGATTTACTGAGGCTGAAGTCTGCTTTGGTTGGGAAGTGAGCTGTCTGGACTCTGCCTGCGATTGTGAACGCTTTCCTTTAACGTGGCGTTGGCCCCGAGGGTCAAAGAGGTACCGCTGTGCTATGCGCATCGCACGCGTCAGAACAGAATCTGCAGGCAAAAAGCATTTGGTCAAGATTGACTTTATCGACCTTCTACCTTTGATTTTTCAGAAGCTCATCAAACGCTCTGCCTTTGTGTTCAAGACTCTGAAATGGTCCAATGAACCACAAAATTCTGGGACACATCAGTGCAACAAAAACAGCCCCACTCTGAAGAAAGGGCTTTGTGAGTGTACTGTACACATGCGTTTGGTGTGTGAATGTGTCCCTGTCACACAAATGAATGTTATCAGAGGCTCCCATGTTTACTCAGGGGGCAGAATGTGTCTGCTTTGGCAAGCACTGAACACAAAGACTCACTTGTGTAAATTACTGTCCAAGTTTGTGTGAAAGCACACTTGTGTTTGCACAGTCTTTGACTCTGCTGTCAAATCTTAAAAAACAAAGTGGTTTGATCATTTTGGTGCGTTTCTAAATTGATTTGCTCGTTCGCACGACAGACTTCCCTTACAAACGCACTGATTATGAGAGTTGAAGGGACGTGTGCAAAATCAAAACAGGCTGGAGAATATTTGGAATGTTTGCTCCAGGGATGACAAACATACGGCCCGCCATTTGGTTTAATCCGGCCCAGTAATGAAGAGAAAAAAAAATTTAAGGATGTTGGATAAAAAGCAAGTTTCTAGCCCATTCCTGTGGCAAACTATCACCAGGTGATTTTCACAGGGGCAAAAGTATCGACATTATTTTAAATTTGTTGCATTTTTTGTGTCATGGGTCCCTGGGTAAAGTCTCACATGCCCCAGGAATGAGTGGACCAAAGGTCAAGTGTACAGTATCATTATTTATTTTTTTAGGATTTTTTTTCTTCTCAAATACCTACTTTTTCAGTCATTTTCAAGCATGTTCTTAGGAGTTTCCGATGCTTCCCCCCCCCACTTTGTTGCATAGAGCACAGTTCGAAAAAAATAAAAAAAGACTACTTTAATTTATCACATGTCATATCTTGATCTATTTTTTTATGAGAAATACATTTTATTGGGTATTTGTGATGGAGTAACTTTTATAGAGAAAGTGTTCCAGGGTTAAAGAAATGGCTGCAATGTGCAATTCCGCCACTAGGGCAGCAAAGGAAAAGCAGCCAACAGGAAAAAATGTGTTTTATTGTGCAGACTTGAATGAAATGTGTCGCTACTTTGAATCTTGATATTGGCGGCCTTGTGATGGCCGAACATTTGTGAGTTTCAGAAGATGAAGGGAGAGAGAAAAGGAGGGTAACTCCAAATTCTTCTGTTGAAAAATGTTTTTAAGTTTAATTTAGTTAAATTTTTCATGGATTTGCACATTTACATTTAGTCAGGGGGGTTAATTTGTTTTTCTTAGCCCCCTTTTGAGTTTACTATCAGGACTGCTTCAAAGTCAGATGTAAAATATTCAGTTTGTATAAAATGTAACAATTTTTTAAAGTGAAATCCGTTAATATGAATCCATTGGCCTCCGTGAATGAATGCGTATTAAGTGTTCAGGCTACTATGTTGGTTAAGGGATTATTTCCAACTGAGAAAATAACAAATCAAAAACAAAGCTACAGAGCTACAGTTTGGGTTCTGCTCCTCTCCAGTCTTCTTCCAAAACCCTTGGACCTCGATTCCCAAATGAAAGGAACACTTTCCACTTTCCTTTCATCAGAGTCTTACTCATATTGAACCAAACTCAGACAATTGAATTGATTTAATTAGTTGGTAGAAATCAGTTTTTTTTAACTTTCTTTTTTCTTATGTAATAATTGTAATTCTTTTTTATTCATGGCTTTGGATGTGTTGTTTGGGTACACATGTAGTGACTATATTAAACAAACTAAATAAACACAGGTAGCAAAATAATAAAATAAGCAGTTTTCAGAGTCAGACAGAGTTAGAGTGAAAACATGCAGCTTTTAATTTCTGAAAGTTGATTTTACACTGAATGGTGTAGTCAAGGTGTCATGCTTGAGAAAACTTACAGAGAATGAGGAACTATCCTATTACAACAAATTAGCAAACGGGCACAAATACGATGAACATTTATTGCTAAAAATCCTTTGAGAGATGTGACGCAACATGCAGAGAACAGATATGAAAAGAGCGTCTTAGCCCTTAATGTGTGGAAGTTACCTGACAGCCGTTAACATGTTACTAAAGATCGACTCACAGCAGCCCTGCAATTAAACGGCCTTTCTGAGCACGCTCATACCTGTACCCTTTTGTTTGGGACCCTTCCTGGCTGATGGGTTGAACTGATTTAGTGTCTTAGTCGGCTTTTCTGGTATTAAAGAAACCGTTTTGTAAACAGTCACTCTAGATTCAGACAGACTCACTCACCTTTTGGAGCAGCTTTCTCTTCACCGGGTGATGCAGACAGATTCTCTCGGTCTTCTTTTATTGGACTGGATGAGGAGGTCATCAGCTCGCCAAAATTAAAACAGATATCTGTTTGAGAAGAAAAGTGAAGGGATGTCTGACAAATGTCAAGGGAACTTCATGAACTCGTAACCCTTGTGCTGTGCTACGCATGTTTCCATTAAAAGTAGGGTCTTCTGGACCAGTACGGTGAACTTTTTATTTCAAGGATGTTTGATTCTCACTGGTATCTGTGGCTGTCATGAAATCCTGTCCACCTTCATCCACATTTGTCATGTGAGGGTTTACACGTCAATGTAAGGCTAGAGTCATCTGGACCCCATAGAGAGCACAAGATGAAGTTTTTGTTCTTTGACTCTACGACCACTGTCAGTGAGTTGATGATGTAGTACTTCAGCATTTGTCCTCAGTTCAAACCATTGACTGTATAGGAGAACTGGACTGAATGACCCCTCCCTCCTGGTGTTCCAAACAGGAAGTACCTGCTGACTAGAAGAAGCCAAAACCCCACAGACTTCTACAGAGAAATAAACCGTTATTACTTAGTCACTCTATTTGTCAGAATAACCATTCGATAACCATTCTTACTTTGTTACTGCTTTAAACATGTTTTTGATAATCTTCATTTTTAATTATATTTTTTCTGTATTTCTGTAAATTATTCAAGTTTTCTTTTTATTTAAAATGTATTTATTATTATTTTCAACATTCTTTAACATCCACATAGTTTACTCACAGTAAAAGCTAAAATACTTTTAGAAACATAAGGTCCGCTTTCATGTGGAAGGGGTGTGGACTTCCACCAAGCTCACTCCTAATTGGTTAGGGAGGTTGCTGTAGAAACAATGACTCAGACCAACTCAGACCAATCAGTGCTTACTGATATCATCTGGTTTTAACATGTCGACGTCCAAATCACAATTGGTGAATGAATTGAGTATTAGGGCTGTTTACAAACAAATTTTATTTTTCTTTAATCATCTCTTTAAATCTGGTACATTTACGAGAAAAAATTTGTAATTGTTGAATTACAAGAATAAAGTTGTATATTTATGACGTTAAAAATCATAGCCTAAAATTTATGACTTTTGCCTCGTAAATTTACGACTTTTAATCTCGTAAACGTACGAGATTAAAAGTTGCAAATTTACGAGATTTGGAAGAAATGACTGGAAGTGTCTGCAAAGATCCTGCAAGTCATCAATAATGCAGACATGAATGAACTGTAAATCAAAGAAAGAAGCTTCCAACCATTTGTAATGTTTTAAACATTCAGCTTACCTGTTGAAATACAAGACGTTTTTCCACAGTTTAGTCAATCTGCTGCACAAACTTGCAAATTTACGAGAAAAAAACGTGTAATTTTACTTTTTTTTTGGTGGCCTTAATACTCCGTCGTAGGTCGGAGCCTGAAGCAGGTTCATGTTTATGGGTGACATCACATTCATTGAGGCTAGGGTTCTTCTCAGCAAAAAATCTTGGATCCCTAGACGATCATCGGGCTTTAGAGCGATGGCCTCCCTCACTCATGTTCAGACATTTCTCTTTTATTCTCTTTGAATGTTCTTCTTTCTCCTTTTTTATTGAAACAGGGAAAACAAGTAAAAGACTTCTAACAGCAGGTTTTATAAAGCTGTGATAAACTGGTATCATTGTGTGTGAAGAATAAGAAAAGAATAAAACATAAAAATGTAGAATAAAATATAGATATGAAACGAAATAGTTAACAAAAGTTTACCTCCTCCTGCTTTAGAGGTCCATAAACGCCTCATTGGATACTTACATAGAGGTGTCTTGGTTCAGAAGTTCATTACCTCTGAAAATTTGGATCACAATGAGAAAAATTGATTAAAAAAAAAAAAAAAAATCAAAATATTTGGTCATAATAAGTTTCTTTCCTCAATATTTCAATCAATAAACCATGTTTCTGTTATAAGAGGTCAAATCAGATCAAGTCTGACTCTTCCATCACTGAAATGTTTGTTATCCAGTGATGAACTACTTTCACATCTTCCTCCTCTTCATTTGTTTTTAAATCAACTGTCTTCATCGCTAAAGCATCAGCCTGAGGCTCGTGTGATGGTTGGGGGTCAGAGTGGATCCTGACGAGGAGCTCTGTGTAACAGGAAGAAGTCTTTTCTGGCTTCAGCACAATCCTGAGCCGATGTTTCTTTGAAGTTGAAACATCTCAGTTTCCCAGACACACCCTACCCCTGCCATCGCCCGTGGCCCCGTCCCTGTGCTTCACGCCTCGTCCTTTCTCTCCCCGTCATCACAGAAGGAGGGGTTCCCTTCTCAGCCAAATTGAAAACGCAGGCATGTCGCGGCCCGTCTCCTGGTAACCACCCAAAGACTGGCGGGATAAACCCTGAAGGACTGAGCTCATCCTCCGACTTAAAAATAAAAACAAGAGGATGAATAATTCAAGATAACTCCGCCCACATACTCTGCTCGTCTCTGGGACCAGCAGCAGTCCTTCCAAACCAGCACTCACATGTTTCTATCCTTGAAAGATGCAGGCGCCACTGGTTAACCTGAGCGGCTCCCGCACACAGTCAGCTCTGTCCATAAACAACAGCCAGAGGAAGTGAGAAAGTTCAGAGATGAGCTCCACTGTGACTCGGGACTGTAATGAGAAGGCCTGAATGGCTCTGTGACGACGTAGGAGTGATTTATGACTGAAGCCGAGCCTCACACAGGCACACCCCCTCAGGGTGAGCTGTCACGCTGACAAACCGAATGAAGAGAAGCAACTTATCTTCTTCACAGCTCACTTCAACTCGTCTCCATCAGATAAGACCTCATCGTTTAGTGATCAGACACAAATATCTAGAGGTGACAAATCTCACAAGTTCATCTTATTTCTGAAAAGGTTTACTTTAACGAGTGAATTTAGTTCCAGAGTGCACACAAGTTCAGCAGGAATGGTTCAGCCTAATTAGAGTTACCCAAACAAACTGCTCTATTAACAGTCTTTGCTCTGATCAGCTGGTTTGACGACTTCATGTGGGGCGAAGCAGTGCCAAATGGAACAACATGTTTACAGTCTGGAAGCAGGTGGAGCTCACCAGGTACTCTGAGGTGTTGCACAGCAAAAACGTTCATTCCTCTGGAGCTGTGAGTCGACAGGCCCTGCAGAGGCTGAATAACATGGGTCTGAAAATCTGAAGGGGTCCATCCGTGGAAGGACATACTGGCATTTTCAAGAGAATATCGTAGAACTTAAAGGAAGGAGGATAATATAGACAGCATCAATCGATCACAGAAATCCTCTGGAGAAAGAGAAGAAGCTGAAAAGGAAAACCTGCTTTGTCTCAGGCAAACCTGCCGAGTTTGTTTTGTTGAAATGCAAACATCTGAGTTATTAGAGAACAAGAATACAATCTGCTGCAATGAGCATGGAGGGAGAAAGTATGCTTCCTTCTAAGAGGAGGTAACAAGAAAAATCAGAGCTAGTAAGGGTGGACAACCGCCTACACAGGTCAGCAGAACAGACAAAGACGAATGAAAGGCCTGAGCTAACCCAGTTATTGTCTGCAGCAAGGACACCTACACCAGCAGAGAACAAAGAAAGCAGGTCACTCAGGTTGACCTCAACTATCAGCTTTGTGAGACAGAAAAGCTTGAAGCCTGAAGGACAGAGATGGTGTCTCTGTCCTGGACTGGAACAGGGAATAGCAGGAGCAGCAGCCGACATCCTGGTCTAGGAGACTTGGATAATCCAGCAGTCTGAGAGTAAACAGTTATCATCTAGACCTTGTCCATGAGCAGGGGAGCGACTCATCTTGAAGCTCATCTGTCCATTCATGGCAGGGACACATACAGCGATGGAGTTACATTCACTGTGGGGGAACATGGGAAGAACATTTAAACTCAGCTGGGATTTGAACCAGAAACTTTAATTGTTATAATGGAATTCCTGTATTTTACAGATAATAAGTCGCGTTTTTTTTTTTAGATTGGCCAGGGGTGTGACTTATACTTAAGCACGACTTATTTTTGACTTTTTTTAATCATAAATAGGCTCATGTATTTGTTATTATCCCACTAACAACCGTATGCCTTTTAGCGATTGTTTTCCACTAACAACCACTAGAAGGCAATGTAGATTTGTGTATCAGTATTTGCTGCTGACAGAAACGCAGAAGAAGAAGTGCCGTCCAAAACAAACATGGCTTAGAATCTGATTGTTATCCTCACGAATGTTATGATGTTTTTCTTAGTTTTTATCGAGACATTATTATTAATGTTTTTATTTTTCTCTCCTTGGAGGAACAAGCCATCAAACTGGTGATTACAGACAGAAGAGCAGCTAAAAACACCGTCCTTCAGATGCTGCTCCTGCAGGCGAGAAGGTAATGATCACCGTATGAAAAAGAAAAAGACAACTTTACTGAAACCAGACATGGATACGTGATTATGGATGCTTTTGTAGAGCAAAATAAATACACTTAACCTCTCAACATCAGTCAGCCTCCATCATGTAGCGATGAAGCTAAAAACTTCAGATAGCTTCTCTACACGCAATGAGAGCGTCTAGTTTATGAACACATTATTGGAGAAACATTGAACATTAAATTTGACACACGTCAAAAGAGGCAGCGGACTCAAATTTGAAACATGAATCGTGTTCGGTGTCAAATGCGACATTACGTTGGGCTTGTTGAATTCGTTCATAAATGTTGGACTTTTCTCTTAAAAGTGCGATTTATACTCTGGATCGACTTAGTCCGGAAAATAGAGCAACCCCATCACGATCTATCTAAAAACAACTTTAGAGGGACAACATGGAACTACAAGACAGTTTGATGAAGCTGGTCCTTTTGAACTTTAAACTGGAGAGACAATGAAGAAAAGCTGGACCTGAAGAACTGAGGTGTTTGCAACCTTTTGGATCAGTGCAGACTTTCAGAGGAACATCCTGGTAGAAGAGGAAGAATCTCTAAAGAACAAACACGTGCACTAGCTTCTCTGTATCACGGCAAGACTGGATGTTCCAGATTTGATTAATACTTGAGAGGAAAAATGCACTTCTAGAAGCCTGGTGCACCTGGGCGTTAAGACACGTGGCACATTAAGATCCATGGTTTTCATAAACAAACAGGCTTAAACTAGTCAATGTACCTGTTGACTCACCAATGAAATCAAAAAGAACATCGCACTATCAGTAGCTGTGTGACTATAGCACCCTTCACCAGGAGTACTTTGGTTCTCCAAAACCTTCAGCCACCAGGCTTGGAGTTCAAAACCCAGGGAACAAATCGATTGAGTGTGCTCCACAAACAGAAATATTGATTTATCAGATACATGAATCAGGTTTCCTTTGAAGCCACAGTTTGCTGCTTTTATAGGCAAAACATTTTGTCTTGAATTGTAATTTAAGACACTAATTTATGTGTAGAGTTTTGACCTTTGTTTATTTACAATCAATGTTGGTATGTGAACCAGTAAATGCTTGAAACAATGTCCAAACATAAGAGTATAAATACAGAAATATGATTATTGATAAATAGGTACAAATACAAAACAAAACATTAGCATTTGTAAATATGTATGATTATAAAATGAGATTGTGTGATTCATGTGGGTGTTTGTGGAAATACGAATCGATTGGGTAGTTGTAATATTATGTACTTTTTTTAGCTATGGCACTGAACTTTAACTTTGGGTGTACTGGGCTTAGAAATATATTGATACAATGTACAGGGGTGAAAATTTATAAGATTTTTTCTTCTTCTCACTCCCTTTCAGATTTTTGTCGTTTCTATGATTTTCTTATTTGTTGCTCTACATACTGTTCTTCATATGTCTGAAATAAATGCTTTGAACTGAACTATGTGAAAACATAAAACTGTTTTTTAAAACCAAACAATAGTTTTTTTGGGAAAAAAAAAAATCAATATTCACAAAAAAACTTGGTCAAATTGTAAAAGAAATGATTGGTCGGCGTGTCAACTTCCAACAAACTCACTCCTGATTGGTGAGAATGGTTGGCATAAAAATGTCTCAGACCAACCAGGACTAATTACCACTTTCTGATGCCTGGTTCCAACATGGCGGCGTCCATATTGCAAAATAAATTGCATCTGAATCAACTTTATGTGGTTGGAGGCAGAAGTAAGTCATTTTTTTAAATAAATGACGCCACACTCACTCGCTCCAGTTCTCAGATGTAGTCAATAATGACGACACATAAAAACATAATCGGTCCGACAAAAGCATCTCAGTCTGCTGGAAGTCAGTCTGTTTACTAAGAGGATAGACATGACGCCCTGAAGCTCTGCTGCTCCACCTGCTGCTAAAGAATTACAGACTTCATGACAGCCAACTATAAATTCGAGAATGTAAATTATATGATTATTTCTACACAACAAAGGAGCGAGCAGCTTTAGCTGCAAACGTCATCGCATTTACGCAGGAAATGCAAAGTTCAATCAGAGAAGTTCAGTAATGTGCAGCTATAAAGAGACAACATGGGTGAAATCAGCGCTGACACACACAGCTGCAGAGAGTGAGCTCAGCTCCGGGCCTTCTCTGTGACTCAGGGATATAATGAGAAGGTATGAATGACAGAGTCTGTCTCCCCGCCCCCTCTCTTCTGTCAAAGTCAGTTTCGGGTGACAGGGCACTTTGCTGATTCCTCAATGTGCAGGAATTAATGCTGATGACACGCAGCCTTTTGAAGGTTGACTTTTGGTGCGTTTGAAGCGTCTGCCGTCCTCAGGGAGTTGGCAGAGCAGCACACCTGTAGCTGACATTGAATAAACTGATGTAAGGCTGGGCTCAGCAGATCTGGCAGGGTGGGGGCTCCCTGACGCTGCTCAATGCCAGCTTTGAAGTGCTGATCATTTACAGAGAGGGGGAAAGTAATGGGGAATGAAGGTGTCTCCAGGGAAGGAAAACAGGCAAAGGGAAACTTTACACTCTTACTTAATCTGAGCAGCAAGCTACCTGAAGGGAAGAAAAATGCATGTAAAGGTGGCAGTCAGGACGCGCGTCTGTACCTGCAATGTGACAGCACAACCTATGACCTTCATCACCGTGGACAAAAATATCTGACCTGAATGAAAACACTGGTCTTCACATAAAGTCCTACAGTGTCTGGATATTGGAGCACAACATCTCAACTCAAAGGTATAAAACGGGTCGGTTCTTTCATGGAAATTGCATTTCTTCAGACAAACAACCTAGAATCAGAATTCATAACTTGGATTGCTGCTGACAAAAGATATATATATATATATAAACCTTCAATATCAGATATTCTGGGGGCTGCACAGTGGGGTAGTGGTTAGCGCTCTGGCCTCAGAGCGAGAAGGCCCAAGTTTGGCCCCAACATCAGACTTCCGATCCGTCCAGGGTGTACCTCCCTTTGTCCTACAGTAGCTGGGGCAAGCTCATGACCCTGAAATGGATTCAACGGGTTCAGAAGATGGATGGATCAGAAATTGCAATTTTTTAGAGAAATGGAAAAACATTTCTAAATAGCAAGTAGTAAAATTACTATCTTATGAAAGCTGGCATTGTGTTGAGTTGATGCATATCAAGTGCACATTGTCGCATCGTCACAAAAAAAGCAGTTTGGCTCTGGTTGGGAAGAACGGGTTAGTTTAAAATCAGAACTACAGTGGTGTTAAGCCAGTTGACAGTCTGAGACAACTGTGTGGAACTATGACAGATTCCGTGGAAAAATAACCTTCACATTTCTATATTTGAGGCTAATGGTGAGATACGAGGTATATTGGATGCTCATGATTGTCGAGGCCTCAGATGACTCTCCATCACTCAGTGGGATTACATCGGTGACATAACTGAAGGATCCACATAATGTCTGGAAACCTCAGTTTTTAAGCTGAACCCTTCTCATCTGCAGATAGTACTAAAGATCCATATATAATACATAACGGATGGAGTTTTACAACATGGCTTCATCAGAGAGTGCGATTGCTGATCGTTTACCTTTAGAGAACATACGGAACATCAGTAAAGGAAAAGTGCATGAAGATGAAGCTAAAGGGGCAAAACTGTTGATATGACAGATGAAAATTCCACTTGGGTGGCATTAATCATCATTCCTGCCTATTCCAGCCAAATCCATGGTGGTGTCTCAGAATAGACATTAGTTGATGTAAGTGTCAAGGTGGGTTCTAATTGCATTGGGACAAACGCACTTCCTCCAGTTCCTCTGGGGGACCATGAGGCGTTCCCAGGCCAGCGGAGAGATGTATTCTCACCAGCATGTCCTGGGTCTTACCCGGAACCTCCACCCAGTTGGACATACCTGCAACATCTCTCTGGAGGCGTCCAGGAGGCATTTGGACCAGATGCCCGGGCCACCTCAACTGGCTCCTCTGGATGCGGAAGAGAAGTGGCTCTACTCAGAGCTCTCTCTGGGTGCCCGAGCTTCTCACTCTATCTCTAAGGGAGCGCCCAGCCACCCTCCAGAGAAAATTCATTTCGGCCACTTGTATCCGGGACCTTGTTCTTTCGGTAATGACCCAAAGCCCATGACCATGGGTGAATATTAAAATGAAGATCGACCGGTAAATTGAGGGCTTTGCTTTCTGGCTCAGCTCTTCACCACAACGGACCGGTACAGCGGCCGCATAATGGCAGATGACACACCAATCCACCTGTCGATCTCACACTGCGATCTTCCCTCACTCGTGAACAAGATCCTAAGATATTTAAACTCCTCCACCTGGTGCAGGAGCACTCCACCCACCAAGAGAGGACAAATTACCCTTCTCCGGTCAAGAACCATGGCCTCAGACTTAGTTGTGCTGTCCTTTTATCCCAGCTGCTTCATACTTTGCCGCAAACCGCCCCAATACATGCTGGAGGTCTTGACCCGATGAAGTCAACAGAACAACATCATCTGCAAAGAACAGAGAGGAAATCCTGTGGTCCCCAAACAGACGCCCAGATGGCCTTGGCTGTGCCTAGAAATTCTGTCCATTAAGATTATGAACAGAACCGGTGATAAAGGGCAGACCTGCCGGAGTCCAACATGCACCACAAACAGGTCTGACTTACTGCCGGCCCTCAGCAAGGCTCTCCGGACCCCATACATCCAGAGTCCTCTCCACAGGACACGGTGGGAAAGTGGTTGAATGCCTTCTTCGAATAGCACATCTGGGCTGGATGAGCAAACTCCCAGAAACCCTCCAGCATCCTCTAGGAGTGTAGAGCTGCTCCACCGTTGCACAACCAGGATGGAAACCGCACTGTTGTTCCTGAATCTTCTGTTTGACCATCAGCCAAACTCTCCTCTCCAGAACCACGGCATAGACTTTTCAAAAGAAAGTTTTAGATTCGTAACATAAATTCTTAAAAAACAAAACCTGAACCTCAAGCAAAATGTACATTTCAACACAGATAATTTATCAATTGACATCTTCATTTAGCTTGTAGGAATAAAGAACTAAAGGAAGATCAAAGGTTAAAAAGTACAGAGAAGCATTAAGACAGAAGAAAACAAAAGTGAAGGCAGAAATTATGCGAGAGGACGGGAAACCCCACAGGGAGGTCCAGAGGAGAAACAGAAGGTAAACAAAGTTGTGTTCTTTATTCATGGAGAGGGCTCAACATTAATGAGCTTTTAACTATTCTCTGCACAACCGGCTGCTTTCACACTCTCAACCCACCAGAATACTTGCACTCAAACATACACAGTATGACTTTATGTGCTGGTAAATAAAGAGTATGAATTCTTTGATTCAATAAAACATTTTTTCAGGTTTTCCCTCTTAGTGCCAGACTCACAGTTCTTAGACTACAAACATTGATTTTCCACTAGAAAGAAAAAAACTAAAGACTGCAGGTTTTTTTTCTTTGTAAAATGATTTCAGTAAATGAAACATGTAAGACTGAAGTACTTAAGTCTTAACCTGGTATTTGGTTAAGGATTTACCTGCCATGGCAGCTTCCAGTCTGTTCAAGAAGGATCTTTCATGCATGGCACATCTTTCATTCAGAAAATCCTAATAGTTTTTTGGTACACACATAGGGGCGTAAGGTGCTGCCCTTTTTGTCTCTTATTAAAAAGTGCCCTTGAGCCCCGTTTTTTTATTATTATTATTTGTGCACGTTTTTATTTGTATTTGAATTACTTAACTATTGTTAGTGATACAAGAAAGAAAAACGTCCTACAAAATGCCCCCCGGTGTTCTACCATACCTCGACTCAACTCAGACTCAAGAGAGAGAGTGAAACTTCTGCTGCTCTTCAGAGAAGTGAAGACGTGACAGTGAAGCAGCTGAAACCTGTGAGTTCTGGTCTAACTAGTCACAATCCGCTGATGAAACGAAATTTAAATGAGGTTATAATCCAGAAAAACGCCTTAGATTACTCCAGGAGTCCGTTTCTACAATAGCCAGATGACTGAGCGCGGAGCATCAAGTCAGCAGCACACAGATCGTGCAGGGACAGTAAATTGGTTAGTAAGTACAAAATAAAACACCGTTGGAATTTTCAAATAAAAAAAAAAACACATGCAGCACGAGTTTATAACTTCCTCACTACAGGTCTGAAACTTAATCTGTTTAATGTCATATTTTCTGATTAAAATTGCCTTCTTTAAATTATGTTTCATTCAGTTTATAATTTTTTTACATTCAGATCCTTGAAATCAAACAAAAATCAAAGGATCCAAAAGAGAATTTAGCTGGCTGTGAATATAGAAAAAGAGTCACTTTGGGTTTAGGTGTCAAAACCAGGAAAAAGTGTTTAAACCTAAAACGCAGGAAACTGGGCTTGGAGGTAGAAATGAAACATTTAATAAATAAACTAAAACAGGACAAAAACTAATTGAGAAATAAAGATGGGAAAAGCAAATGAATGTACAACTGAAAACCAGACACTTTTATACACTGAAGACAATGAACAGAAATGAAAACAGCTGTAGATGATTGACATGAACCTAGAGTGACTGACAGGAGACAGAATATAACTACAACTCCACTGGAATTTCCCATAGGACGGCTAATGCTAACACTCGGTCAACCTAAAAATACATTACAGACTAAATAAACATCTTTATTTAACCACAGGCATGAACTTTCCAAACTCGTAGGAATATATATTTTTAAAGAAACTATTTGTGGTCTAAAACATCGTATTTTTCCTCATACCATTTTCTTCTTCTGGAATAAAGTGTAATGCTATAACGTGATCGCCACCTAGTGGCCAAACTGAAACTCCCTCCAGGAGAGGGACGTCAAAATCTGAAACGAATCAGGCTCTTCTGAATCGAATCACTTCTGGAAATTATAACTGATACCCAGTCCTACCGTTTACACAATTAAGATAATTCCAGCAGATTCTAAAGCAGAGAAAAGTTGACTTTGACTGATATCCAACACTTTATGGTTGTAAAGTTCTTAAGTAATCACCAGCTAATTCACTGATTGATTCTGTCAAGAAGAGTGGCTTTGTGCTGTTATCCAACACTTTACTAACATAAAGTGTTGGATAACTGTACAAAGCCAATATAAAAAGTCGCTTTTCTCCACTTCATAATCCACCAATTGATGGTGAACGTGTAAATGGTCGAAATTTACAGTATGTCAAAAAGCAGGTTATTTAGGTGATGTTGGCAACATCTAGGATGTTAAAGTGTTGGCTTGAACCAATTGAGGTTAGGCTATAAAGATAAAGGAGTTCAGTGGAGGAGGTGAATGGAGTTCAATGGCTAGTGAAAATAAAACCTATTTTGTTCTAAGACTAGCACAGAGGCTTTGCAGCGCTCCATTACATAAAGTAGCTTACATCAACATGCAAACACCGATCATCTGCAGCCACAGAACCAGGAGGCTCCTTCATGTAAAGAGCAAACAGCGTGCATTATGAACACGTATGAGGGGATCTGGAATAATGAACAACAAAGATGAGTGCCAACAGAAAGAGATTGGACCTGTTCTGAGTTCTGATGACCACTGGGGTTTAATCCCACAAATGGCTGTTTTCATCTATAATCTGCAGGGTCAAAGTTCATTACAAGAAGCTAAGCGTGAGCAGGGGTGAATGACACAAACAAGACTGTAAAGCATCAATACTGACCAACATACAGCAGATACCTTGTATTTTTTTTTAATGGTGCAAGATGATAAAAATGGTCCTTTATGTTCTTCTCTGTAAATGTTGAACTCTAAACTCACAATCTGCATTGTGCAGGATTATGAAACACATTTAAGCTCCAAGACACAATGTTTTAGCTTTCAAAGAACATAAACATGTTCAAACCAGGTCATTAACTACCAAGACAGTCGATTCTACAGTTCAGAGGGTAACAAACTGAATGAACGATAAGTGGATCCTCTTCTCCTGACCTCTTTGTACCTGGTAGTTGTAGGTTCTCCACCCACTGAAAGTGCTACAGGAGAAACTGTTTACTTTCCAATAATGCAAGATGTGGAAACACAATCAGCAGCATACGCAAACCTCACACACACAGAGGGTGTTCAGAGAGGGCGAAAGACTCCAGGGTGAAGCCTGGAGGAGCCACGGTTATACAGCGTCCCTCATTACCAGAGCAGCTTTATATAATATTTACAAATGTAAACTCAGTGAATGTAAACTGTGTTCTTGTCTCTTCAAACAATCCCTTCCAGACCAGCGTCCACTAGAAGAATTGGTAAGTGTATTTCAGTATTCCAGATAACAGGAATGGCTGCAGGAATAAGAACAGTTGCAGAAGTTAAGGATGTCAGCATAGAAAGTCAACAATGGGGCTGACTGTACAGACGTGGAAAGCTGCCAGTCATCAGACAGGGAGGGTGGAGGGATTAGTGTGCAGTCCAGCCAGGGTTCAGGCCACGGATGGGGGGTGTTGCTGCTGCTGTTTTTAGCGCTGCTGGGCTTAATTTGATAAATGCAGTTAGCAGACTCTGTTTGACATTGTACTCTGGAAGCAGAAACAGATACTCCTCTCACAGTGTTGGAGTTTTGTCCTGAAGATCTACAGCACGTGTCAAAGTTCAGATCAATTTATTTTTTTGTTATTAATGGCCTGATGTTATCTTGCGTTTATTTCTAACTTGTATAATTTTGAGAAAATATATTTTTATAGAGAGAAAAATATTGAAAGTTATTTAAGGTTTAAGTTGATTTATACTGGAATAATATTCCTGCCTTTTTATTATTCATAATTATGTTAAAAAGTTACAGTTTCATGGATTTGAAAAAAAATGACATTATTGTGCCAACTTTATGGACTATTTTGACATTTGTTGAGTTTTTTTAGGCTATTTTGGAGTTTAGCTAATATTTCATCTACATGTTAGCCGTCTTGGCTATTTTTAAGTTTTTTAGGCTGTTTTGGAGTTAGGCTAATATTAACATGCTAGCTGTTTTGACAAATTTAGCCTTTTTCAGTTTTTAAGCTATTTTGAAGTCTAGCTATTTTTTCAGCTACCTGCAAGCTGTTTTGGCTAACCTAAGTTTTTTAAGTTAAGTTTAAGTTTAAGGCTAATTTGGCATTTAGTTAATATTTTAGCTGGCTATTTCACAGAGGGCAACTCACAAACTGCTTCACAAAAGTTAAGATACAGGACAAAACAATATAAACATTACTATTAAATAAATACATGAAAAATATAAAATATTAATGGCAGATAGCAACTAAAAAGGTGGTGGAAGGTAAAATAAAATTAAAATTTGCTGAAATATGTCACAAAAAAAACACAAGTAAATTCATCTTCTTTTCAACTAAAAGTCCTTCATCTGTCCATGTTTGGCTTCTTCTTCTGTTGTTTAACCAGTCTTTCAGACAGTATTCAGACGTGTGATGAATTTACATCTACGGTGGCCCTGAAGTGCCATTCGCATCAACAAATGAAACGAAACCATTTTAGAGATCACAGCAACAATAACCAAAAAAAAGTTAGAAAAACAGCCTTACATTTTAGAAAACAAAAAATTCTAGAAAACAGAACGTAAAAACAAAAATTTCAGAAAACAAAATAAAATGTCGGAAAATCCAAACTGGGAAAATGAAGGCACTATAGGACATTCCTGATTGCATGATTATGTTTTAACCGAAAGTTATTTGGCATGAAGCGATGCTGGATATCATCGTCCAATCAGCAATGGCCAATAGTACCTAACTTTTCAGGTTTCTTAGTGTGTTTTGAAAACATTTCTTTTGATTTTCAGGGAATTAATTTTGCCTTCTAAAATGTTTTTTCCATCTTCATTTTTAAGTTTTGATTTCTGGAATTTTGTTTGTTTTTCTACAATGCAATGCAGTTTTTTAACATTTGTTTTGTTTTTTAAATGCTGCTGTGATCTTTAAAAGGTTTTCGTGTCGATTGATTTGTTGATCCAATTTGCACTTCAGGGCCACCGTATACATCTCTTGTTTAAGCTGGAACCAAAAGTTCTGCATGGAATTTAGCTGTTTGTTGTAAGAACATGACCAAAATCAGCCGATCAAATCATCCATTTGTAAACAACAACAAAATGCAATGCAAAGCTCTTCAATGTAACTGAAACAAAACACATGTAGATGTTAAGGGCCAAGAGACTGCTTCAACCTTGTGGAGGGCCCATCAGTATCTGCTTAGGCAGAACAATGTCCGACAAAGTCTGCTTTGATGTGTTGTGGGTGATAAGAGTGAGTTTGCTAAAGGCAGGATTGTGCTTGTCTGTCAAAACTTAAGCTAATTAAACGGTTGAGGTCTTGATCACAAGAGAGGCGTCTAATGACGGGAGTTGGCCGGCCTGAGGGCTGAGCGAGTGAGCGAGCAGGTGGCATTCCGCCTAAACTAAAAGAAACAAAGGAATCAAGGGGAGGGATTACTAAAAAGCTCACTGGAAAGCCAGCTCAGAATGGAAGGTCATTTGGAGGGTAAGTGTCCACTATGAGGGGAATAAGGAGACGTTCTTGGTCAGCTAACAGATCCAAAGCAGCTCACAGTGATATCAACAAAAACAACTTGATTTTTTTTCTACCTCCAACATTTAATTAATGGTTTTGACATTTACTTTCTCCAATATTTCAGTTGGATGGGAGCAGAGAAGCTGCACAGTCAGAGTCCTGCAGAAAACAGCCACAACCAACGGCACAAATCCCTGTATCCACTTATTGGAATGGAGGACAATCAAACTCCATACACATTTAAATCTAACACGTTCTATAAAACCTAAAAAAAATGAAGGCGGGGATAGTACTAAGAACATCTCCACTCTGAAACCTCTTGATATAAACTGATGCGTTTGGTCTCTATAACTCAGGTTATTCCAGATTTTCCCTTCGGTGTTCCTCAGCAGGTTTCCCATATATTGTTTCCACTCCGCTGTAAATTTACTGGCATGTATCTATTCCTATCACTGCCAAAAACTAAAATGAAAGTGAACACATGAAAAATGTAGGACTCACCCTTTCAGCGAAGTACTCTGAGCGTGAATAATTCATCGTGAAGGCAGAGACTACGGTTACTGCTTCCCTCTAAAACTACATTTAGGTGGCTGCTTTGCACGGAGAAATACAAAGAGCTGTAGTGCAGAAGATACCAAATGGAGTTACATATGTTGGCAATATTGCGAAAAAGGTCACTCACTGAGCAACCACCATGTAGCTTGTGAAGCAAAACTCCACAAATGCAGCAGTTCTCCTGATAATTGACCTCCCAAGTTGAACTATTACTATTGCTGTGGAAGAACAACTGTGTCATTATAAGTTTCACTATGGAACGTTTCTGATTTGTTGATTGGCTCACATCTTATTTAGAGTTACAGGTTTTCTTTTCTTTTAAATGATTCCATCCATCCATAAACTTTATTGACAAAGAGAGCTAGTGCTCCAGGAAAAATCTAAAACAATCTAGAATGAAATCCCCCTTCTGCTGCTTTTTCCTCCCGTTCATGCCCGAGTACCCTCTCAGACAAAACAAGGACCAGATGATCAGACCATGAAATGAGCACCAGACACAGAAACGACGGTAAAAATAGAACACCCAAACAAAGTCTGCTCTTCTGACGTCCCCAAAAAAGACAAATATTTGCAAATTGCTCAGCACCTGCTGGAGGGGGTGTTAACTACGACGAATGCTGAGTCACTGCACTAAAGCTGAAGCATCAGGCGGTAGGGAAGAAAGCAGCGCAGGTCTCATGGGAGCCGGCTGAGGAGGGGAGGACGCTGGCATCTGCTGCCACACGGGGGTGGGAGGGGGTGGAAAAAGGAGAGATACAGGAAATGGAAGGACAGCACAGGAGGAAAAAACGAGCAGAGGTTAGAAGAGGTGAAAGAGGAAAACCGGAGTGCAGGGCTTCAAGGGACACGCTGAGTGGAAAGATAACTCAATGAGGTGTAACCAAACAGACCAGCAGTTCCTAAAAAACTATCAGCATTATTCTTGTAGATGGTAGTTTTTACCTGCAGACATTTTACACATTTGTTCTAGTCCACTCCTCTTTTATGCCGAATATAGAACCAGTAAGTCACTCAAAACGCCTTTTCTAAATATATGCTGTTAAAATACCAACATTATCATATTTAACAGACCACCTGACGTTCTTTTAAAAAGGGCCCTACCATGAAAATTCTACTTTGAGGTTTTAAGTGCATTTTACTGTTCATTCCTCACTATAAAGAACTTCAAAGCAGTATTTTGATCCGTTCATGCATTTCAGAGTAATCCTCTAAAAACCTGCACTGTCTGCAGCAGCCCCTCCCATACCCATGAAAACGAGCGGGTGGAAACGTGCTGATGTAAGATCGATGCCAACAGCTCCCTCCATGAAGAGTCTTCTCTGACAGTCCAACACCAACTCGCAATTTCTCCACTGAGCTAGTGG
Organism: Oryzias melastigma; assembly: GCF_002922805.2. NCBI lineage: Eukaryota > Metazoa > Chordata > Actinopteri > Beloniformes > Adrianichthyidae > Oryzias > Oryzias melastigma. The sequence goes on from NC_050517.1 coordinate 7,516,207, forward strand.
TGATCAGCGAAATACTTTCATTTTGGATGCAGAATACCGTACATATATATTCCAATGGTGTGCTATTTTCAATAAATTCCAGCTCAAACAGGTGGCGTTCCATTAAGACGCCCCACCCCTGGTCCGGCACAGCTGTGCAGAAGCCACGTGTGTTTGTGTTGTGAAGCAGTGTAGCGATGGCCGGGTCTACTAAAGGCACACATATCATATGTGCATCCATCTTTGAAAAACTTTGGATTATTTTCGTGGGAGAAATGCAGATACGCTGCTTTGTCTGGGATGACGTCATGAGATGTGCAGCAGCTACACGCAGCGGCAGGTGGAGCTTCGGGAATCGAGTCGTTTTACTTCCGGGTAGAAAAAAACTCACGAAAAATAACTAATATTTCATAAATAATTTGATTTTTACTGTTCCAAATGTAATATATGATCTTATATATGAATATAGTTAACTCTGAAAGGCTTAAGATAATCATGGTAGGACCCCTTTAAAGCAGGGGTCTCCAAACTACGGCCCGCGGGCCGGATCCGGCCCACCTCAGCATTTGACCTGGCCCCCAAACAATATCAGAGACACATTATTTTTTTTAAATATGCCAAATGATTGAGACCCACCTACAAAAATGTAAATAAATAGTGACTCTGGATAAAGAAGAAAACATCTGGAACCATTTCACAGTTATTGATAATAAAAAGCCCCAAAATAAAAGTTAACTGAAATCTGTTCGTAAAATGAAAATGTATAAGTAAATATTACTGAAATGTTATCACCGAATAGGTCCACGTGTGACTTTTGGTTTCCAGCTGTTTTTTCTGTATTCTTGCGTACTTCTCCACCTTTAACAACCTGGGAATGTCCCCCCATGAGTCACGATGAGATGAACCTGAGCAGCAGACCATGAAAACACCACCACAGACGGAGAATGTGAAGACGTGATGGTAGATTTACTACACCACAGGTTTCAGACATTTCCTACTGCAGCTGCAGATGCGTTTTTGTTCGAGGGTCTAGAAAACCCTGATGCAGTTCAAGAGTCCATATCCTGACCTTACGAGAAGAGTGAGCTACGAAGATTGGTCAGAAAAAGAGTGAAAGTGTAACAGAAAGGGATTGAATGAATCAGCTCATCTTCCCCCTCCTGAGGGCAAAACGGTCCGCCAAGCAGGCAAACAAGGATGACTCATCCTGATTCGTCTCACACACAAACACACGCACACCCCCCCCACACACACACCTCCACAGGATGAATGATTTTCAGAAACAGTGACATAAATCACCTTTTTCTGAATCTGTCTTACTTAGTCACTCATTCCAAAGCATAGTCACGCTTTTCTCTTTACAGAATCTTTCTTTAAGAGGAGGGTTGTTTGTGATTGTAGAACGCTCGCACACTCGCTCGCCTGCACACGCACAAGATGAAATGACACAAAGGCTCCAGAGGTAAGGGCTTTCCAGGTTCCTGAGCAGATGATACCTGAAGAGCCTTCAGAGGTGACGGCTCTTTGATCTTTAAAGTAAAAGCATGTGCTCATGCACAGACACGCCCACACACACGCGACGATATCCGACCAAAACACACCAAAACTCTACACTGACTACAGCGGTTTTTAAACTGGAACAAAAAACTATTAACTACACAACTAATATTTTTCAGCAGCTCAAACGCTTTAATTGTATTTTTTTTCCTAATTATGGTTATATATGACAGAACAAGACAGACACAAAATAATCACTGCACCAATATTACCCTCAAAAAGAAACCCAAAAGGTCAGGAAAGGTAAAAGTTCAGAAGATAATGTTTTCTAGTGTAGAAAAAGTACTTTAGTCACAACTTGGAGAAATCTTCTCAAACACTGAGCTCAATGAAGACAAAAACTGTAGAGTGAGTGTGTAACTGGATCAGTGCGAGTGCAACAAAGCTTCAACAAAACTGAGAAACTGTCTGTGGAGAAGTCCCTCCAGCTCCTCTTTTACACTTAACTTCAAATACACGTGTGTGTTAACATGCCTGTGCATGTATGTGTGTTTGTTTAATATCTGTATGTGATAACCCTTCAGCTGGTGTTCAGAACAGTCATCGGGGTAATGTACATTTTTAAACAGGCTCATTTGGGAAGTTTGTGTTGTGATTTAAAAAGAGTTAACAGAACTTTTTGACAATGAATGGCTTCACCCGACCACCAAGCATGAGTGGATAAAACTTAGTGTTATCGTTCAGATTCTATAGAAGATGACCAAGAAATCCTTATTGATTCCAGGGTATGTAAACATACGAGTACAGCTGATATGTGTAGTTAGTGAAGTGCTTTTGTTTACATACATCCGCGTGTTTTTTAACTCACGTGTGTATGTGTTTGTTTTGCTGACATATATGTGCATGTTTTAACAGACATGTGCATGTATGTACTTTTGTTAAGATAGATGTTTGTATGTGCTTTTATCAACATACATGTGCGTGTTTTTTTTAACTTACGTGTGTGTATGTATTTTTATTAACATACATGTGCGTGTATGTGCTTTTGTTAACATACATGTGCATGCTTTAACATACATGTGCGTGTTTTTTAACATACGTGTGTATGTTTTTGTTAGCATAAACATGCATGTTTTTTAACCTACATGTGCGTGTATGTGCTTTTGTTTACATACATGTTTTAATATACATCTGTGTGTGTTTTTAACCTACATGTGCGTGTATGTGCTTTTGTTTACATACATGTGTGCGTTTTTAACATAAGGTACATGTGTGTATGTTTTTTGTTAGCATACATGTTTTAATATACATCTGTGTTTTTAACCTACATGTGGGTGTCTATGCTTTTGCTAACATGTGCATGTTTTTGAACATACGTGTTTATATGTTTTGCCAACATGCATGTGCATGTTTTAACCTAGATGTGCATGTATGCGCTTTTGCTAAAATGCACGTTTTTCAACATACATGTGCCTGTATGTGTTTAACATACATGTGTGTATATGTGTTTAACATACATGTGTGTGTGCATGTGTATTACCTGCTCTGTACCCATGGTTCTCATCAAGCACCAGCCTGTTCAGACACTTCAGCTCCCAGTCTTCGACCTCTGTTCTCCACAGGGCAGGAACAAATGTAGAATACTGAGCTCTACAGATGGAACAAAGATGTTGAGGCTGAGTAAACGTATCTTTGAACAGGATTCTTTAGGGCAGGTATGACTGCTACATATACAGCACTAAGGAAGGAAGTTTAGATTTCTGTCCAGTTTAGAATGTTCTAGTCTGTCTTGACTGCTGGCTCTGCATGACAGTTAAAGTGTCTGAAGGACACCAGGTTGAAGATCTCTCGATCTCCTCAGGTCTCCCCATCTGGCCTTCCTCCCCTCCAGATCTGTTGAAATAACCCAGTCTACTTATCATCGACATGTCATGCTGTCCTTCTGACCAAGTTTGTGTGGCGAAAGCTCAGCAGAGAACGAGGACTTTAGAACGGGATTTTCCCTGTAGAATAACCCCACTGTCAGTACTGCGCTGCATGCTCCATGAACAAAAGGCTGCAGAGGTTTCTGTATAGACCCAAACATGCTGATCTACCACCACGACAGACTGAGAAACATTGGATAATGAGTGACAGCTTTGGAGAGCATTAGTAAAACACATCATCAGACTCAGTTCTGTATTTTTAAAGTTCTCTAGAAAGCATCTTCATTTTCCTTTGTCATCTTTGGAGCTTCAGTCTAAGCATGGAAAGTTTTTCTACAGGTCCACATCTCAATACAGACGTCAAACTGCTGTGAAGCTCCCATTTCTGCTAAATATCTTTATAGGCAAATACAATAAAACCTTTTTTAAAGCAGGTTTCATACTGATGTCACTACAGCAGGAGGAAAAAGGACATTTTAACTAAAGATGAGCCGATATTTTTTTCTAGCCGAAACCGATAACAGATATTTCTGCTGCAACTGTGGCCGATAGCCGATATTTGCTGATACCGATATCTAAGTATCTAGAACAGCACAAAGTTTAGATGTGATTTTTTTAATTTCTTTATTAGAAATGCACAACTTTTCTTTGATAGCACAATCACGTTGTACTTCATCTTTACAGTAAATATAACGTTCATCTGAAAGCAGTCGGAACAAATCCATGGATTTTGGATGCCGATAAACTCAAATTATGTAGATAATGCCAGATACAGATACTTGCACCGATATATTGCTCATTCCTAATTTTAACTGTCAACAAATAGACTAATTTGTTTTAAGATGAATTTAACCGAAAACCATTGATCTAATAATAATAAAAAAAAAAAATGATAAAATTGGTAGAAATATAACTGGTGGATAAGAAAACAAAACATTCTATTTACACTAAAACATTGCAGTAAGTAAATGATAATGTTTGAAAGGAGTGAATGTAATAAAATAAATAATTTACTGATCCAGTTTAACTAAGAGTGTAAGCAGGCCAAAAGATTGTTCTGATCCTTTTAGGTGAACTCCAGCAGAACACGACACCAGGAACCTGCTCCTTTTGGTCTCAGCAAATATCAGCTGGTTTTATTCATCACTTTGCACTGGTCCATGCCTCACATGGCTGTCCCCCTGCTCAGTTACCATGACTACAGCTGTGTCAACAAAAGGCGTCTGTCAGCGATTGACGTTTATATTCAGTGTAGAAACATGGAGACGAGGGGCTCCGGCTGAAAGCAGCACGGCTGCCGCTGAAGGAACTCATTCAGCAAAGACCCAGCTTCATCAGCAGCTCATGTCACACATGTCCGCCCCCGACGAGCCCACTGACAATCATGGGATGTCTGGCAGTTCATTCAGGATCGAGGCGGAAACTGTCAGCTGGGAGAACATCCCTCAAAGCTTTTGGAGAGATCGTTTTTTAAAGGAAAGATCCCAGACAGCATCAGTGTGGGAAACCATCAGGGAGGCAGCATGAATTCCCAGGACTTACACATCAACAGGCACTCTGAGCAGCAGGGGTAACACGGCCCCTTCATCCGTCAGGCGCAGCAGCCGAGGCTCCAGAAGCTCCATGATGGTCAGAGCGGAGCGGAACACCGCTGGCAGGCCTGAAGACAGAATCCCGAACATGAAGCTCTGAGAACCAAAGCTGAAAGCATGAACTATATCACGTTCACCGATTGAGGTGTCCAACAGACATCAGTGTGATAAATACATCTCAAACACTCCACAGAATCGAAAGAAGAGGAAGTTCAGTGATAAGAGCAGGGAGGCACCTCAAGGATCAGGTCTAATTTTAATGTAAATAACTTACTTTATATAAATGTGTTTTATAAATAAAACAGGGGTTTTACTGATCAAAAATATGCTTTAATCTTCCTTCTGCACCTATTGATGCAACTCAATAGTAAAAATGAGAAAAGCTGTCAAGGCAGTCAAAGATGGGAAAGCAAACACTTGATTCAACAAATATATACCAACCAAAGAGGAAGATGAGGTCCCAGACAGCAAGGACGGTGTCCCAACAGGGCAGGGAAGTGAAGAGGGTGAGGAACCACGGCATCACGAAGTGGACTGAAAGGATCCCCACTGATTCCTGCAGTACAGAAAGGCAATACAGAGAGATGATTTGACATCCTTAAGCATGGATTTAGGAGTGGTGCAGTTGCTGCTCAAAAAGCTCATTTAGTGGATCCCGTTTGAGGAATAAATGCAGACAGACACACTGACAGCCTGTTCAAATAATGACTCATCACCATGCGTTTGAAATTAGAAATCTGGCTTTAATAATTTCAATAAATTGTTAACATAATAATCCTGTTGGTTTCACCACACAGTTCTTTTTTTCCATAAAGCTGCAGTGACATTGAACGCACCACCAGGATTTGAAGCCAACTTTAAAACGCTGCATCGTTACAAACTCATTCACAACAAATGGACATATTCACAGAAACAGAAAATGTCTGTTTTTCTAAATTTGACTAAAAAGTTGACTTCAATGGGGAAAAAAGCCTCCAAAGCTTTAGTTTACCAGTTCACCAGAGCTGATAAAACCCAGGTTAACGCTGCAGCTGAGCAGACGGCAGTGAACTCCTCACGGAGAAGAAAGTGACAGTGTTCCTCAGGACGACAACAACAGAGCCAGGGGAGGCCCAGCAGATGACGGATGTGTCGGAGGCCCGGCTGCACCGTCCTCATGGGAAACCGTGGGAAATCTGAACTCCCAGAGTCGCCATTCACTGCATGTTCTATTTACCAAGAAAACGTGACGTCTATTGACAAAAACCTGAGCTTTAGCACAACTACGTCACTTTTCTTCCTTTTTTGGAGTATTCTGTGTTCCTTCGGGTTTGACAGAGAAGCCATCGGTGATGAGATGGACATAAACAGACCGTAACCTGGCAACAGTCCCCAAATCGGCCAGATTGACAGGCTGGCTCTGCTGCTTAAGAAGATGAGGAGCGCTCATTCAGCCTCCATTCAACAGTCAGGATGTTGACCATTCAAGCCTGTAAGAAGTGTGCAACTACGTCCAAATCCTCAGATGACGCCTCGACCTTTTCAATCCGTCAGAGAATGGCTGCTTCTTCCCCTTGATCCTTTTCGGTGGTCGCTTTGGATTTCCGTCAAACACACGAGCCGGTCGGCCTGAGGGTTTGACCACGCATGTGTCACTCACAGAGGCTCCGAGCCGGTTTCTGTGGCCCACAGCCGGAAACGGGTTCCCACCCTCAACCCTTCTGAGCGGGCGGACTTCAGCCGGACACTCACCAGGTGCTGGGACAGCTGAGGTTTGCGGTGCTTGAAGAACTGCTCGAACACCTTCACCTGATGTTGGACCCTGACCAGAAAACACAACACACACTTGACACCTGGAGCCTCACAGCCCTCTCATGATGAAACACACCATTCACGCTAAATGACTGTTTCAGCCCCTCCAATGGTCTTGGGTTTGCTTTTTCTAAAGAACAGATGTTTTAAACTTTTCATAAATACAGTTTTCCCTCATTAAAAATAACCTCCGATGGGTGAAATCAGTAGAGTATAAAATAAAACTCCTCACTACACACTTTTCTCAGACAAACATTTTCACATTTTTCACATTAAACTCTTAAAGTTCAAACCTTCATAGAAAAATTAGTCCGGGATTATAGAATGAAAACAAAGATCTGATTAAAGATTTATCTAGATTTAGCAATAGTGCTGCCACGATTAGTCAACTAATCGACTATTAAAATAGTTGACGACTAATGTAATAGTCAGTTAGTCGTTACTTTATATTATATGGAGTCAGAGTGTAGTAAAGTTGAAAGTTATGATATTCTGCTAGCTTTTTTGACTATCTATGCATTTATTAAGGTTTTTAGGCTATTTTGGTGCTTAGCTAATATTTCAGCTACATGCTAGGCTTTTTTTTTTTAGGCTGTTTTGGAATTTAGCTATTATTGCGTGGTAGCTATTTTGGCCAACTTAGGCTTTTGGGTTTTTCGGGCTATTTTGGAGTTTAGCTAATATTTCAGCTACATGCCAGCTGTTTTGGTTAACTTAGGCTTTTTAGTTTTTCAGGCTAATATTTCAGCTACATGCTAGCTGTTTTGGTTAACTTAGGCTTTTTAGTTTCTCAGGCTAATATTTCAGCTACATACTAGCTGTTTTGGCTAACTTAGGCTTTTTTTGTTTTTTTAGGCTAATTTGGCATTTAACTAATGTTTTAGCTGGCTATCAGCTTCAGCATTTTCAGCTGTTAGCTTCAAGAATTTCAGCTTTCAACATTAGGGTTTTAGGTTTTGTCACTAAGCGTCTTCAGCGGCCAAATTCAGCTTACAGCCTTCACACTAGCATTATTGCAGATAATGCTATATATCTAGATTTTTAGTTAGTTAAAAGCTAATGATGTGTGTTTTACATCCACTTTGTGCTTGACCCGATTAGTCGGCTATCGGAAAAAATAATCGGTGATTAGTCAACTATTGAAATAATCCTTTGTGGCAGCTCTATTCAGCAAACTGAACATATTCTGTACAGGAGACAAAGCATGGAGGAGATTTATTGACAAGGTCGCTCTGTGTGTGCTGTTATAAAAAAAGGCTGCAAAATTACATTGACAAAGACATGCAAAACCTCAATAGGTGAACGTGATAAAGTTCATGCTTTTATTTCTTCTTGCTTAGATTACTGTAACTCTCTTTTTTACCCGTTTTAACAAACGTTCCCTAAACCGTCTTCTTTGTCCAAATTCAGTAGAGAGGCTTCAAACAGGAACCAGTAAACGGACACACATCACTCCTCTGTCGTCTGCTTTACATTGTTACCTGTCAACATTCAAATTGATTTTAAAATTCTACTTTTAGTTTTTAGAGCCTTGCATGGTCAAGCCCCGACATATCTCTGACCTTTTAACCCCATACACATCGGCCTGATCCTTGAGGTCCTCCAACCCAAATCTAAAGCATTCCAAAAACCTGCTTCAAGACTAGAGGAGATCTCTCATTTCAAGCCGTTGGTCTTCGTCTCTGCGTCAGATTGACTCAGTGTTTCAAATCCAGGTCAAGACATTTTTATTCAGGGGAGATTTTATTGATTTTAGTCCTTGCTTTACTGTTTTAATTTTTTTAAATTATTATTGCTGTATTTTGTTACCTTTGATTTTTGATTAGATTTTATTCTCCTTTAGTAAAACACTTTTTGATTCTTTCTGAGAAAAGTCCAATAGAAATAAAGATTTTCTTTTCTAGTGAGGGGACACCGTGATATAATATTTCATAAAGGTTACAGCTATGACCATCAATCAGACTGCTTTTTCCTCTTTAGAAATGTCCATGTGAGAGTTGTTCTTGAGCCTCTTCAGTCATTAAAAAGTTTTCTTACTTGGTGAGGGTGAGGTCAAACAATTCAGCCAGGTACTTGGGTTGGTCTAACAAGGCTGCCAGAGCCCAGAAGGCCTCCTCCTCCTCCTCTTCCTCCTCCAGCTGCATCAGCAGCACTGCAGCGATGTGGGACATTCCTGTCAAACACACTTTGGTTTTCTAGTCTCTGAAACAACTAGAAACATGTTTCCACACACAAAAAAATCTGCAGGAGGATGTAAATAAACAATGATAAATAATCACAATGATAAAAAGCTTTCATTGGGTGAAAGAAAGTAGTTTGATTAAGATCACAGCAGGACCTCAACTCTATTAAAGGTGATTCCTTCAAAAATTATTATATTTTTTTAAATCATAAAAATAAAATCCATACAATTTTCCTCAAACAATTGACATAAATGACAACTTCTAGCTCAAATAAAACAGATCATCTGTGATAAATCCATAGATTAAATGTGGAGCTCTATCTGTCCTGATCAAACTGAAAGTGGTCTAGTCATAAGAAAATCTAAACAAATTAAAACTTAACATATTGGATAAAGTTTTGAAGACATTCCTGTCAGTCATGATCCACAGGAGAGCATTAACGGTCCTCTGCTGCCACCAGCTGGTAATGAGGTTAACTACAACAATCTCCTTCTTTTTCCTCAAGTTTAGGAAAGTTCAGAAAAATCCATTTAGTCTCAGAAATATTAGTAAATTCATCCTAGTTTGAACATTTGGCTAATTTTCATTCATGTGAATCCCTTTGCCCTGTGTTGAAGTGATTCCCAGATAAAATTAAATTTATTTACTGCATTTTCTGCACATAATCAGTTTCTGAATGTGTAAACTGGAGGTAAAAATGTTTATAACTTGAATAATTTACAATACAGAAAATGTATAATGATTAAAAAATATATATAGGTTTATCAAGAACATGTTAAAACGAGACACCAGAGCAGAATGGTTATTCTGACATATAGAATGACTGAGTAACAGCTGTTTATTTCTCTATTGAAGTTTATGGGATTTTGGAGGAATAAACAGGCATTACTCAGTCATTCTACTTGTCAAAATAACAATTCTTGCTCTGACACATTTTTTTTAAACATTTTCTTAAGGAAATCTAAGGATTTCTAGGCTATTCTGGGGGTTCAGCCTATATTTCAGCTACATGCTAGCGGTTTTGGCTTATTTAGGCCTTTTCAATTATTTAGGCTAATTTGGAGTTTAGCAAATATTCTATCATTATGCTAGCTGTTTTGGCTAATTTAGATTTTTTTCCATTTTTTTAGGCTAATTTGGCATTTAGGTGAAATTTCAGCTGGCTATCAGATTCAGCATTTTCAGCTATTAGCTTCAGCCATTTCAACAATCAACTTCAGCATCTTCAAAAATCAGCTTTAGCATTTTTGGTTATCAATTTAAGCATCTTCAGCTATGCAGATTGCAGAAATGACTTATTTAAAATTTGGCTATGTGTGGCTTTCTGGAAAACCGAAAATGTTTACGTTAAGGCTGTGATTGATACACTTTTCCTGGTAGCCTCAAGCCGACCCAGGCGCCGCGTCACAGAAGAAAATAGTTATGTGATGCAAGTTTTGAGTTTGGGGACCCCTGCTTTACAGCAGTTCATAACATTCAGTATCATCACCCTGGAATCAATGAATTAAAATTACTTTTCTTAAAAGAACAGAATTGAGTTAGCATCTCCCTCAAACATCTGATGGTCTGATCACAGGAAATCAGTATTTTCTATCCATGATATAAAAAAAAGAAACTTCCAAAAGGAAATTTCAGGAAAAGAAGACTTTAATCAGGGTTTCAGCTGCCTTTCTTCTCCTAAATCTGCCCTCAACGATCACCTCACGTCTGAAAACTGTTACCTTGACTGTAGCCGACCTGAGGGTTGTATTTCGCATAGGCGGCGAGGACCCTGAAGAGCTTAGCCCGACCTTCAATGGCTTCTGGAGTCTCCCCCATCAGAGATCGGTGGGTTGGGAAGGAACGCTCTGGAGGTTTTGAAGCAAAAATCAGTCAATGTAATTACAGTTAAAGAAAGTTATCAATTATTGTCCTCAATGACAAACTGCTGCATTCACTTAAACCCAGAAAACTATTCTTTCCACACCAGAATCCTGTTTGCTGTTAACATCCTTTAAATGAAAATGTTCTAATCTCTGTTTAGTTTGATCGACAAACACCAGAAAACCAGTTAACACTGAATGGTACCGTTGAATCCCTAATGAATTCCCAGGAATACCTATACTTTAGATACATTTAAATGAATTCAAGAATGTGGCAGTGATGTCAAACCCTAAGAATCAAATCAATCAATCAGAAAAGATCCAATCAAAATGTGTTGTTTGATTTCCAGAACAGTTTTAATAAGAGAGTCGTTTGGGTTTAGGAACTCACGCAGGTCCAAGGCGATCTGCCTGAACAGACAGATGTCCGACTGTGACGGAGTGGAGGTCAGATGGTTCTGCGTGTTGCTGAGCGTGCTGATGGCGGACAGGATACCGTACTCACTGACGCCCAAGTCCACCAGAGGCTGTCGCAAGTCAGACAAACACGTCTGTGGAGCAAAAGCAAGACATCAGGATGAAGTGATACCACAATGCATTGCAGTTGAACAATTTCGTAGAAAAATAAGTGTTTAAATGTAAAATTTGAATATTTTGCTCATGATGGAGACACATTTAAAAGAACTAAAGATTAAAACTGCATTTCTGAGCATTTGCTATCACTTGAGATCCAGTAACTGTCATCAGCGGGTCAAAGTCTCCCTGCTGTGCACCATTCTGATGCATCTCCTTGTAGACAAATAGATCCATGAACATCTTTGTTTTCCTCGTCTGAGCTGGAATCTGAATCAAAACTGTACGGCTGGATAGCTCTGACATTGTTCACCATTTTTGTTGCACTGGTAATGTTAGGTTGCGGTTGTGAGGGGCTGTAAGCTAGCAGAAAAGAGTGCAAACAAAGCAATAATGGAAAATCAGCGGAGGGTTACTTCCACAAAAACAGTCCCACCCACAACACAGAGATGAATTTCTAATGAACTCCTGCTGGTCTGAAGAAATATTTCTTCAAAATGATGGGTCTTTTGGTTTTGGTTAAAAACAGCATTAGCAACGATTTTACAATAGATAAAAACACAGTAGTTATAAATTGACCAATCAGATGCATCAATTCAAGTCGGTGGTCTCACCTTGAGCGTTTGACAAATTTTTTGAGCACAATCTTAAGTGGGTGTGGACACAACAAACTAACTCCTGATGAGCGAGTGGTTACCATAGAAACATTGACTCAGACCCACTTGGACCACTTACTGATGTCGTCTGACTCCAGAGAGGCGTCAAACAGACGATGAAAAACAGTGACTGAACTGACTTTGTTTGGCTGGAACCGGAAGTAAATCAACGTCACAATCACTCTGTGCAGCTCTCTCATTCAATAGGTTTGATTCAGAAATGCTACTTTATAAATAAACTGAATTCAAATTAATTGAAATTGCACATGAAAATGTTAATTCCAAGTGAAATGTCTGAGAATTAAACTTTAAATGTGTCTGAACATTTCTCTGAAGTAAAAACTGCTAAAAACACAAACCAGTCTAAAATTATTTCAAAGGAGGAAACTAAAAACTTTTTTCCAGCATTATATTTATATAGACTGACTGTCAAACTACTGTTTTTGTTGCGCATTTTGAACTTTCTGTCGATCCTTTGGAAGGAAAAACAATTATTTTGATCGCAATCAATAGATTTCTTGTGATAGTTTTAAAGCAGGACGATGTGAGGAGGACTGGGGTGAGACTGATACCTGATAGTTGAAGCAGGAGGTTCCTCTCAGGACATGGATGTTCAGAAGGCTCTTCCACACTCTGCCCCGCAGGCTGGGGGGAATGCCCATCCTGATGAAGCGCTCCATCTGAACAGCAGAGCTGTGCTTGAGGGTGAAGACACAAAGCAAAGAAGGGCCTTCTGCGGCTGAAGCAGGGCTCACCTGACTCCTGCACAGGAAGCTGGAGGGGTTCCAGTAGCTGAGCAGCTCACGCAGCTCCTGGAGCCTCCCACGGCTCAGCTGGGGGGAGCTGACAACAACATGAACTCAGAATGTCAGACCAAAGACTCTGACCTCACTCTGGCCTCAGTCAAAGCAAATGAGAGAGTTTTATCATGATAGACTACTTTTCCTCTGTCAAACAATCGGTCTCGTCATCATAGTTAGCATTTCTTCCTTCTGTGCAGCAGCTGACCTTCTCCTGTCGTCCCCTGTCCTCACCTGTAGTCGTGACTCCGGTGATGAACTTTCTGCTCTTTCCGTTTAGTTACGGCGAAGCCGAATTCATCGAAAGTCACGCTGTCACTTCGTCTTCGGAAGGAGCTTCCTCTGCTGGAGCTGCTTCTCCTCCTCATGCTGGAAACAGACGCCGCGTTTGTCTGAAAGCAGCTTTTCCTCCAGCTGCCGCGCGCTGCTCCACCAAGGACCGCCCCCTTCCCTACGTCATCCTCCAATTAAAAAAAGGCGGGCGAAATGTCTGAAGGGATTTTTGCGCCACCATTTTGTGAACAAAAGTCATAGTTTTCAAATCAAAATTTCCTAAATTGGAAAACAAAACAAAAAAGTTCAGTTTTGAAAACATTTTTTTTCTTTGCTTTCCAAATTTATTTTTTATGTTTGAAACACGAATATTTTCAGTTGTCTCTCATCTTGCTTTCTCCCCATCTTTGCTTTCAAAAAATCATACTGGGACATAAGTGCCACCAAGATCAAAGAGAGAAAACAAAATGAAAGACAACACATCTGAAAAATGTTGTGTCCCAAACGCAAAAATGTATTTTGAAAGCAAATAAAAATATATTGAAAGCAAACAGTATATTTATTTGTAAATTTGAAAGTTTTTCTTTCTGAAACTGAATATTGTCTTTTCAATTTAGGACATTCTGATACCAAAACTGTAATTTTTGTTCGCAATGTGATGGCACAAATAAGCTATGACTTGTTTGAAAGTCTCAATATTTATCGCTTTTTTTCATTGCCTTTTTTATTTTTGTAAAATAAAACATTTTAGCAATACTTTAAAACTATTTATTTGAGTTTTTCCAAAGTACTAATTATTATAAAGAGAAATAATTTAATCACTAACATTTTATATTTTTAGTTCACTACCACTTCCCATAGGCTATATAAATGCATTTTTAAGCCCAACTCATATCTTCCAACATCAACATCCAACAACACTTCATAGCTTTCACATAACAATGTGTATGTATCACATAAGTCATTTAAGCCAAACAATGGTGGAACTTTTCTTACAAACTTGCGACTTTTTGTTTTTTAAAGAATAATTCTCTCAGTAGCTATATTGAGGACTGCATAGTGGACATTTTACAGGTTAACTGGTGAGTCCTGGAAACCTAGGATGGGCTCTGTCCCTATGCCACGCACAGGACCAAGCAGGAATAGAAAATGCATTTAAGATATTTCTTTTTAAAAGAAAAAAAAAACATTTTAACTTAGTGTATTTGTAAAACCCAGCCCAGACCTTAAATCACCTTCTCAATGGAAAACTATAACGTTTAGGGACTTAAAAGATATACGTATCGAAAGATCGATCAAGCAGTGGGAGTAACAGCAGTATCTGTCAGGGATATAAATAAAAGATACATATCGAAAATTGGCAGTATCATTTGAAAATCACAGATATGAACAAGATTATGTTGGTTAAAAGCTATAAAATCACACAAGACGTAAATAATCAATATCTGGCAAGTTGTTTTTTTCCACCCTCTTTGTCTTTTTATTTACATGCTTCAATAAACTTGCATCTTCCAAGTCAATACCTGAATAAATGTATCTGTCAAACGCCATGCATTTTTATTTAAAGCTTTAAATGCCATTTGAAAAGAAAAATCTAAATAATGCATTTTTGGTTAAAGGATCAGACTATCGAATCCCCAAAATGTTAGCTGAATCCTTTATCAATTCGTGGAACATGTATCGAGATGTATATTGAATCGTGTGAGAGGGAAAGATACACACCCCTACTTTAAATAGGTTTTGCTTTTAAACTTTTACCATTTTTCCTTTTGAGTTTTGTTGATTGGGAGCAGGTATGGAGGACGTGATTTTGGGGTAGTGGTTGGTGATTTTACAGAGGAGTTGTGGATCCAACAATTTTCCTTCAAACGGTCAACTTTTGAACTTTTGATGAGCTGTGTGGGACCTCCTGTGGTGTCCGCGGTGTATGGTATCTGGTTGTTGATCAACAACCAACTCATTTAATTCAAAGTGACATCCAGCAGAACATTTACCCTGGACTCTGAAAATAAACATTTGAGTGTATTTCATTTTTCCTCTCAAAAAGGAGACTTCATAAAGATGCCAAGAAAAAAAGCATAGATCTTTATTGTTGACTAATAAAACCATAAAAGTTACAGTTGCATTAGAAACCTTTAGTGACTGATCTTCTTTAGGAGGAAGAAACTATCTCATTAGCAAAGCCAGCACTGATCACAAGGACAAGATGACTGGATAAGCAGCCTTTCCAGCCTCACCATGAAAAGTTCTTTGTGATGTTTGAAGCCATAAATGTAAAAAAGAAGTCAAGCATCACTCTGAGGAATCAGTAACTCCTGCGTGTCTCCACTTCGTAAATGGTTTGGTAGCCATCGTCCCAGGCATACAGCTGCTTGTCTCCGGGGTGATAGTGGATGCTGCTGTGGCTGCTGTAGCGCTTTGGAAAGAACATCACAGGACTCTCATTGCTGTTCAAAGGAGAAAAACATTAAAGAGCTTCAGTTCAGTTTTTCTATACTCAAAATGCAGTCTGAAGAGTTTGGATCCAACTTAAAAATAGACAGAAAATACCAAAAGTTTTACATTTTCTAGGATACATTTAAGATGTCATGGGTAAATCTTCAATACATTTGCATGAATAGTCAAGTCTTTGGTTCAAATGAAATGTTGGTCGGGGTTTTAATATTTAAAAACAAATTCCTTCTGATTTGAATGCTGAAGTTAAACTATTGAACACAAACTTTCCTAAAATGAAGTTTAATGAATATTTACCCATCTAAAGGGGCCATACCATAAATAACCAATTTTTTGAGCTTTTATGAAAAACAAACTTTTTGAGATTTAAGTGTATTATACTGTCCATTCTTCACTATAAAGAACCGCAAAGTGTTATTTTGATCCATTCACGCATTTCTGAGTAATCCTCTAAAAACTTGAGCTCTCAACAGCAACCTCTCCCATACCCACGAAAATGAGCGGGTCCTCACAATCTAAAAGTAGAGACATGGTATGTTTTGAAAAAAAAAAGAATATTGTTTATTTTCATGGGAGAAACGAAGAAAGAAAGGCTCTAGGATGACGAAATGAAATCGAGTCGTTTTACTTCCGGGTGGGAAAAAACTCGCAAAAATAACTAACATTTCATAAATAAGATGTTTTTTTGTGTTCCGAGCTATATGGACATAGCTCATTCTGAAAGGCTTAAGAAAATCTCGGTGTGGTCCCTTTAAAACCAAAAGAGTATTATATTTTATTCTAATGAGCAAAGATGTTCTAAAAGTGTCTTGTATTTGGTGCAGGTTGGCTGTGACTTCTCCTGGATGCCTCCTCCCTCTCAGTTCTGCTTGGGATAGTCACAGCTGCCTGTATCTACTAATTAGGTTTTTCACTAAGGAATTTAGTCTCTTCGGTTTTCTGTTTGGTCTTAAGTAGCTGTGGTAGTTGTTCATTCCTGGTTATGTTGTCAAATCTTTTGAAGTACTCTAGATTTGTTCGAGTCCTTCCAGCATGTGGGTTTTCCTCCACTGGCCAGCTGTAACAATTATGTGTTCTTTAAATTCTAATATCAAGTCTTAAATTTATTTTTTATTTTATTTTGAAAAGTGATTTTTTTTTTCATCAGTCAAAATGCTAACCTGTGGATGGTGTCATGAATGTCATACAGACACTGTATGGTGGAGCGCCCTCCATAGCCTGTGTTGTAGACCACATAAAGGGTCCCGCACATCAAGAACGCCCCTTCAGCATCTCGACTTTTACACTGTGTATCCCAGGTATACTCCACTGCCAAAGTTCCTAAAAAACAACAAAAAGATTCTTCAAAACATCTTCTGTGATAACAATCACTTTTTGCAAATGATCTATGTTTGCAGATATTATTGTGGTTGGAATGAAGGACCCAAATTCTGGAGACGAAGACTCTAGACGTCAACTTAATTCAGGGGTGGATCTACATTGTTTTGCAATGTGTGCTTTGTAATGTTTACTTTGTAATGTTTGTTTTGTAATATATGCCATCCCCTGGAATTCTCAATGTTCTACCTGTCCTACATCATTGTTCTGCATGTTTTGGACAATAAAAAATAAAATTTTAGAAAGACAAAGCTGACTGCTGAACGCTTAAAGCAATTTTATGAAATTAATATAATGTAACCTGACCAATTGCTACAAAAAAAAAGCTAAGCCTCATTTTATGTTTTACTTGAAAGAACCTGTGGACGTCCACAAGTTCTGTATATATTTTTATGTTTTACTTGAGTTACAAATTGAGTTTGTATTTTTATTTACAAGTGTAGTGTCAAGGTATGTTCCCCTGCCAGAATGTGTATCCCCGGTCTCAGACATCATTGATTTGTGTTGTAAACTAATATTTTGTCCCAAAAAGCTAAAAAGAAGATGGATGATCACAATAGACTTTATTGTGGGTCTTTTGGGAGTTTATTTTAATATTTACATTTTTTCCCTATATATTCTATGTAAAACAACAACAGTTTTTTGTGGTAAGAAAGAATAAAACTACCTTTATTCGACTAATTTAGGATGTAAATGTGATTTATGACGGTGACTTAATTATGGACGCATTTAACAATGCACAGTTATTAAATCTCTGTTCTTTCTACTGCAAATTATTGTGAGGTACAGATTTATAATCTTTTAGTTTGGGCTTTTTATTTTTAGAATGTTTGATTTTAGTTCATAAATGAGTTCCTGCCATCAAGACTCTTAAATTTGGGTCCTCCAATAACCAGCATTTATTCAAGATTGTCATCACCTTAAGTACAGAGTGCATCCTTCTAACTATTTGTTAGCAGGTTTCAATGCCTCTGAACCTTCACTGAGGGCTAACATGAGGTGAAACTAAATGAAACTCCACCTTTATCCAGTTTGGTGATGACCAGGTTTCCTCCATAGTCAGGATCAGCATAAATAACCCAGAGGCCCAGTTCATCGACTGCCAGGTCCATGTAGGTGTTGAGATTCAGACTGTAGGTGGGGAGCTTGCCTGCCCCTGGTATGAAAGTCCTGTCCACCACTGTGCTGTTAAGTAGATCAAACTATGTGACAGAATGACAGAAAAAAGGAGGCATCCTCACTTTCTGCATTGTGATTCTAAAGCATTAAAGTAACAAAGCTCATTTTAAGGGCTCAACGTCCTCCAATAACTAGCTAAAAATGTTTTGCAGCTATGAACCGGGATCTAGAACTACTTTAAACCACCTGATCTGCAACATGATTCACAAACCTGTTCCATCTCCATAGTTCTAAGTTTGTGGTTATGGTTACCTCAGTGCAGGCACAAACCTTCAGGATCTGGTTGGGGGTATCTGCCTTGTGGTAGTACAGGAATCCATCGAGGACCACGTGCCCTGTGCCCTGCCAGTGGAACGGCAGCTGCAACTGCTTCGTCTGAGGCTTCGCCTTCTTTTTGAAGCTTTGCAGCGACGGAAACTCAAGCACTGTTTTGTTCCGAATTCCACTGAACAGGTAGACCTGAAGCAGAAATGTCAACATTTTAACTAGCTGAAGGCTTTGATTTGCAAATAAAGTTTTCTTTTTATCTGACTGCTGACATTGGAGGATGAGTGTATGGGACTTCTTGAGTTGCGTGTCATTAGGATCATATTTTGCACCAGTTTAGTCGGGTATTTAAGAATCCTTTCATCACTGCTCCAGTTCCACATCATAGTATTTTCTACTTTTTGTGGTGTCACAGTCCATGTCCAGTCATGAATCCATCTGCAGCTTTTCTTTCTCCCAATCCTGAGTTGCTTCACACAGTAACTGACTTTCACCGACATGATGGAAGGAAGAATTGTAAACACTCAAGAGAACAGTATAGAGACAGATACAATATTGAAACTAGCTGGAAGCTGAAGATGCGATGATGAATGTTAAAAGTGGTTATACCCTCCTGGAGGAGTCTAAGCTAGAGAGGGAGGATTCATGGTGATCATGGTGGATGATCTGGAGATATATGCAGGGATGGAGGTGATACGGGTGCTCAGTAATGGACTGTAGTTCAGATTTATGGTATTTTTTAAAAATTCGATTTTCTTTTGGTATAAGTGTGAGACTTGGCCCTAAAAGCTTAAAAAACAAGATTTATAGTATCTTGTCAGTTTTTAGTCCCATCTCAATTGAAAGTCTTGAAACCAAAATGTACATCTCAGATTGTGCAGTGGAGTTGGACTGGGGGGTTAAACCACCAAATGGTTCCCGAGCGCGGCTGTGTCTGCAGCTCACCGCTCCCCCAGGGGATGGGTCAAATGCGGAGAACAAATTTCACACACCTAGGTGCGTGACAAATAGTGGGACTTTAACTTTTAACTTTTGGTCTGTGTGCGATGCTAAAAGAAACATTTAAATGACTACAGGCCTTATTGGATCCTTTAGAGGTGTCCTTTAACCACGAGCCGTACACGTCTCCAGCCTTTTTCACAATCTTCAGAGACTTGATCTGACTCAGAGTTGTCCTGCAGTCTGAAGTTGTTGGAAGAATAAGAAAAACATTTTTTACAACATCAGGAACTCTGAAAATCTCAACTTTCTTTGGTTAATTCTCTCCGAAGTCGTTGACCATCACACTTGCTCGCCTCACCATTCTCCACTTTGATTCCAGCTTTCTTCTTCAGCTGCTCCAGCTTTGCATCCTTTATCTGTTGCTCCAGCAGAGCTTCTTCCATCTCAATATTTGGCGGAGTTGGAATTTTATTCTCCAAGTACTCCAGCTCTCTCTCCACTCGATCCATGCGCATTGAAAGGTCGTCCACCTGGCTCTTCACCTCCGATCTGCAGGGGCAAATCATCCTGTTATTATTTATCCACCTTTACAGTTTAATGAAATAACCTATTAAAATGTTTTCAGGCAGACGGACCTCAGCAGACTGAGTGTGGACAGAGAAACCCGGATCTCAGAGGAGAGGTCGTAGTTCTTCTGGGTGATGCTCTGCGTGTTGAGCTCACACTGACTCAGACGCTCCTGAGAACGATGGAACAAATCAAACGTCAGTTTTTATATAGACTTCAGAGAGAAAATGTGAAAAGAAAAAAGTTATTCTGCTGCTTCATACAACCCCACACACTGATGAGGTGACAACATTTCTTAGGCCTTAGCCTGAACTGCCCTCCATTTCATTTAGTATCAACTTAAATGGAAAAAACGTTGACAAATATTTTTTTTCACTTAACCGGAAATAATGTCAGGCACGAGCCAAGGCAGGTCCAAGAAGCCCTTTACATGCTGTTTGAAATAAAGGGCTAGATAAAAAAAAGTTAAGATAATTAATCAGCTTATTTTTTTTTATTATTGTAGTTCAATGATCTAAGTCAGGAGTGTCAAACTCAATTACACAGGAGGAGAAAATTTAAAATATGCTTTAGGTTGTGGTCCGAACAGGATAAACATTTATTGAACACTCTCAAACTAAATTTTTAAAACTTTAAAACAGTAACTTTTTAACATAAATATGAACTAGATATATAACGTTACCTGCCATCATGCTAGTATGAATTTGGCAGCTGAATAAGCTAGTGTTGATAGCTGAAGATGCTGAAATTGATAGCTAAAAATGCTGAAGCTGAATAGCTGAAAACGCTAAAGCTGATAGCCAGCTAAAATATTAGCTGAATGCCAAATTAGCCTAAAAACTAACAAAAAAAACCCTTAGGCTAGCCAAAACAGTTTCAGCTAGCACGTAGCTTAAAAAAGGTACATTTCAAAATGTCCCAAAAAAAATGTCCCTGAAAAAAGCTAGCATGTAGCTGAAAAAACAGTAAATTTCAAAATATGCTAAAAAATGAAAAAAAGCCTAAATTAGTCAAAATGCATAAATAGCAGGTAACTGAAATATTAGCTAAACTCCAAAACAGCCTAAAAAAACTAAAGAAAAAAGGCTAAATTAGCCAAAACAGCTAGCATGTAGCTGAAATATTTGCTAAACTCCAAAATAGCCTAAAAGATCTTATTAATTTCCAAAACAGTCCAAAAAGCTAGCAGAATGTCAATTTTTTAAACTTTAAAACTGTAACTTTATAGCATAATTATGAATAATAAAAAAAGCCAGGAATATTATTCCAGACTAAATCAACTTAAACCTTAAATAACTTTTAATATTTTACCCTCCATGAAAATATATTTTGTCAAAATTATGCAAGTTAGAAATGAACACAAGATAACATCGGGGCATTAATAAAGATAAAATAAAATGATCTGGAGGGCCGGATAGAATTACCCGGTGGGCCAGATCCGGCCCCAGGGCCTTGACTTTGGCACAAGTGATCTAAATCATACAAGAAACAACAGCATCAAAAGGAAGGAGGCAAATACTTTTCTACAGCATGTTGCTAGGAGCCTTTCTCAGTACAACTTTATTCTCAAAAGTCAAATTTAAAGAAGCTCCTTATTCATGAAAAGTGGGACCTGTAGTCCTTGCACAGTCATGCTCTTAGCTGTCAGAAGCTGTGTTACCGACTGGACTCTGCAAACATCCTGAAGTCAGCAGCTTTTTCACAGAACACACTTACACATGCAGCAGGATCACAGTCTGTATCTACAGCAAAGTTTGTTGCTGCAGATGTGCAGGAAATGCTCAGAGAGATCTACATCGGCTCATTCCAGAGTAAGAAAAGCTTTATGGAAAACAGACAGACTGCACCAACATGCCAAAAACATTGCAGCCAGATGAACTGCTGAGAGCGTGACTCTAATAAAAGACTCAAATGATCCGTTTGCTCACAAATGAATTATAAAATAATAAAGAAAGGAATCAGAACGGATGTGAGACAGGCAGAAACTCACCTCCATCTGGAGCAGTCTTCTCTCCAGGTACTGGATTATGAAGGCATCATGAGTGGAGCTCTGGCTCCAGACTGAACCCACAATCAGGCACAGAGAATAGAGGACGAGAGGATTCACTGTGGAGGACATGTCTACTCTGTGAGGTTTCTGCAGCGCTTCTGCAAGCTTTGTCTCCGTCCAGCGGCAGTGGGATCAGCTCAAACTGAGATCACGTTTCCCTCCTCTTCTATGTCTTTGTCTTTCTAGGTCCTTTTCTTCAAGTCTCGTGTTGGTTCAAACCAGCTCACTCCCTCTCTGGATGGAGTGAATTTGTGGTATGAAAGATGAAGCCAAAAGAGGAGGGGGAGGGCGGGAAATCATTCCACGAGGATCCATCAGGATTTTCAGATCTCTAGATTCCATTTGTTTGGAGAGTCGGCTGTTAGAGACGTGATTATCTAACACAAAGTATGTTTACGTAGTTACAAGTTTAAATATCTCATTACACTTGATATAAAAGAAAACTGACTCACAAGCAACTTCTCAGTAAAACATAAACTTATTTTAAGACAATAAATCTTAAACATGTTGAGTCGTTTGTTTTCAAAAGGCCTCATTTTAAGTTTATTTTTATTATTTTTACTTCACATAGTATTTTTACGTTTTTTCGTGAATGGTGAGTTTTTACTTAATTTAGGAAAACAGGAAAGTTTCAATTGATTTATTTGTCTAGAATCTTTTGAACACATTGATCTAAAATGCATCATTCTGGTCTTAGCTTACAGGATGCTCAAAGGGTAGATTCAAATAGGACACTTTTCAGGGGTAAAAGTGTACAAGTGTTTCTTTTTTTAGACTTAATATTTTTAATGACCAGAACAATTTACCTAAATATAGATGTCTATATTTTCAAGACTAAATCTTGTCGCAGAAAGGTAGAAAATCTCAACTTTTTCAAAGAAATCTTTTAAAAATATTATTTTATTTTTTTTAAGAAAAGGGAAGAAAGAGGGGTTTTTAACATACTATTTGTTATTTCTAGAAAAAGAATTACATTAAATTGAAAGAGCATCAAATCACCAACAATAAATGAATTCAAAAATAAACTCAAGCAAGTTTCTGTCATGGTAAAAATGAACGCCTCCTTTTAAATGAAATGAAGGTTTTTGATCAGCAGTGGAGGGAAGTGAGGTGCTTCTTGAATATTTAAAGTGAAGGATGCTGTGTAATATTCTGAATTTTTATTTTATTTTTTTATCCATAAATATAAATAGAGGTAGTTATATATATGTAAGTGGTATTGAGATTAGCACAGATGGACAAACTGAAATATGTGGGAAATTTTGTTACAATCTAGCTTCTTTTATGCTTTTTTGTTGTTGTTTTTATGTTTTTTTTTGTTATTGCCACGAATTAAGGAAGACTGTTTGAGGTAAGATGCATGCTTGTTTAATAATTTGTTGTTTTGTTTGTGTTTTGAATCTTTGGTTTGTATGATTTGTATAGAA